>NC_033802.1:40582390-40606940 GCF_001876935.1 Asparagus officinalis | reverse complement strand
GGTGGCGTCTCGAGAGAGGGAGGAGGAAGGGTTCAACTGGGTGAGGCCAGATCTGGATCGAGAGAGCGGGGAGGAACTCACTTATTAAGTTGGTTTTTTTCAAAAAAGCCCCCGCGAACTCAACCCCGGACTCACAATGCGTACGCACAGTGCGTACTCAAATGCACTATATATATATATATGAAAGAACAATAGTACTATTTTTCTTTCCATTCAGTATAAATAGAATTTTGAGATATAAAGAAATACTAAATATAATTTCAATTAACCCTTACATTCCTTCTTATTTTTAAATCATTGCATAATGACCTCATTCGAAATTCCAATAAATGCATCTTCTTATTTATATTCTGAACACTGTTGAACACCAATCTTATTACATGAATAATGATAGCCTCAGGTGTATAGCGACCAAACTGATTGAACATAGTTAAATACTCCCGATCACTTTATTTCATGTTTGAGCCCATTAAGGGTTAAGATTATTCTTTTTTCCCATGGTATTACTTTGTAGCTGGACCCATGTAGTTAGATCCATGTTTTTTCAATTTCATCATAGAGGGTGGTGTCACTTGACACCACGCTCTAGAATGTAGATCTGCCTTAGCCTTTAATCCTTATGTATGGAATTGGATTACTCCCCCGAAGACCAGATCAGGAAAAGAAGTTCATAGGAGGACCACCAATGGTAGAATCAGTTATGTGTTTCTAATCCCTAGGGAATTTTCATCATTGTCCACAATGCTTTTAGAACGTATTGGCTTCCTATTGCATGATTTTGTTATGGCAACAATGAGATTTCTTTCTTTCCTTCTCAGATATGAATGCCTATGAATATGATCCATACATGCTTCCTTATGATGAGGGAAGCCTCACTAATTTAGAGCTTGTTATGTACTTCATTAAAGTGAACGATATAATTCTTAATGAGATGAATGGTTTTTAAAAGTGAGCTAAATAGAACAAACTTTTAACTTTTTGACAAGGAATGAAGTGCTAAAAAAGATGACTATTTGAGCTAAGCTCTAGTGAAACACCAGAGCTGGAAAATCTTAATGCGTTTTAAGGTTAGCTAAGTGCACGAGCTGTGCGCTCCACTTGTTCTAGTGAAAAAAACCCATTCAATCATCTTGTAGCCTCTGCATTGACTGAGCTCGACATTAGTCAATTTTACAGTATGGTACAAATGCATGAAAAGACCTAGTTTAGTCAATGTGCAACTAAAAAGCCTAAACAAACAAGTAAATTATGCACTTCTTTTCATTACTTTACTTCTATATATGAGATTTAGATTCTTCCCTTACAGTAGTTCCGAACAAAAAAGTAAACATGGGAATCTTTAATGGCTGAATGAATTTTATTTTTTTCTCACCATCAAAGTGTCTTCATCATCATTTGTGAGGGATATAGGTTTGACTTGTTTCCTATCAAATATATTTGAACTCTAGGTTGTACATTTTGTATCCCATTAGTCTATCACTGCATGATGGTACAGACAGTAACTTGTGCGTATATTAGCTAATGTGGGAGTAAATAAGTTAGTTGGGAGGAATCTCAGTCATTCATTTTGTGGACTCTCCATAGTTCTTCACATCAACATCATTAAGTCATTTCTTCAAGCACTGGGTATACAGACCTCAGGTATGTAACGATTCTTCTACTAATTTCGCCGATTTCTTCTTTGTTTCTAAAGAAAATCTTATTGTTTAAAATCAAATTTCAGCTCTACATTTGGGTTCGTTTGTGATTTCGTGTGTACTTACTGAATCAGCTCTACATTGGGGTTCATTTATAAATCAGCTCTACGTCGGAGTTCGTTTATAATTTCTATTACGTAGGTCATCTGAATATTTTTCCTTTTCATGGGATTTTTCTCAAATATGTTATGTGCTTAAATCGCGCTGACAGTGATCGTGTATCTTAGAGCTTAAATCGTAGGCAAATAAACGTTCTTTTCATGTTCTTGTCACATTGGATCAGCAGACATAAAGGTATCTCAGTTTTTAGTTAACTTACAATGTGAATTTGAAATTATCGCTTTAGTTTACTCCATATTTAAACACAAATTGGTGGCCTATGATCTTGTTATCTTCTGGTGAATTTAATAGGGCCTTTGTTTGTTATGCTGTATAGTTACTATATACTAAGATGACCTCACTGATTTCAAGCGTACTATCTGTTACAAATCAAATGGCATGATTTTTAATGAAAAGATTGTTTTTTCTAAAAATAAGCTAAAGATAACCAATTTACATTTTACACAAGGACTGAAGTTCAAAAAGATAAAAAGACGATCCTCTGGGCTAGTCTTAGGGAAAAACTACAGAGAGACATTGACATGGTTCATAGGTTAGCTAAGCGCACAAGCTATGCACTCCACTCATTCTAGTGGGAAAAAAAATACATTCGATCAGCTTGTAACCCCTGCATTTGTAATAAGCTTATGCTACCAATCTCGGCATTAGTGAAATAGTTTGGTTTGGTATGAACGACATAGCCCCTAGTTTAGTCGATGTGGGACTAGAATGCCTCAAAAAGCCATTACAAACAAGTAAATCTGCATTTGTTTCAATTAACTTTCTTTTCATGCATGGGATTGAATTTCCCCCCAAAAAATCAGTCAAAAAAAGGAAGTTAGTGAAGTATTAGTGACCGAAAGGGTTCTATGTTTCTCATCCTTGCATCTTCATTATCATCATTATTATCTACGTTTGATATCGATTTAATTTGCTTTGTATCAAATAATTTATTATGTATAACAGGAAAATTTTCTTTAATTTTCTTTCTTCATTCTGAGAGATGAATATATAAGATGCTGTTAGCCTATGATGAATTTAGTAGATACAAGTTTTCCTATGATAAAGGCTCTTTTTTTACTATATGCTTTATAATCACTGGACTGACCTCACTTTCGAGCTTATTATGTACTGTTATAAAGTGACTGGCATAGTTGTTGATGAAAAACCTAATTTTTCTAAAGTTAAAGTTATAAAGATAACAGGCTTTACTTTTTAAGCAAGGATTGAAGCACAAAAAGCATAATCATGAGCCTCCTCCTTGGAAACACTAGAATATTTAATGTGGTTCAAAGCTCAACATTACTTGATTGTACAATATGGTATAAATGTGCGATATGCCTTCTAGTTTAGCCCACATGGGACTAAAAAGCTTAATAAAGAAAGGTCATTAAAAGCAAGGAAACCGTGCATTTTTTTCCTTTCATTACTTTCTTTTCACTTATTGATTGAAATTCTTCCTTGAAACCAGATCAGGGAAAGTTTATATGAGAGCCATTAATGGCTGAATAAATTCCGTGCGTCACATCAATAGTCTCTTCTTCATTATCATCTACAATGGATACAGATTTTATCAGTTTCCTGGTGAATGATTTTGTTATGACTGACATGAAAGTTTTCTTTGATTTTCTTTATTTACTTCTCAGAGATAAATGTCTACGAATATGGCATACACATGTTTCCTTATGACAAAGACTCATTTATTTATGACATATACATGTTTCCTTATGACAAAGGCTCATTTATTTGTTCACTCTTAGCTCACTAAAAGGCTTCACTAGTTTTGAGCTATGTACCATAAGAGATTGAGATGATTCTTCATTAGAAGAACGATGACATGATTCTTCATGAGAACAAAGACATGATTCTTCATGAGAAGAACGATTTTCTAAAATTAGGTTAAGGTAAAAAATTTAATTAGCACAGAGAGTGAAGAACAAAAAGATGACCATTTGAGCTAGTCCAGGGGAAGCACCAGAATGAGAAATCTTGACGTGGTATAAGGTTAGCTGAATGCACGAGCTGTGCGCTCCACCCATTCTGGTGAAAAAAATCTAGAGATGTTAAATGGGTGGGTATGGGTTTAAATGGGCGGGCCATAAATGGGCGGGCATGTTTGCCCATTTACGCCATTTAATGGCCATTTAACATTATTAATGGGCGGGTTTTGCCCGCCGCATCTTAATACGGGTCGCCCATTTGCCTTTAAGCATAGTACATAATATATGTATAATACTTTTGGGGTGTTTTTTGCCTAAAACTTTTAGGTTTTTTTTGTAAATATTGTGGGTTTTTTTGTAAAACTTTTGGAGCTCTGTTGCAAACTTGCTTTGGGCTTTTGATAAAATACTAACAAAGATAGAACATAAACAAGATAAACAAATACAGACAAATCATGATTGAACCATTTACAAGCGCTGGCATAAAAGTATAGACCTCCACATTTGGCAAAATTAACCTCAAATTTCCAACAAAAACCAAAAGATCAATAACAACAACAATTGCCGAGTATATTTAAATGAATTAAGACTAGAAAACAAAGGTATGCAAGATTCGTATAAGATCAATAACTTGATATAAAGCGCCATCATAACTATCAGCAACACGAATGCACGTTAGTAAGGACAATCTACTTAATTACTTGATAAAGCGTAGAAGAAGTAGTAAGTTCGTCTATAAACAAAATAGTAGCAACAACCTAGTCTACTTATTTCCCTCTTTCAAATGCTTCAGCCATAAGAGCAGGATCATGACAGAAGGAAAGAGAAAGACCATGAAACAAAGATCAAAAGGGAGGGATTTTTACCGACGAAGTAAATCTAGCCCCCCAAATTGACAAGCTGCCGACGACGAAATAATCAGCAACGGCAACGGAAACAGTATAAACATATTACAGAATCAACAAAATCACCAAAATCACAGCTTCAGCAGCAGCAGTAGCAGCAACTGCTTCGGGCAGCATTCAGCTTCAGCAACTTCAGCAGGGCAGCAGGCAGCAAACAAAGGCAGCAGCCAGCTTCCAGCCAGCAACAACAACAGCTCAGCAGCAGCCGCTTGCTTCTCCCGTCAGGAATTCTGCTCCTTGCCATTTATATGAAACAAAATTCAAGGTTCTCTGCGAGCATCACACAGTCAGTAACCAGTTATATTGCCAGAGTTGGAGCAATTTTGAAACTTCAGTTTAGAGGAGCAACATCATCTTCAACAGCTGAGCAGCAACAAGAATTGCATTCAGCAAGCAACAGCAACTCAGCCTCCAAATTGCAACTAAAAATCATGAAACTGTACTTGGTTTAATTGCTTCAATTTTCGAACATTTGCGTGCAGCAGCAGTTGAATGACCCTGTTTATCAACTTAGTTAAGTGGTTACGCGGCATGAGTCATAACGAACATTTCATATATAAAACTATTAATGAGGATGTGCTAAGTCAAACTAATCAAACTAAAAACAATTAACCAAGCTAAAGTTCATGAACCATGGGAACTGTTTAATATATAAAGGAACTTAATATTGTAAGTAATCTCATGATTTAAGGAAATCTTCTTGCGTATTTGTACGTAGCTAGTGTAAAAGTGACGCAAAGCCTCAAAAATTTTGCTTACTCATAGTACTAATTAATTGTCAATTAGTGGAACATACAAGTACATAAAGTATCACACTTTAAGATCATCTACACAAGCCAATCACACATACTGCATATCACAAAAATTAGTGCATTTATACACATAAAAGTATCTCACCCACAAAAGGGAATTCCCATACTGAAAACTTCTGCTATAGTCTCTATCTTCTGGAGAAATTATGTGCCTTTTCTTCAAGTCGGAAAACAACAGCCCCTGATCAAGCGGTGACGTGCAATAATACTATCATTAGTGGATATGATGCCCTTTAAAATGAGACAAGATGGTGCGACAGCTGCACAATAGATTCGTTTAAATCAAAGGACACGAGAGGTGAATAACTAGTGTTGCAATATCAGATTGCCATATACTTTTTGAAGTAAATACTGCCACTATCCAATTTTCAATAATGGATGATGAATAGACATATTATCATGTCTTTGTGCCATACATGCGATTTTTGTTTCGAAATTTATATATTCGTAAAAATCAAGATGACGCTAGATTGATTTAGAGAAAACTTAAACTAGGATTTCAAAGGAGAGCGACAGCAATGAGAAGGACAATGATCCAGCTACACAAGCTCACAAATGGTGGCTCTGTTGTTTCCCGAGTCCAAAGACTTGGACTTTAAGCAACCACACGGCGCATCAAACCGACAGCACAAAACATAACTTGTGCCAATGTATGCATTTTACAGAATTGCTATATAATAAAGGTTGTGCACTATTATGCACAATTTACTTGAAGCTCCAGTATTGGAAACAAAAGCCGAACAGAAAAGCCAGCCTCCAGTAGCCAAGGCGGTGTTGTAGCGCTCACCTTTACTGCAAAAGCATTGTAAGTTTCCTTTTTCTTTTTTCAAGAGGATTCACATTGGCATCTCAGGGTTGCATATTTTATATGCAAATTTCTGACACCGGACACTTGCTGTAGAAGGTTAAAACTATAGGCGTTGAGCGTTTAGTAAACCTTCCAAAAGTGATAGAAACGCCCCATGATGATCCATGCATTTGATAGTATATGTGCTGATTGTGGTCTACAATATTTTGAACAACTATATACGAACAATTCTTTACAAAAAAATTGTTATCTAGATTAAACCTTTTACTCGCTACACAGGATTGAAAACGTCGGCTATTATACAGACCTTCCCAAGCGTTTGGATCAATCGACTCCAAGTGCTCAAATGCCCGACGAAAGAAATGCAAGCAAACATTCCCAAGGTTTGTAAACACGATAGAGCTTTACTTTGCATTTCTTCTTGCTTAAAATGCCATTAAGTTAACATATGTTCTCACCAAGCAGTTTTTATTGATTCATTTGCCTGTTTCAGTATTCACGGTATTTTTTGTATTCAAGTCCAGCTCAACCGCTTGGACCAGAGGAATGGTTAGTGTTTTCCCCTGCATTTTATCTAGCATCAAAGCTACTTGTCAAAAAGTATGGATTTCATCGTTGAAAGCCTACCTTTCACCTTACAGAACTGTTAATATGCTTGAACTTTGAGCAAAAGGCATGTGACACTCAGTTCAAGTAGTTTGAAAATCTAACAGCAAAAGGATTGTATGGACTTAATACAGCGATAAAATAAGCCGAACCTCGGTTGCAAGTTCACCATCCAGTGTTCCTCATAAAGAAGCTGAAGCCTTCAGATACGTAATGATTTAGACAATAGCTCATAGGAAACCACTTTTTTTAATTCTTCATCTTCAGTTATTGTGAAAAAAACAAAGCGAGTATTAGAATTCAATACCCAGCAAATAACGTAAGCAAAAGATTAATACTACAAGGGAAAAACTTTTGTCAGCATATAATTTTGCCTTTCCATACTCTTGCTCAAGCAGTAAATGTCAGAATGCACAACATATATAGCGAATGCTGGTATTTTGTCCTCTGAGTGCAATAAATTTTTGGAAGTAAAGGAGATAGCATAGAAGAAAAACTCATATGGATATGAATGCTCAGAAATGTGAGAAGAAACTTACAGATTAAAGAGATATTTGAATGCTTTTAAATAAACACGAATGTCCCCGATGGTGATATTGATGTTTCGATGCTGATAAATTGATAAATCCAGTACTCGAAAACAATAATTTAAGCTGAAGATGAGAAATGGTACTCACAATATGCACAAATATTGCAAATGTTTCGAGTGGATAAAATCAGTACCCACAACTTTTTCTTTTGAGGCGGGAGAATATTTCCATAGGCAATCACAATGGTTGAACTTAACAGTTATTATATGTTTCATCTTAGATATATAAATTAACATTTTTCCAGGTAATATTTCCATAGCCAAATTCTGTCTCTAGCACATTATTTTCATCAATTTAAATTTATAAAACACTATTTGAACGCTATTTTAGTTAAAATATAAAATTTTCTAAAAGTTACCAAATAAAATGATTAAGCACGATTTCTTAGTCTAGGATCTTTATTGAAGAAGATTTAATCCGAGGTTCTTGCTATTTTGGAAGCATTCATAGCTCATTAAGAATTACTGATATAATTCTGAAAACTATAGAAATTTCTAATAAATCAACAAAACATTAATTTGTTGGGTCACCTGAATCAAAAGCAACGAAACCTCACAAATCCTCACCAAGGACCCCAACAATCACATCGAAGGCACGCCGAACTCCACAAGAGCCAACTGCGGATCAAACCGCACCAGATCCCACAAAAATCAACCTGACCCAACTTGGGATGGCGGGCGATTGAGGTGGCGGAGGCGGTGACTTCAGGCGGAGGAGGAGGAGGAGGCGGAGGAGGAGGCGGAGGAGATTGGGATCGGGATTGAGGCGGAGGAGATTAGGATCGAGGCAGAGGAGAAAGAGGAGATTGGGAATTTTGGGATCGGGTTTCTTTTGTTTTGGTTTTGGGAATACGGTGGGCGGGCAAACGGACGAATAAACATTGCCCATTTAGTGCCCATTTAGAATAATGTAAAATGAACCCCCCAATTAGACCCATTTAATTAAATGGGTGGGTGTTGGACGGGCCAAATGATGGGCGGGTCAGGTGGGTAAATGGGTATGGGTCAAAATTGACATCCCTAAAAAAATCCCATTCGATCATCTTGTAGCCCCTGCACAAGCTCATGCTACCAAGCTCGGCATTAGTTGATGTTACAATATAAATGCACAAATGTACCTTCCAGTTTAGTCGATGTGGGACTAAAAAGCCTAAACAAACAAGTAAATCAGATTTTCTAAAATTAGGTTAAGGTAAAAAATTTAATTAGCTCAGAGAGTGAAGAACAAAAAGATGACCGTTTGAGCTAGTCCCGGGACAGTGGCGGATCTAGAGCCTTTTTAGTGGTGGTTCAAAATATGTGTTAATTTTTTTGTTCGAACGATATCCCTTTGATGCAATGATACTATAAAAACGTCCTTGTAAAGTTACATAAAGTAAATCTATTACATACAATTAATGAATGTATAAATTTTCATCCTAAGTAAACTAACTAAATCATTTGACATTAGCATACAAGCTTGGTTTATCTGTGCTTATACTATTTTCTTTGACTTAGGATGAAAAATGAGAGAGTAGTGTCACAGGGAACTCACAAGATTGGTTTATCTGTGCCTATTCTGAATATATATTTGCAAAATAAAGATAGGTTTATCTTGTGAGTTCCCTGTGACATCCATGGCAACTGACACTCCATCATCTTTTGGCAAGATTAATGCAGGAGGGCCTGAGCTAGACACAGGAACTGGTGGAAGAGCCTTTGGTTTAGATGTTCTCGACTTTTCCCTAGAGCCCTGGCCGCTGAAACTGATACTCATATTTCTCCATTTGTCCTGAAAGTCAAAGAAAATAGTATAAGCACAGATAAACCAGAAACTCCTGCAGAATAAAGATAGGTCCATCATATTACCGCCACTGTTCAGCCAACATAAGCAACTGCCAGTAGCGGACCTATTCATTTAGCAAAATTTCAGGTGGTTCAAGTGAACCACTTTGAACATGAATAGGTCCGCCACTGCTCAGAAAAACCAGAAAAACTGGCATAAGTCGACTCATGCACAAGGCTAAGTCGACTTATGGTAAGTCGACTTGTCAGTGTGCACGAGTCGACTTACGATCTGCAGCGGAGTTGTAGTTTTTGCCTCTGCCAAGTCGACTTATAAACCCTGTTAAGTCGACTTACGAAGTCCTCTCCTGTTACTGTTTTTCTCTCTGCCAAGTCGACTTGTTCACACTGTTAAGTCGACTTATAGCGGGTTTTTTGCATACGCAGGTTTCCTATTTGCAGTCTGATTGGGGTTTTGTTTTGATATAAATAGGAAAACGATTTGTGAGGGTTTAATATCAGAGATTGAGGAATCTTTTGAGCATTGTGAGAGGAAGATATTGTGAGCAAGGTGAGATCTTTGGTTGAGGGTTAGTTTGAGAGAATTTGTGTGATTGTAACCCTTTGTACTCTCCTTGATTTAGTGAAATCTCCCCATCCTCTCCCCGTGGACGTAGGCAAATTGCCGAACCACGTATATCTCTGTGTTTGGATTGATTTGGCGTTATTGGTTAGATTTGTGCAAGAGTTTGGCTTTCTTCGACTCGTGATCACAGGTTCGTTGTGAGTTCGTGCAAGGCTTCCGCAAAGGCGCGACACGCCACTGCCCGGGGAAGCAACAAAATGAGAAATCTTGATGTGGTATAAGGTTAGCTGAACGCACGAGCTGTGCGCTCCACCCATTCTGGTGAAAAAAAATCCCATTCGATCATCTTATAGCCCCTGCACAGGTAACAAGCTCACGCTACCAAGCTCGCCATTAGTTGATGTTACAGCTTGGTATAAATGCACAGATACACCTTCCAGTTTAGTTGATGTGGGACTAAAAAGCCTAAACAAACAAGTAAATCATGCACTTCCCCCCACTAATTTCCTTCTATCTATGAGAGTCGGTTTCTCCCCTTATAATAGTTCCAACGAAAGTTAATATGAAAATCATGAATGGCCAAATGAATTGTTGGATATTTTTAAAGAAAAGGCAATTTTGCCTTAATGAATTCTAATAAATTTTTGTAATTAAAATATGCAATTAAAATATGTTTTAATGTGTTTTAATTTGTAATTAAAATGGGCATAATGACTATACATTATGACGAACGTTACAAAATTTATGACGAACGTTACGGAATTAATTACGGGTTTTGTAACGTCTTTTCCAACCCTATATATATATCCGTATGTTGAGCTCAAAATAATAAGAAGAAAAGGAAAAATATACAACAAGTTTCTCTTGTTTTTCTTCTCTCCCCTACATATTATTTTCATCTACATTTTAGTTTTATTTTATGGGCAATTTTCTTCATCTGAGCTGAAGCTCTGCACTCTCGTCCGAGTGTAGAGGCCGACCGTTTCCGGGGGTTTTTACCGCTAGGGGGGGAACCATCTGCGCCAGGACGATATGCGGGTTCTCAATCTTCTAGGGCAGTGAATACACGACTGCTCCCGTCAGGCCTGATTTTCTTATCTCTCATTTATTTTGATTTCGGATTTATTTCAAGATATAATCTTAATTTATTTTGATAAATTTCTAACAATCTAGAAGATTGATTATATAACTGTTGATTTATTAAATCCGAAATAAGTTTATCTATAATTAATTGCTTTTAATTATTGCTGAATAATTTCTGTTAATTCGGAAAAAATAGTTAAAAGTTACTGTTCATCAACATTACTGTTCATCGAAAAATAATAATAATCTGTTTTGATATTGTTCATCTAATATGATTAATTGTAGCTACTTTCATTTGGTTATCTATTAAATAGCTATTAGAAAATAAAAGGTACTGTTCACCAGAACCTTAATTTACTATTCACTTGGGAAAAATACAATTTAAAAAAAAAAAATATTGTGCATCCACGAGATTTGCTGTTACCATTCTTTATGGTTCATCGTACATGTATATTAAACATTACTGTTTATTAAAATTGTTACTGTTCATCCAAAATAACCTTAAACATGTAATTAATTGCTTTAATTACTGTTAATTACTGCATTTATTGTATTTTTTTTAATTGTTGATAATTATTGCTTAAATAATTACAATTAATTACAACTTGTAATTGATTTTATAATTAATTGATAACAGATCGCCAATTTAAGTACAAAATGAGGTTACCTCCACTATATGTTGTTAAGGAGGAATTATTTCTCTGTTCAAAATGTTTTTTTTAAAAGAAAATATGCTCTGTATTTGAACGTTGATGATCACCAATAAATAATTTGAGCTTTTAATACTTATTTATGTTTGAAAGTCTCATATGCATGGTTTTGACAAGAATAAAGAAAACAAAATAGATGCTTTGAAATATCTGGATTTGTTCATGGTTTAATGCTTTCATTTCTTTAAACTATGAATATGGTACCTTCTATTATTAATAATTCCATACTTTGAAGTGCTTATACATCTAATAAGCTTAGTACAGAAGGTGGTAAAAGTGAATGCAGATTTGTTCAGCAACTTAAGTGGCAGCTGTCTGCAGCAGATGAGTTTTACTCTCAAGACATGAAAATCATGAGGTTCGAACATCAATAGGTAAACCCCTCCTCGGCCTTATCTAACATATGTTTGCAGTATAGTTGTTAGGCAAATTAAATGCTTGCATGAAATAATTTAAAGTTTCTATATACTGTTAATGAACAAAAACTCATTGAGTGAACCGATTTAAGTTTTCTTGGATTAGTTGGTGTCTAAGGCAAGGTTTAAGGGTTGCGTAACGCACTCTGTAAGGAACGAGGTACTTAATTGATCTTTGATCAACCTCTATTACTATCCTTACCTGGCTAACTACCCGAGTAAAACTTTAATCTTTTCACTTTAGGAGTTTTTGGTTTGGAATAAGAGGACCGGAATTATGAAAAAAAAAATTAAGTTCATCTCTTTTTATTGCATTATGATGGATATTGTTCAAATCTTCAAATGTAAAGTCCATCTCTTTTATTGCATTATGATGGATATTGCAATAAATGTTCATATGTCTTTTGGATAACTTGCATTTGTTACATGATTAATTGCAAGGTTTTATGCAAGAATGATTATTATTATTATTATTATTATTATTATTATTATTATTATTATTATTATTATTATTATTATTATTATTATTATTATTATTATTATTATTATTTGTATAAGATGTGGTACTAGAAAATGGCAACATAAATTTGGAAGATCTCTTTTGTAGACAACCAATTTAAATTTGGAAGGTCTCATTTGTAGGCAACCGATTTAAATTTGGACGGTCTCCTTTGTAGGCAACCAATTTGTAACCTCTTATAATAGAAGAATTTTAAAAATTTTATGCATTTGAATTATGAAGTATGAAATATATTTTAAGATACGAAAATATATTTTAAGATACGAAATCCTATTATGCTCTGCATGTATCTATTATTAATTTCATTCATGTATGTGCATATGCATAACTGCAGAATTTTTAGTTCCACATTAGTTTGAAATGTTCAGATATTAAGGTCAATCTCTTCAGATATAGACTATGATCTTTTATGATCATAGACCATGACCTAATGTCAATTTCAAACAATATGATGGACTAATTACAAAATAAGAACTTGATAAATAAACACAACGTCTGCTAGGCAAAGTTGTGATTTTAGACTTTATAAAGTCTGTGAAAAGAATCTTGATGACCCTTTGACTAAGGGATTATCCAGGAGTGTGGTCTTGGATTCATCGAGGGAGATGGGGTTAAGCCCATAGATGAGGTCACTGACAGCGGCAACCCAACCCTTATTTGGAGACGTAGTCCCAATGTCGGTTCAATGTGGTAGAAACAAGCTGGACTAGTGACACTCGTGTGGAGCATCGACCTAGATATATTTATATATCATTATGTAGCATTTGCTACTACCCCTTCTCTATGATGACGATGCTCTTATGATACAGCTGGCTAGGCTGAGTTTTACTCTTAATAAGTCCAACGCGTGTATTGTGGGGGGGATTAAATAAACAGCTGTAGTACCCTTTGAGGACTTACCTACGTGAGAGGAACCGTGATGGCCGCGGTTAGGGGGGGCTGGGCTAACCCCTAGAAACTCTCATGAGTCGGTTTATTGTGAGCATGGCCTTTAACGCTCAACCCGCTTTGCTCAATAGATGAAGCGTATTGTGTGTGTTTTCATCAATACCTGATTAAAGGGGCTTAATTCAAGGCCTATTCCATTATGTCCCTCAGGTGGCGATGAACTCACTAATGAAAGGTTCAAAGCCGGAAGCTACCTCTCCCGAATTCACGATACGAAAGGTTGTCCAACCTATTTTCATTTTGTGATTTATTAATTTATTTATTGATTTTTAAGTTTTCAGTCAATATTGCCTTTTGGGGGGGACTGTTGGATATTTTTAAAGAAAAGGCAATTTTGCCTTAATGAATTCTAATAAATTTTTGTAATTAAAATATGTTTTAATGTGTTTTAATTTGTAATTAAAATGGGCATAATGACTATACATTATGACGAACGTTACAAAATTTATGACGAACGTTACGGAATTAATTACGGGTTTTGTAACGTCTTTTCCAACCCTATATATATATCCGTATGTTGAGCTCAAAATAATAAGAAGAAAAGGAAAAATATACAACAAGTTTCTCTTGTTTTTCTTCTCTCCCCTACATATTATTTTCATCTACATTTTAGTTTTATTTTATGGGCAATTTCCTTCATCTGAGCTGAAGCTCTGCACTCTCGCCCGAGTGTAGAGGTCGGTCGTTTCCGGGGGTTTTTACCGCTAGGGGGAGGGAACCATCTGCGCCAGGGCGATAGGCGGGTCTCAATCTTCTAGGGCAGTGAATACACGACTGCTCCCGTCAGGCCTGATTTTCTTATCTCTCATTTATTTTGATTTCGGATTTATTTCAAGATATAATCTTAATTTATTTTGATAAATTTCTAACATGAATTACGTGTTTAACATCAGCAGGGTCTTCATTATCATCATTTGTGATGGGTATATCAGTATATCTCTGTCAAATAATTTTCTTATGATCAATGTGAAATCACTTTTTTGTTTTTGGTGAATATTTATGTTTGAACTGCAGGTCCGACATTCTTACCCAATTAGTCTCTCAGTGCATGAACATTTTTTTAATCATGCGTTGCATTTTTTTTTTTGAAGATTCTACCTTTGCTAATACCATAGCAAAGAAGGATGCCTTGTACAGGAAGAGAACTATGAGAAAGAAGAAGAGAGCCACAAGGGTAAAGTGGGGAACTTGATTCTCAAATCAGTCAATCAATCAATAATATCACAATTTTCTTGTGAACATCAAATAGCCTAGTTTTCTAATTATAATTCCATTTCCTGTAGAAGCTATATCGGTTAAAACTTAAACATAATGATTTCAAATAAAAATAATAATCCCAAACCCTCTCAAACCAAAACTCTAGTTCTTTTATAAGTTGTAACTAAAGATAAAATGGAAGACAAAGGCCAAATAAGGCGATTCCTGGACAAAGGGGAGTCAGACAAAGAGGAATAAAGTCGTAAACAAGGAAAATAAGGAGGAGCATGACGGTAGTAGAAAAGGAAATCCTGGACAAGAGGTAACCGTCTGATCATTGGCCATAACATATGTAGGAATCTGGACATGCCATTTTGGACCACAAAATTTCTTTGATTTTCCATCGCAAGGTTCCTCAGTCACTCAACATATGATTCTAAAACAAACCTTGTCCTTTCCTACACTAATTTTTTTTTCTCTTGATGAAAATTTTTGCAAGCAGTAGCTGATACTGAATATGAAGTTGCACTTACCTAGACTTCAGTACAGTCTGGTATATTTTGATATCTTCTAGGTGCCTACATGACTTCCATGTCCCAATTATTGAGGAGTGAGAGTATACTAGTCTTTATATTATATCATGTATCTCATAGTGACATCTCTCCCCTAGCCTAGTCATTGACATGAGGGTATATCTCAGACAAATGCCGGTAAGTCTGGTAAAATCTGCCTTGATTTAGATTTGAAGAATGATGGAAACCTTTCTTTTATACATGGATTTCTACTGTAAGATGTCTTCGTTCTTTGCAGTTTACATATTATAAGCCTAGTTCTTCTATTCGGATAAACCTGTATGGCTTCCAATCATCCTAGATCAGTTCTTTAAAGAAATCCTGATTTTACTCAAAAAGAATCCACATTTCTTAGAAGGATGGCACAAATTTTTTTTTTCTTTTTCCCCCTGTATACAACTATTGCTTTGCTGAAGTTTACTATAAAGATCGTGAGATCCTTTGAACTATCCGTGCACAGCTACATGACTAACCTAAATTCAATTTTGTTTTATTGTGGAACAATTGCATCTGCAATTTTCTATATGATTTGCTAATAACTAATGCTACAGTTCATTCGGCTTCTAGGCTATTTTATTTTGTAATGAAATGTTGCAATATATAATGCTCTTTTAGTACAACAAACAAGTGAAATAAGAAGTGCATGTCTCATCTGATAACAGCGTTCTCCTGATACAGAGTGAAACCAATAATTTAGTTGGGTGCCTTTTAGGTTCTCTTCATTAAGAACTTTAGGTTCTTTTGTGTGTGGAAAATGATGATTATTGATCTTAATCATTGTTAATGATTAAAAATTGACTTCTTTCCTTGCTGCATAAGGTACAAACTTTTAATAGGCATAAAACTGTTAGAAGTTTCTTGAAACGCTTCTGGTATAACTAAATTACTTCTAATGTTACGGCTTATTATTGCTCCTTTGCCTCTTAGATGGTCACAGGAAAACAGAAGTGTAACCAAGCGAGAAGAGGGAAAACACAAAGAATGTAAGCTGATGCAATAAGGGTATCAATACAGTAGGAAAGACCCTTTTAAGTTTAACCGTGAGATTGCGCTTTTAGTATTAGTATGTCTATTCTTGTATGCTTCCTAAAAATAAAATGAATTCCCATGGAATGTGATGTCCATACTAACAATTCTAAAGAAATGAGAACATGTGGATCCAGTACAACATCATCATGATACATAATATAGGACATCTTGTATATTCAGTGCACAAGGTTTCATATATTTCCCTTAGTTATTCCGATCAGCAATTTCAATTGCTTCTATAGTTATTCCTCCTTTTACAAATATCATATAAAAGATTATGCTTCTACATCTAAGATCTTAATACCCAATAGCTGAATGTGTACATTATGTTATATCATGTATTTCGTGGTGGAATCGGTCCCCTATCCAAGTCATTGACTTGGAGAACATGACAGCCAAATCTGAAAAGTCCGCGAAAATCTGCTTTGATTTCGATTTGAAGAATGATGGGAACCTTTCTTTATACATGGATTTTAACTGTGAGATATCTGCAAATATATGCTATTTATATATTAAGCCTTATTCTTCTATTCACTGAACCCTTATGGGTTCCAATTACTCTGGAGTCAGATTCATAAAGAAATTCATAAAGAAATCCTGATTTTAGTCCATAGAATTAGAAACGCGCAACAAAGAATAAAAAACTCTTCTCCTTTTCTTTTTAACTTTCTGTTTACAGCTATTGCTTTGCTCAAGTTTGCTATAAAATATAGGCATGCTTTGAGTTATTTGTGCGCAGCTAGACTACATGTATTCTCTGATTTAACCTAAATTCAGTTTTGTTTTATTGTGGAATATTTTCATCTGCAGCTATCTTTCTTTATGATTTATTAATAACTAACACTACTATGCATTCCGCTTCTAAGCTATTTTTTTCAATGAGGTGTTGCAATAGTTAATGTTCTTTTCGTACAAAGATGTCAATAAGATTGCATTCCTCTTCTAAGCTATTTTTCCTTGTTGCATAAGCTCTAAACTTTTAATAAACATCAAACTCTTAGAAGTTTCTTGAAACGCTTCTGAGATAAAACTAAATTATTTATATTTCTACGGCTCACTTTAGCTCCTTGGCCTCTTCAATCATTACGGTAAAACAGTAATCTAACCAAGCCAGAAAAGTGAAAAGGATGCAATTGAGGGTATCAATACAGTAGGAAAGAGCATTTCATGTCAATAAAACTTTAATGTGCAGTCCCTCTTGATTACATAGCCTGTAGGTATAATTCAATTACTCTTCAAGGCAAAAGAATAGTATAATGATGACGACCGAAAAAATACTGGAGGAATATAACAATTATGATGCTTCATAAGTCGAAATGTGATCCTGTATATAATTGGGTTTTGATATCACTTTTCTGTTCTCCTCTTTTCCAAATGGGGGAAGGCACTCAAAATGTTGTGAGCCATGAGATCCTGTCGTGTCAGTATCCCAACCACAGGTGCTATCTGCAATATTAAAACCATCATTTCAGTCAGAGTACTCCAAAGAAATTAAGTATGTTAATTGATTTGGTTTGTTGAATTAGTGTTGAAAGGTGTCTGATTTTCTTAGTTTTTAGGTATGATATTCCTTTGAATGTTTTTGCCTGTGTCCTGATACCACACCTCAATTTCAATGCATTTCAGTATAATGCTTGTGTCCAGACATTTAAATTGAAATTTTTGTACAAATTATCATGACCTATGAAAGAAGTAATTCCCAGACAAAGAACATTAACTCCTAGGTTACTTGGAGACCGTGTTTTGGGTGCTACTACATCTGTGTCCAACACTTGTTGGACACGGATTCTCACTAGACATGACACGGACACGTGTGGTTCAAAGTAAAACCCGATTTCCCCATTACTTTCACCCTAAACTTTTTTTAACTTTTTTTGTGTGGTAATAATAGGTTCAAAACCAATTGGTTTTTGAACCCAGAAACTGGCACTTGTTGCTTAAATATTTAAAAAATGCCCATTGTATTATCCATCCGATCAAAACTAAACTTTCGTTGTTAAACCTTATTCTTAGTTTGATTTAACTTGAGTCTTAATTGTTATGTATAATAGAAAGAAACATACAAATGTCGTAGGTATTTTAATTCAATATTTGATCTATGTAAATTATATACATGCATTGTTTCCGTATCCTACATTTTACAAATTCTCTGCATCCTAGGTCCGTACATGTGTCCGTGTCCTCGTCCGCACCTGTGTCTGTGCTAGCTAGGTTAACTCTATCTGATGTTCATTTTTATGAACCGAGTGTACAAAAATTAATGTCTTTGAGCAGCAAGTGACTAGAGCTCTGTCTCAATTTCACTAGCATTTTTCGAAAGTGTGCATATGTACTTAATCAGGTAGCGTGATCATTCAGTTTTCTCACATATAACAGCTTTCCAAGCATTTGATAATCCAGTTTCTATATTTAAATCTTATGTGTGGTTGACTGTTTGGTCAGTAACAATCTAGTCTACCCTGACAGGTTATGTGTATGTACATTTGTGCATATAACTGGATACTTCATGTTTAGCACGTATATCTGCTTGCAGTTATACTTGCAAGCAGATATACTGTATGTGGAATGTAAACTCGATAAACCTTTTACTATTCGAACACAATAAAGACTTACCCCAGATCCTTGGTACTTTGGAACAATCAGCAAGTGTCGTAGAGCAACTTGTCTGAAGAGCACGACTGCCTTGGCCACCGACATTGTCTCCACCACTGTATATGGTGTTGTATTGGTAAAAGGGTGCAGATCTATGTACATCTCCATCTCCTCTTCTGTTATCTTGATATCCTCAAATTTCTGCCCTTTCTCCGCCAAATCAATCGATGTAAACTTCTCTCTCACCTCCCATGCTTCTGTTTTCCTTCTCTGTGTCAAAAACCACTTCTTTCTCAGCACTGAAATCAAGTGTGCTCTTAGCACCACACCATGAAGTTCTGATGGCATCCCTTGATCCACAACCGGGAATCCATTATGACTAGTGGTCCTTAACACATCAACAACCCGCCTTACCTTTTCAATGCCTTGGAGACCAACAACACTAGGTTTAGCCGATGCAAGGTCACCTACAGTGAGGTTTCTCATCCAGGGCTCCGGTTTAGCTTCCAAGAAAGGGAGTCCCTTCATCTCGAGTATGATCTCGTATATGCTTGGATTGAAAGCATCACCAACAGTCTTGGCAATTAGTAGTACTAGCATAGTAATAGGAAGGAGTAAGAGGTTGTTTGTGAGCTCTAAAAAGATGACACATACTGAAACAGTCATCCTCATAGATCCAGCCATAAGGGCGGCAGCACCAAGAACAGCATAAAGACCCTGGTCGATTCCGGTGTAGGATCCCATGTAGAGGGCAAGAAGTCGTCCATAAGCAGACCCCATGAGGATTATGGGGAGGAAAAGGCCGGAAGGGACGGCAATGCCGAAGGTGATCAGGCCGAGAACACAGTAGATAGCAAAGAAGATGAGGAGGGAGACAGCACGGAACTCTGTAGGGGTGGAGGTTGAGAAGACGTTGCGGACTGCATCATCATTGGTGGCATGAAGGAGACTGGCGAGGTCATTGTAGTATCCGTCAGGGCAGTTGAACTGCTTGAAGTTACCGGTTCGGCCAACAGTTGGGCAGGCTGCGTCGATGGAGGGGTCGCAGGGTGAACAGGAGGCAAGGAATGGGAGGAAGTAGAGAAAAATGGAGGTGAAGAGGGAAACTGATAGACTGAGGAGGAATTTGGGAAGACGGCCTTTCCTGCAAAACACAACCAGAGCAGACTCAGTGAACCTGTCAATCAACAAAAACCATTGATGCTGGTGCAAAATATCGATGATAATTTCCAGAGAATTGATGTTCAGTCAACAAGATGATTCATGTAAAAGAAATGTTACTTTGAATGTGTTGCAAAATTGGTTCTTTATTTTGTCTTGCGACCAGGAGTTGATTGACATTCCTGATACTGTGTTGTATTTATCATCTAGGCTCTTGTGCATGAGTACCAATTGTGTCTCCTATATCAGTAAAAAGGTATTTGTGCACCAATAGCATATGCACGGGATGAGAGTTCTGAGCCGGTATCTCGCCAATTCTGGTGCTTCAGATTTCTATTTCGGTGAAGACAGCAATATGAACTTTGATAGGTTAACTTTTCCCACTAGACTCTAGTTTGTGGATTAATTGTGGCTTCCTGTAAAATGTGCGAAGGGTTTTATGACAGCAGAGATTCAATGAGTTTTGTGAGACTGGTTTTCATGAGCTTTCAAGGGAACTAATGGTATCTTTTGACGATGATGAAGAAAGCCAAGTGTTTGATTGCGATCTTACTCATTGATAAGACTGTAGACTCGAAGAACCTTATACAGAAGGTAGTTATACAGGCTCCCCAATACTCCTCCAATGATGCCGATGAAAAGAACAGGGGGAAGATCCATCCACTGATACCGAACAGTGACAGCACTAACATCGAACAAAATCAGCCCTCCTCTCCCAAAAAGCCCACACTTCCCAGAATTACAGTACTCCATAAACCCTCTAAGAACCACAACCACCACTGCAGTACTGAAAAAAGTCCTCCATAAAAGAGAGCTCCTCCACCAAGTTGCAACCTCTTCAAGGGAGAAGAGAACACCTCCGACTGGTGATCTGAAAGCAGCACAGACTCCTGAGGATGCACCGCAGGTGATCAGGTCGCGGCGGTCCCTGTCATTCTTGAAGTATCGGAGCCATCTCCATTTGATGCCGTACTTTTCGCTGCCGCCTTGAGATAGTAGAGAGGAGAGGCAGGCGCCGATGTGGACTAAGGGGCCTTCTTTGCCGAGGTCTAGGCCTGCTGATACTGCTCCTATGCTGCCAAAGATCTGTGAGAAATTGAACAGATATTCTTCAATATTTTCAATATATGTTTACATCTTTTAATTCTCTCACTATTATCAGCTTCTACAACAGTCACCACTTAAATTCTAGATTATATCGGTTCAAATTGAAACTATTTATGATAACATCAACACAAATTATGGCATCTTTTCTTGTGAAACATATTGCAGGGAAGTATAACTGTAATTGACTGAATGAGACCATGTAAGAAACTACATTTTGCAATCTATTCTGTCCATATAACTAGTGAACTTTTCATGAATATGTCAATAAATTCTAAGGAGCTTGTAATTGGATTTTTGACAACTGATCATTTATTCTAGCTCATCCAAAATAGAAAACCCTGTTGTTTTTTAAGGCAAAGCTAGAATCAGATAACGATCGTTATCTAATTCTAGCAAACCCGATACGAATTCTCGATTGAACATGACAACTTCTCTTGCATCCGAACCTACCTTGACGATCAAAGTTGACATGCCAAACATATTCGGAGTATCAACTCCATTAAGGTAAGCTTTGATTTCTGGTATGCCAGGGCCAGCTGCAGTCGGAGCATATCTCACACATAGGAAAGAAGCAAAAGCAGTCAAACCAAGATTTGCAAGCATGAAGTAAAGGAATCCGGTCCAATACCTGCACCACCAAAACTCATATTAGACTCTGAAACTTATCGTTCTCTTGATAGTAAACAATTATCCTAGAATATTATCACAAAATCCAACAAAAGATTATTATTATTAATGGAGCAAGGAAAACTTGATTCGAGATAGCCTAAAGAACTGAATGCAAGCGTATGATTCATATGACCAAACCAAAAATCTGGGATAAAGGTTCTTGTGATTTTGCCTAAAAATGTCATTAATTTCTCTTCTTCTTAAGATGTGAAGAATTTGCTTAAAATGGATCAATTAGATGGTTTGGGTACGTGCAACGAAGATCACATAATGCACCAATTAGGAAAACTAATAACATTATAATTAATGTAGCAAAGAGGACCTGAGAGAGGCCTAAGAAAATTTGGTTGGAAGCAATTCAAACGAGGAGACAGTCCTAAAAGAAACGAAAGGAAGAATATGATTCATAGTCTGACCCTAAAAATTTAGGATAAATGCTCTTTCTTCATTGTTGATTTTGCTGCCTAAATTTTCATTCCTTTTAAAACAGGGAGGAGGAACAAGTTGAAACTTAACTTTCACTCCGCACATACTGAAGCACAAGCATCATCTTGAACCCTGCAATGTTCTCGATCGCGAGGTTGATGAAGGAGGCTATAACTCCAGTGAGGAGCCCAACAAGGAAAGCCATAGACCATTTCAAGAACACGTACTGAAGAACTTGGACCTTGGATCGGCTTCGCCAGTCATGCTTGAAGAGGTCGTTCTCATTTATCCTGAAATCTCGAGGAACAGTAACCATTCAAAGATCTTCGAAGATTATATGAAAATACATTGAGAAGGTTAGATGCATATGCTACATACTCGTAGTCTAAGCTCTCTATATGGGAGATTTTGGCCCCGACCATTGCCAGATGGCTCCCAGTCAGTGTCGGGCTTCTCTTGAGCAATGGTTCATTTAAGGAATTGTTGCATTCGACATCTCGGTCTTCCTCCTCCTCCTCCTCCTCTCTTCCTCCTCCATTTCTTCTTATGTCTTCTCTTGGTGGTGTTGGCTTTAGGTCTGTGATCAAACTTGAGCTCTCCTCCTCCATTGTTGAAGCTCTGTGCTTTTTTTTTTATCTCCTTTGAAAAAGATAAACAGAGTGTAGGACTCCAAGGAGTTTATGCGAACTTTAATTAAGTATTATAATGTGACTCACGTGATATTGAAAGGTTTGGCTTTTACTAATACTTTTAGTATAAGTATGTTTTTGTTGAACAATGCAAGTTTTACTGGTACATAAGAACCTACCAATCGCAGGGTCGGAGGGACTATGCAGCGAACAACTCTCCAATCATATGGTTGCTTGGGAAGGACAAAATTGCCCCTTCGGTCTCCGGGGGATTGAAGAGTTTTTGCTCGATGGCTGGATGGGCTTTTTTGTCATCTTGGGTGTTGATAGAAATGAGGACCAGCTGGCTTTGGATGAGAGGAACGAGTTGGCATTTGGCCCTTCGTGGTGGGTTTTATAATTGGGAAAGGGTAGACGCACACCACTAACCACACCTTGAGGCACACTCCCCTCTCTCAGCTACAGTGCACGGGGCCCACATAATTTTTTTAAAAAAATTTCATGTGGACCCCATGCACTATAGCTGATAGAGGAATGTGTCCTAAGGTGTGGTTGGTGGTGTGCCTGTAGTGTCACCCTTTATAATTGAAAGACAAAAAGGTCGCAACATGTCAAAAATATTGAATGAGAGAGCAGGTTGATGATGACAGGTTAGCTATTGAACCCGGGTCTGTAGGATCTAATTGGATATAAATAATCTGGTTAATTTCGGCTAGACCCTTTAGTATTGTCTGATTGCAGATCGATTCTTGTAGTTCTATTCTTACAAATAAACCCCTAACTGAATTTTTTTGACACTTTTACCCTTAGAGATAAAGAAAATTATTTTTGACAAATGAACCTCCTTGGGGTGCAAGAGTAAATATAAATTTACTCACGATCTATATGCAACAATAGAACTACGGAGGGTATATTTGCAATTGGGTGATAGTATAGGAATCTATTCACAATTGTACCTTTCTTTATTTTATTTGAATTCTTTGAATTTTGTATTTACAATTTGACAAGTATAGATTTATGCATTTAGCATCAATTAGGATATGAATAAAGATATACATAATATTGAATTGAAGCATCTAAAATATTCTATACATCTGACCATAACTTAAGTGCATGTCGTTACTTATTTCTATTTATAAGTAACTTTTAACTTATAGGTTGGCAACACTGTGTTTGGTAAGAGTCACTTATGTTATTTATTTGTTACTTATACGTAGCCAAAAAAAAGGTTGCGAAATCCCAACTTATTTTTGGGCTACTTATAGGAAACTTTCCTTATTTTGGCCAAAAGACATAAATAACCTCTAATTACATGTACATAGTTAAATATTTCCTTATTATAAAGTTCAATAAGATTATTAATTAGCTAATTAATTTATTAATAATTATTATTTTATTAATAATAATATATAACATAATAATAATATAAAATATAATATTATAATATAATAATATCATAATAATATATACAATATTATTATTATATATATATAATACTATAATATATCTAATATTGTAATATTCTTACATATAATATTCTTATATATAAATAATATTATAATAATATATTATACATTTATTATAATATATATATTATAATATTATAACAACAATAATATAATATATATAATATTATGACAATATTATAATATATTGTATATATTTTATTATTAATAGTATTTTAT
>NC_033802.1:40564020-40581083 GCF_001876935.1 Asparagus officinalis | reverse complement strand
AATTAACAATAATAAATAATGTAAGATATATTTTAATTAATATATTTCTTATTATGAAATAACTAATTTTTAAGTAATTAAATAATTATTTTATTAATAATAATATTTTGCTGAAATGAATTTAATTAATTAATCTCAACATTAGTAATTAATAATCACAATATAATGCACTATATAAAAAATTTTAATCAAATATATTTTTTATATGAGATAACTAATTTTTATTTATTAATAATATTTCATTACAATAAAATTAATTAATTAATAGTCATAATTAATTTGAAATAATTAATTATAAATTATTTACTTTATAAATAATTAATACATTTATTATTATTAATTATCTGGTTAATATAAAATGAATTAATAAGTCACACTATGTTGTTATGATAATATGTCCTTTTTGGTCATTTGACATCTAGCACAACCTTATGAATTATTGATTTACCAAACACATAACTACTTGTATCTCTTTATAAGTTAAGGGACTTATCGAACAACTTTTCTTTTTTTTTAAATATTTATAAGAAGTTTTTAGAATAAGTAATAAGTAACTTATACGGAGTCAAAAAAATAAGTAGTAGCCAAACATTCTCAAATATAGTCCTTGTGGAACTCATTTTTTCTTCAAGATTTGAGATTTATACCAGATAATATCCAATTACTATAAGAAGGAAAGAGAGCCGGATATAGAGGGGGTAGGAGTAGGAGAGCCGAGAAACCCTTCCGCCACCACCCAGAAGCCTTCCAGTTTTCCTTAGCCTCAGCCAAACCCCACCCCAATCACCATAGCTCCACCGCCAAACGTCTTCCTGTTCACCCGCATTTTCCCAAGGCTAATCATTCTTCCAGACCCTTCTCCTTCCTAAGACCTATTGCCTCCCTCTTCACCAATAAAAAACCGCACCCCAAACCCATAAAATATACCATAATTTTTCTAAGGGTCTTCTCCCTCTTCCTCATGCCCCCCCTCCTCCCCCTGAACCAGGTTGGACTATAGTTTCTTACCGCAGAAAGTCTCGCCGAGCAGTCAAGGCTCCCCACATCCCACTCAAACGTTCCCATCCTAAGTGTTTCTTTTGTCATAGCCTCTCCCATATGGTCTGTGATTGTCCCCAAGGCGAGTTTGTGTGCTTCTCCTGCCACGGGAAAGGTCACATTTCTAGAGACTGCCCTCAGGCTTCTAGAGCCTCCTCTGTGGCTCCGATCCTCCTTATCCCTGAGGTTTCAGCGAATCTCATCCAGAATATGTTCTCCTACGCTATCTTCTATCTTGCGAAGGGATCCCCTTCTGTGGCCGAGCTCAGGGAGATGTTATCCTATAGCTTCAATGTCAAAGATTGGCCTTTTGATATCAAGGCAGCAACAGGCACTAGTTTTATGGTGCAGTTCCCTTCAGACAACATCCTTGACCAAGCCTTAGCCCTCAAGATCATTGATATGGGCTCCTTCAAAGGCAGATTCTTGTGTTGGCGTGAAGACCTCCGTCTCACCACTCTCCCTAAGCCTTTCCTCACATGGGTTCGCATCTTTAGGCTCCCTTAATATCTCTGGTGTTGGGAGTTTCTTTTATCGCTGTTCAGGGAAGTAGGAGAATGTGTTATGTGCTCAGGTGATGTATCCTTTAGATCTAACTTCAGGGATTGCAAGGTCCTAATCAAGGTTATGGACCTCTCTGATATTACTAAGAGGAACAAATTCAGGTATGTTTCTATGGACAATGGTAATCTTCTGGAGGGATTCAATGTCACTCAGATTATTGGGCGTCAAATCTCAGAGCGGGACTTCGAGAGGTATGAGGTCCAGGAGCATGGGTCCAAATGGGAAGGGAATCCATCCACTGAGTCAGGCTGGGTCGACCGGGGCTCCGGCGATGTTGCTGTAGACCAAGTCCCTCTAACTCGCCGTTCATCGTCAGATCACCGTCAATCTCCAGGGCCTAGTCAGTGTTGTTTCTCTGCTGGTTCCCTCTCCTAGCCCAATTCCCCAGCAAGCTAGTAGAGGCAAGGGTATAGCCGTCCTTTCTCCTCGCGTTTGAATTTGGCGGCAGCATTGGGATGAGGGTCCCCTGTTAGGTCTAATCACCTTTCCGTTAGGACTCAGCAGCGTCAGTCTATCGGTTCTGACCCAGACTTGATTGAAGTCATGTGGGAGGGGAAGTCCATGACGGTTGAAAAGGATCTTTGGATGAACTTTATCCGAGCTCAAGGAGTTGGAGGCTCTTCCTCCCTTTTTCAGGCTGCCATCCCTGCTCGTTCCAATGCAGTTTCCTCCTCTAGCTCTCCCAGCCTACCAATAGGTAGCCAGTCTGCTTCTGTTCCACCAGGGTTCGAGCACCTAGAACCAGGGCGCAAAAAGAGAGTGGTCAGTAAGGCCAGGGCCAGGAGAGCTCTGGTTCAGAAAGCTCCATCCGTCACATTAACGCCTCGAGGTCGATGTCCTTTGCGGCTACGTGTAGTAAGTCTTCTTCCTCATGCTCTTTCTCCCTCCCCCTCAGCTATGCCACAGACCAAAGGTTAGCTTCAGTTCTTTCCAATTGTAGGGTCAAAGACCTAGTCTCCTCTGAGGGGTTCAGTGTCTTAGAGAGTTAGAAGCCAAGCGAGCATGATCCTCCTGCTGACCTGTCTCTTCCCCTTTGTTGTTGGATCCTCCTAGTCTCCAATGAAGTTCGGATCATGGAACGTCAGGAGTATCAATGACCCCATCAAAAGAAGAATAGTTAGAGATACCATCTTTCTTTCCTCAGTAGATCTTATAGGGATTCAAGAATCCAAACTCAACTCCTCCAGACCTTTTGTTCTCGAGAGCTTGGGCGGCTCTAGGCTCTCCTCTTGGCTCCAATTGGATGCCATCGATTCCAGGGGGTGTTCTCTTGGGATGGAACGATTCTCTGTTCGAATGCCTGGAATCATACATTAGAATTTTCTCTGTTTTAGCTGTTCTTTTCCACAAAGCTCTCAACTAGAAATTCCTTGCTTCCTCTGTTTATGCTCCCTCGGATAAAGATGATAGAGGGGTCTGCTGGTAGGAGCTTCAGAGAACTAAGCGTTTGTTTCCCTTCCCTTGGGCCCTTTTTGGCGATTTCAACGCTACCATTTCTGCTGATGAGCGCAGTGGTAGGCTTGCTTCCATCTCAGATGTATACAACTTCCAACAATTTGTTGACTCTATCTTCCTCTTAGATATTCCTCTTTATGGGAAACGTTTCACTTGGTCTAACAAGAGAACTCCCCCTATCATGGCCAGGCTTGATAGATTTCTTATTTCCTTAGATTTTGAATCCAAATTTCCCTCTATTGTCCAATATTGTCAACCCTCCTCATGGTCTGACCATGACTTCATCATCCTAGATACATTCTGTTTCCCACCAAGGCCTCCTTTTAGATTGGAAAAATCATGGTTCTCCCATCCCAACTTCTCAACTTTCATTTCTTCTTGCTAGAACAAGCTTTCCTGCAATGGTAACCCAGTTCAGTCCCTCCACTTCAAACTCAAAATCATTAAACGCCGGCTTAAATGGTGGAAGAAAAACATCTATGGTTCTATCTCTCTTCATAAATTAGCTACTCTTTCTGCCATTCAATCCATCAATATTACTGAAGAATCAAGACCTCTTCTCCCATCCGAGATATCTCTCAGAATCTCCCTCAGAGATGCCCTATCTTCTTTGGCCAAGCAAGAAGAAATATACTGGAAGTAAAGATCTAGACTCCATTGGTTTCAAGAAGGAGACTCCAACACCTCATTCTTCCATAAATCTGCCTCATTCCACAGAAGAAAAAATTTTTATTCCTCACCTCTCCATCAACAACTCTATCATCTTTTCAGAGCAAGCCAAGATGCATACTTTCTTTAACCATTTTCCCAACCACTTCAAAAGGCCACCACCCTCCTCTTTTCACATTGATTGGAATCACTTGTATCCTCTCCCCCACTCTTCCCTTCACCCTTTGGACAACCTTTCTCTGAGTAAGAGATTAGGGCCGCTATTTTTGGTCTCCACCCAGATAAAGCTCCTGGCCCAGACGGATTCTCCATCATCTTTTTTCAATCCTTTTGGGATGTCTTAAAACCAGATATCTTAGCCTTCTTCTTCCACCTCTTTGAAGACAGTTCTGATCTTCACTTAATACATCACTCCTTCATATCCCTCATACCCAAGACCTCCGCTCCTTCTCAAGCCTCCGACTTTAGACTTATTAGCCTCCTCAACAGCCTGCTCAAAATCTTTACCAAAGTTTTAGCCAATAAACTCAGCCCTTATCTGTCATCTCTGGTTCATCCTACTCAATCTGCCTTCCAGAGTAGCAAGTCCACCATTGATTCCATTGTGTTGGGTCATGAGATGATCAATCACTGCTTCTCCAAAAAGATCGAGGCTTGTATAATTAAAATCGATTTTAGCAAAGCTTTCGATTGTGTGAGTTGGGATTTCCTTCTATCCCTTCTAGAGGCTAGGGGTTTTGGCCTCAGATGGCGCTCTTGGATTAAATCCATCCTTCTTTCCTCTAAATCATCGGTTATTGTCAATGGTTCCTCAACCAACCCCTTCTTATGTCACAGAGGGCTTAAACAGGGAGACCCCCTCCCCCCATGCTTTTTCTCCTGGTCGTTGATGTCCTCTGCAGAATGCTTCACAACAGTTGTGACCACGGAGATCTCTCTGAATTGCATCTTAAAGGCAATCTCAACGACATTAAGTCTTTGTAATTTGCAGACAATACTATCATCTTCTGCAAAGCTTCTTCCTCTGACATCACAAACCTCAAATATATCTTATACCTCTTTGAAAATACTTCACGCCTGGCCATTAACTTCTCTAAATCCAACCTGTTCTACAATGGGAAATCTTCATTCAAAGGTCATCTCCTCTCGAAAATTCTCAACTACTCTTTTGCTCCCCCCCCCACTTTTAAATACCTTGGTCTTCCTCTAAAAAGAGGATCTTTATCTAGATCTGACTGGCAACCTCTGCTAGATTCAATTCAACGCAAGCTCTCTATGGAAAAGCAAACATCTGTCTATAGGTGGACGTCTGGTGCTTATTAAATCAGTCATTTCCTCTATTCCTCTATACTTCATGTCATGCTTCAAACTTTCCTCCTGGCTCATCAAAGAAATCGACAAAATCAGGCGCAACTTCCTTTAGGGTGGGACTTCTGATAGATATAAAGGTAACCACCCTGTGAGATGGGGGATCGTCTGCTCCCCAAAAGTCTGCGAAGGTTTAGGAGTCCCCAATCTTCACCTCATCAACATCTCCCTTTTATCTAAATGGTTATGAAAATTCTCAGATAATAACAACCACGCCGACAGTGTCCTTCGATCTTTATACCCGCACAACCTCCATTTTCCATCTCCTCCTTACCACAGCTCTAAATTTTGGAAAGATGTTCATTCTTGCTTCCCCTACTTCTCTGGCTGCGTTAAATGGGTTGTGGGTGCTGGCTCTAGGGTCTGTTTTTGGGAGGATAAGTGGATTGGTTTTAATTCTCTTGCAAGCCTCTTCCCAAAAGCATATAACCTTGCCTTCTCCAAGCTGGTTTCGGTAGTATCTCAAGGGCATATGCAGGGGGGTTCTTGGGTTTGGAAGCCTACTCTCAGGCGTCCCCATGGCGAGGAGGAAAGGCTTCAAGTCCAAGCCCTACTTCATCTCCTATCTTCTAGTGACTGGCAACCATCTACCATCGTTGATTGTCCATCATGGATCATTTCAGCTCCTAAGTCATTCTCAGTCAAATCTCTTTACTTCTTGCTGGTTGGTGTTGGTGCTCGTTATCAGCTCAACTCTATTATCTGAAACTATCTTCTGCTGAGCAAAGTTCAGATTTTCCTATGGCTCCTGAGTTCCTATAGATTGAAGACCAAAGATAGATTGGCCTCTCAATGTTTGTTTTCGGGGAAAGTTGCTGTTTTCATTGCTTTTGAATCTGTTACAACTTCAAGCGTTACAACAAGAATCGATAAAAAGTCGGCCTTTTTATAAGACCTCCTCGTGCAACAAAACAAAGATTACAACTTTATCGAAAATAAACACGAGATCCCGTCTTGGTGCGGTCTCGCTTGCGTGGGTCTTTTGCCTGTGACGGGGACGTCAATATCCATGGACCACCGGTAGATCAGATCCGTTCCGAGAAAATCGGGCAGAGCTTCGTCTATCCGCGAAGGGATATAGAAGCAAAACTTCGTCGATCCGCGTGAGATCTAGAAGTTTATAGCTCCTATCTCGGATAATCGAGATATTCCCTCTACTTAGTATCACCGCTAAGGGGCAACACTAAGGAAAAGAGAAGGGGTGAATGAAGAAGAAGGCTCCTTTGCTGTAGACGGCTCGCTCACTCCTCGCTGCAGCAGGGCTTCGCCTAGGCTCTCTCAAATTTCAGATCTCAAAAGCAAGGCACTAGGGGTCTATTTATAGGCATATAGGAGTGTGTAGGGGGGTCTAGGGGGCCTAGACACCCCCTGGTGTCTCGGCCAGGCCGAGACACCCGCCTAAGGGGCCTATTTATAGGAAACCAAGAGGGGGGGTGGTAAAAGGTGAGGACACCCTTGGGGTGTATCGGCTTGGCCGAGACACCCTTGGGGTGTCTTGGCCTGGCCGAGACACCCCTGGGGTGTCTTGGTTTTGCCGAGACACCCCTCGGGTGTTTCGAGCTTGCCGAGACACCCCCGGGTGCCCCAGTTTAGTCCGAGGTTCTTCCGGGTGTGTTTGCCGTTGATTCGTCGTCCCAACTCGGATTTAATTGATTTCGGATGCGTTGGAATTCTGACGAAGAGCTCTGTCAGCCCCCATGGTTGAATTATCAGTGGGGTGAATGGGACACGAAGGGCGCTGCTTCTTTTGCAGTGGTCGCGGGGTTCCCGATCAATCCGTATCCCCGTTGTTCTGAAGTTCTGTCAGTTCTCATAGCTCGTTGATTTGCTTCAGGCATTTACCGACGTCAATCGAACTCTTGCGAACTGGGTAGTGACGTTCATCGTCATTCGTTAACACTGAGCTGTTTGCGGGGACCTATCGGCAATTTTTGATGCCTACAGATACCCCCTCCAAAGTGTTCCGGGCTCGTTTCTTTTATAGAAGAGACTGGAATACTTTGGATATGATTGGTCCGGCCTTCAGTCGGCATAAGGGACCTGTGGTTAGCTTCAACTCTCGGCTCCTTCGATTTTCGGTTTATCCGATGCTTTGACGAATAACCGAAGTTTTTTCCGGCGCTGCTTTTATCGCCTGGCCGTCATTGGAATCTCGAGTCTACAGCTGGTGAGTTGGGTTTGGCTTGTGTCATTGAGTTGACTTTTGAACTTACTATCCCTGTCACATCGTGTTGACTTGGGGTTTTGGATCACTGCATGTTGACTTTTTGTTGCGCCGCACACGTTGACCTTTGTTGCAACGCGTTGATTGGCGTTGACCTGTGGTTACGCGTTGACCGGTGTTGACCCTTAGGGTTTTGAATCGTCAAACGTTGACTTTCGTCGCAACGCGTTGCCTGGCGTTGACCTAGGGTTACGCTTTTACCTGCGTTTACCCGAGGGTTTCGAATCGTCGAACGTTGACTTTGCTCGCAACCCGCTGAGTGGGGTTGACCTAGGGTTACGCATTGACCGGCGTCTACCCTAGGGTTTTGATTTGTCAAATGTTGACTTTTGGTCGCAACGCGTTGATTGGCGTTGACCTAGGGTTACGCGTTGACCGGCGTCTACCCTAGGGTTTTGATTCGTCAAAGGTTGACTTTTGGTCGCAACGCGTTGATTGGCGTTGACCTAGGGTTACATGTTGACCGGCGTCTACCCTAGGGTTTACGATTTGCCGTGCGTTGACTTTTGTCGCAACGCGTTGATCGGTGTTGACCCAGGGTTACGCGTTTGACCGGCGTCTACCCTAGGGTTTTGGATCGTCGAAAATTGACTTGTGGAGTTCATCGATATTCAACGATTGGCGAAGAATCGGCGTGATTTGGGGTTCAGAAAAAAAACAATTTAGGGGTCCAAACAAGGTTCGGGGGTCAAAACAGACTCAAGACGCCCCGGGGGTGTCCCAACAAAACCGGGACACCCTGGGGTGTCTCGGCTTTGCCGAGACACCCTTGGGGTGTCTCGGTTTTGCCGAGACACCCCATGGGGTGTCTTGGTTTTTTTGTGGTCCCCCCCCTTTTGTTTGGCCTTTTCCTCTCTTGTCTTTTGCTCATGGCCCCCCCCTCTCTTTTAATTCAAAATTCAAAAGAGATTCTCCCTTCTTTTTTTGGTTCCCAAAACCGAATTCTTCCCCCTATTTTCGGTTTTGTGTGTTCTTCTTCCCCAAGCTTTTATCCTCCATTGATTCGCTTTCAAGAACCCATCAACCCTTTAAGAGGAGCTCGGATTTTGGGTGTATCCTATTGGCCGAAAGCTTGCTTCTCCAAGTAGGGTTCTCTCCTTCATCTTCAAGCTCAAAGAAAACCCCTTTGATTTGGTCTTTATTCTTATAGTAGGCTAGGGGTTGTGTATGCACAATGTTTTGGGGTGTTTTGTGCAAAAGAGGTAACATGGCCGAATTTTGGGGGGCTTATTTGCAAAATGGGACTGAAATTTTGAGGCTTGGATTCATGTCTATTTCATCAAGGAAAGTGAAGGGTGCTTTATGCAAGGGTTGTTGAGGGGTTAATTTGCAAAACAGCCCATAAATGTCTTAGAGGGGCTTATTTGCAAAAGGCAGCGAATTTATGGCTGAAATTCAAGGAGTTTAGATCACAAATTCATGATCAAACTTTTGATGATGGTATGTGGAGACCAAACCAAAATTTATGGAAGGGTTTTTATGCAAGATTGGCTAAATTCTGCAAAAGGGTTTATTTGCAAAATTTAACCAAAATTGTGGGGTACCGGGGTGCTAGATGATCAGGTATGATGACCATGACCCAACCCGAGCGTGTCCTTGGCCCGAATTTAGCCTTGAACACGAAGGGTATTTTGGGTATTTCACCAAAATTCACCGCGAAACATGACAATCATACTTCAATCATGAAATCCTATTTATGTATAGGATCTTAATTAAAGTTCTTAATTTCCCTTTTAAATTTCGTACTGATGAATTGAGCTTGGCTCGTGTCATTGAGTTGACTTTGAACTACCTCTGCCACATCGTGCTGGCTTAGGGTTTCGGATCACCGTGTGTTAACTTTTTGTCGCAGATTTGCAATGTCTCCGCGTCGATCTCGACCCCGTAGGAGTCGTTCTCATTCACAGCATAGTGAGGAAGAGGTTCCCGCGATGTCTTCCCCCGCAGCCTCTTTCTTCGGGGGTGAGAATTTATATTTTCTGTATCCCGGATTGACCTCTTCGCGGGTCATGAAGGAAGAACCGATACCCCTCTTCGCGGGGGTTAAGGTTTCAGACTTGTCTTGCTTAGCCAATTCAAGTCTTCTGGTATATTGGGGCGATTTTGTGCCGTCCTACACCTTATAGTTCGGTGTATGTTACCACGTTATTCACGTGATGATGCATACCGTTCTTCCAGTGTAGGACACTCAAAATCGTCACTCCAATTATTCCGTGGATTGAGCTTATCCTTCTTCTTATGAATTTTCTGACTCCACCCTTGTGCTTTATTGCAGTGGAATTCCCCTCGGGTAGTCTTCCTCCTCACGCCAACACCGGTTGTAGTCGGGGGGTCTTCTCTTCGGCTTCCCTTAGACAGGCTGTTAGCCCACTTCCTCGATTCGATAGAGGTCGCTCAGATGAATCTTGTCGCTTAATACGGGAAGGAGGGCGCCACTGCTTGCGTCAGCTTATCACAGACGCCACCTTTACCGCTGACTCTACTTCTACTCAGGCTTTAAAGAAGCCGAGTTTCCTGTTCGGAGATCATGTCGAGGATCCTGTTGCGTTGACCCTTGGCGAGGAGCACTGGCTGACTCTCAGCGAAGGGGCTGTCTTTTATATTCCCTCCATTCCGCGACAGTATTCTTTCAGTCACTTGAAGGGACAGGCCGTGGAGCGACAGATGTCTTGGCACCTTACTGAAGATGCTGAGCGGGTTCAGTGTGGATATGCCACTCACCATAAGACTCCCGGCTCTAATGGGTATCATGACGTTCGTGGTCTTCGACCCGGGATTATGGGCCTTGACACTGCACCCCCAGGCGAGGTGTCAGCAGCTGCCTCTACTGTGAGTAACCGTCTGGCTCTTCTCGGGAGACGGTTACCTCCACCAGAGTACAGATGTTACGGTTGGGCTTCCTCGCTAGCCAAAGGGTGGTGGGCGCGCATGACTGGTTTCGTCTTAACACGCTGGGAGAGGGATCTGAAGAGCAGTGGGTTGTACGCGCCCATACGAGCTACTATGTACGGAATCCCAGTCAGCTGTCGCCATTTCTTGGCTTTGCTGGAGACCTACATGCCGACAGCAACACCTTTCTGACCAGTGGTGGTGAGTTAGGGTTGGCCTTGCATGAGATGCATCATGTTTCTGACACTCTCTGGGATCTTACCTGTCATTATCACACCTCCTTGGTTCAGACTTCTCCTCAAGCGAAGAGGAAGAGGCAGGTCAGTTTGAAGCAGTTTGCCTGCTATTTGTTTCAGAACTTGGAGGGTAACTCCGACGAGTCTGTTCATGAGCTAGATATATTGTCCCCTTCTGCGGTTAATGAGTTGCTGGAGAAGACTGAGGCTCAATCCTACACTATTGCTAGTGCTGAGGGAACTTTTCCCGCGGGGACCAAGTTTCGCTCTTTTCTCCGCCGTGCCCAGAAGTCCATTGGGCCCCGGACTCTATTAGCAGGCTATCTCGCCCTTTGGTTGAAGAAGTGTGTCGTCCCGCATCAGTCTTCAGACGCTCTACCCATCGAGGTGCTCTTCCCTGCAGTTCAGCTAGCTTACGGGAGAGAGCTTTCCCTGCTCTCAGCAATGGTTGCTAGCATCCATTGCGGGCTCAGGGGTCTGGTCAGTAGTTTCACACATATGGGCTCTGAACCATCAGCTGAGCTTGTTTGTCCGAAGGTTGAGCTCCCTTACGCATATCTGATGGCGTGGCTCGTTCTTCACCGTCCCGACCTGATGTCGGCGCCCAGTGTTGTTGACATCCCCGTCCCCTTCATACAGCTGTTGGAGAAGAGCAGATGGCTCGGGAACAAGTTTAGTGATGTGCAGCAAGATTCAGGTCGCTATGGCGACGTGCTGATTGATGAGGAGAAACCTAGAAGTGATCGGACCATTCTCGACGCTGGTTGTTTCCGGTGGCTAGTGAACATCCGCGTTGGGTATCTTGTCCTCCGGGTGAAGAACCGATGCCACATAGAGCCTTATCTCCCTTGCCGCTTTGCTCGCCAGTTCGGCTATGACCAACTGTATGTTGGGAATCCGAGCCGTAGCCTGCAGGTTGAGGGAGGATTGATTGATGGCGTACGAGCGTGGCTGTGGACGATGGGGGGCTGCACTAGTGTGAGGAGCCTTTCCGAGTTACAGTCAGAGTACTCGGTCCGGGCTGCTATGATGGCTGGTCGCAGGGCTGAGCTTGCTCAGAAGCGGGGAAAGGGGCGTGCCAAATCTCTTCTTACCGATGATGAAGAGCTCCTTCCTACGGGTGACGAGGACGAGACCTCTGAGGAAGAATATGTGGATGCAGATACCGAGTACTCGGTCCGGGCTGCTATGATGGCTGCTCGCAGGGCTGAGGTTGCTCGGAAGCGGGGAAAGGGGCGTGCCAAATCTCTTCTTACCGATGATGAAGAGCTCCTTCCTACGGGTGACGAGGACGAGACCTCTGAGGAAGAATATGTGGATGCAGATACCGACGGAGGGGATCTCGATACCGGTTTGTCCTTCCTCTTTGATTTTCCTTCTCCATTAATGACAGCTCTTGTTCATTTAATGAAATGGCTATTGTCACTTTAGGTAGGACAGCCGACGATCATGAGCCGCCGGCTCCTACACACGTTGAAACGTGTGACAGGCCTGTGCATGACCGACCCTTTGGTCCTCGGAGGGTTGGTGCCCCGAAGAGGAAGAAGACCGCTCATAAGCCCCACGACGGTCAGCGTCCTTACGGAGCGGACTTAGGAAGCACCGTTGATGGAGGGGAAGGTAACATTTTATTGCTATTGCTTTAAGGTTGTTTACCTTTTGGGCTTTGTAACCATGTTTCATGCTCCAGGTTTCTTCGAAGAGGGTGAACTCCCACCGGGTTCGGTATCTCCTGGTGCTGATAACATGGATTGCTTTATGCAACAGATGTGCGACGCCCTTCATGATGGGTCTTTGGGCATCGATCTAAACATCGATCTTGAGCAGATGAATAATGTTGAGCCCCCAGTCCCATATTCAGGTATATCTACATCCAATGTTACTTTCCTCAAGCATGGGGAAGGAAGATCTTCCGTTTTTTGCTGAAAGTATTTTCTCGAGCTCTCCTCATCTTTCAACATTTAGGTTACCCTGCAGAGATTGCGATGGACAGGCCAAGCTTCTCGAAGCCCGATGCCGGCTTATTAGCTGACATGCTGGCTGAGCAGACTTCCAGGGGAACCGAGAGACCATTCTTTGGGAATGATTCATCCACCGGTATATATCTGATTCCTTTCCTCTTGCCTGATCTTTTATCTGGCTAACGAATGATTAAGATCGAGAAACTTCTTCATAGAGGAGGCGGCTTTGATCAGTTCAGGCGTTCCTTTTCTCGTCATATGATGATGATGAGAGAAGAGGGACATCCAGAGTTGGCCGATTCCTTTACTGCCGAATTAGTTGTTCTGGAGTCCGAGATCCGAGAGCTAAGGGAGTTGAAGGCTGGTGGAGCTTCCTCTTTTGTATCCTCTCAGATGGAGGATAGGCTGATGCAGTGACGTGACCTGAGATCTTCCATTGGCAGCGAGCTTCGATCACGCGAGCATTCTGTTGCGCAACTGATAGCTACCCTGGCGAAGAAGGATGCCAGCAGAGCCGAGTTACTTAGCTCATTGGATTCCACCCATGAAGAGATAGTTAGGCTGAAGGAGGCCTTGAGGCGTGCCGAAGAGTCCGCTACTCTTATCGTCGAGGACCTGGCTGGATTAGAGCGTTCTCGTGAATGGACGCTCGATAAACTGGGATCGACACAGGAGGGACTGATGAAACTGTAAAATGAAGTCGCGGAGGTCTTAAGCAGTTCCGAAGACTCTGTCCGAGCTAACCTGCAGGCAGAACTCGAGCAGGGCTACATGGATAGGCTCTCTAGTTTGGAGTCCCAGTTTCTTAATCGTCGGTTGCCTTCGGGCTAACGAACTTTTCGTTGTAGGCTTTTGGCTTAACTGTTACTAGAGACTTCACGCCTTTGCTTCTTTTGTGATCTTTCTGTATTTATTCTGAATGACAGATTTATGGGATTTTTTTTGCAAACCCCCAGCCCTCAACGGGTTTGATATGCCTTTACCGATTACCGTTTGAATCGGGCTAGCATGCGGATTGTCTAAATCCGTTCCGCATGTAACGTTGTGCTAGAGAGTGAATTCCCTTAGACTTCGTGCTATGATATCGAATACATAGACTTTGCCCTTGTTACGGGAATAGGCTACCCGGCAACACGTGTTAGGTGCAGACTTTGGGTTTTTTGGCAAATCCCCAGCCCTCAACGGGTTTGATACACCTTTACCGATTACCGTTTGAATCGGGCTAGCATGCGGATTGTCGAAATCCGTTCCGCATGTAACGTTGTGCTAAAGGAATGAACTCCCTTAGACTTAATGCTACGACTTCGAATACGTAGACTTTGCCCTTGTTACGGGAATAGGCTACCCGGCAACACGTGTTAGGTGTTGACTTATCCCTACTTAGGATTCGGGATAAAATTCCCCATGCACCAAGTGCGCGGATTGGAAGTTGAAAGTTGTGTCAAAATAGGAGAGGAAGAATTTTATATTCTATCTCCCGCTGGAAAGGAAACTTGAGGTGGGATTCCCCACCCCCAGTATCTGGAAGGATGAACTGGGAATGGGATCTCCACTCCGAGCACCCGGAATGATGAACTGGGAGTGGGGTCGCCACTCCGAGCATCGGAAAGGTCCGAGGAGAGGAAGAATTTTATATTCTATCTCCCGGTGCTAAAGAGGAAGAATTTTATATTCTATCTTCAGCTGGAAAAGAAACTCGAGGTGGGATTCTCCACCCCCAGTATCTGGAAGGATGAACTGGGAATGGGATCTCCACTCCGAGCACCCGGAATGCCCGGTGCTGAAGAGGAAGAATTTTATATTCTATCTACAGCTGGAAAGGAAACTTGAGGTGGGATCCCCCACCCCCAGAATCCGGAAGGATGAACTTGGAGTGGGATCTCCACTCCGAGCATCGGAAAGGTCCGAGGAGAGGAAGAATTTTATATTCTATCTCCCGGTGCTGAAGAGGAAGAATTTTATATTCTATCTACAGCTGGAAAGGAAACTCGAGGTGGGATCTCCACCCCCAGAATCCGGAAGGATGAAACTAAGAGTGGGATCTCCACTCCGAGAATCGGAAAGGTTCGAGCGACACTACCTTTTATAGGATTGGTCATTTGAACCCAAAGAACCCCTCATTCATTGAGGAGAAAACCCAATTTCAACCCTAACTTTTATAGGTTTGGTGGAAAAAGGGACAAAGGTGGATTTTCGTTTATCGAAAAGGAGTGACTCGACTCTAGTCTTGACTATGTGTAGGCTTGACTAAGCGAGATCAAAAACAATCCTAACTTTTATAGGTTTGACTGTTCCAAGTGGAAATGGACCTCTCGTTCATGGAAGGAATCGAGAGGGGGCTTTGGCTTTGGTCCTAACTGTAGGAAGGTTTGACCAAGTAGGAGTTTGAGACGACCCTAACTGTCGGAAGGTTTGATCACTCGAGTTGAAAGTGGACCTCTCGTTCATTGGAGGAATCGAGAGGGGAATTTGGCTTTGGCCCTAACTTTTATAGGTTTGACCAGAAAGCAAAGCAAGTGGAATACGGGTAGCAAAGAAAGTGCCAATTCGTATTATCACTCAAAGGAAGACTTCAACGCTAGGTGAGTAGGACCTAACGTGTTGAGTCTGAGAAATGCCAATGACTGGCAGATGGAAATGTTGGTGAATCCACCGTCGTTTGATTTGATCAGCGGATGGTTTGGTGAGGAAAGATTAACCTATAAGAGGATTAGATCTCATCTCACAAAAATAACTCATAAGAGTTAGAGAATTTTTTGATAAAAATAAAAAGAGACATTCTGACCTTCAGAGTTCGAATGTAGATTTCTTCTTTGTCAATTTCACAATGACTGGGTTATCCCTAAGAATACCCATGTGGTATTCTTCTGGGAACTTCCCGATGCATTGGTTATCCTGAAGATACTAAGGATAGTATCTTTTCAGGAACTTGCCGTTTATCGGCATCATAAGCCGGTCACCGTCCTTGGTGACAAGGCGATATGCGCCACTCGAGTAGACTGTCTCCACTACGAATGGTCCCTCCCATTTGGGTTCAAATTTACCCTTCTTCTTAGAGTTAAGGATCATAGGTCGCCTTTCAGTTAGAACCAAATCCCCTTCTTTGAAACTCCTTTGTCGAACCTTTTTGTCGAAGGCTCGAGAAATTCTAGCTTGGTAAAACTCAATTTGCTGTTGAGCTTCCAGGCGCTCTTCATCGAGCCTCTTGAGTTCTTCGAGGCGTTTCTGATGTTGTTCTTCGGTCATCATCTGGGTTGCAAGAGCAATCCGAAGAGACGGAATTTGGATCTCCAATGGAAGAACAGCTTCACATCCGTATATCAGTGAATACGGGGTTGCTCCCGTTAGCGTGCGCACCGTGGTCCGATAGGCCCATAGAGCTGCGCCAAGCTTGTCATCCCAGTCTCGTTTGTTAGTTTTCACGATCTTTGACAAGAGTTTGATGATAGTCTTGTTGAAGGCTTCAGCTAATCCATTCGCTGTAGGATTATAAGCCGTCGACGAGATATCCTGGATTTTAAACTTTTCGCAGAACCTTATGAAGGCGTTGCTGACAAACTGAGGACCGTTGTCATGTATGATTCGTCTTGGAACACCATACCTATAGATGATGTGGTGCTTGATGAATCCAATGACGTTGCACGTTTTAACTTCTCTGAGTGGAACTGCTTCAGCCCATTTGGAGAAATAATCGGTGATTGCCAGGATGAACCGGTCGCCTTTGACTGATGGGGGATTGATAGGGCCAACAATGTCCATTCCCCAAGTCTCGAACGGCCATGACGTAACCGAAGGATGCAGATGCTCCGGAGGTTGGTGCATATAATTCCCGTGTATTTGACACGCATCATCATTCATCATGGAAGGCCAAAAATACCCCATTCTTCTGATGCGATCGTAAAGCTTGGGACCAGGTTGGTGTGCGCCACACTCTCCTTCGTGTGCCTCCCTAAGGACCTCTTCAGCTTCTTTGGTTGATAGGCAACGTAATAGCAACCCATCATACCCCCTGCGGTATAGCGTTCGATTCTCTGTATTATAGTAGAATCTTGGTGCTCTTCGCCGGATCGACTCTCTTTCCTTTATATCTTCTGGTAAGATTCCATGCGAGACGTAGTCGATGATGGGGAAACGCCAATCTCGTGGTTCGAACCTGATTTGAGTAGCGTGCACCTCTTGAACCTCTTCTTCCTTGGCATCTTCATTGTAGAGCAGTATCAGAAGTTGGTGAGTTCTTACCGTAACAAATTGCTCCGTTTCGGGAGGCTGTGCCAGTGATACGGCCAATGCTGCTAACGCGTCTGCATAAGTATTCTGTAGCCGTGGAATATGTTCGATAAAGAATCCTTCAAATGACTCCGCCATCTCCACCGCCATCTTATGGTATGGTATTAGATCTTGGCTTCGAACTTCATATTCTCCTTGGACTTGCTTGACTATTAGCTGAGAATCGCCGAAAGCTTCGAGATACTCCACCCCCAGTTCTTTAGCAAAACTGAGTCCTATGAGTAAGGCATTATACTCTGCTACATTATTCGAGCATGGCTCGGTCAACGAGTAAGCTCGAGGCATCACGTGTTTTCCTGGGGGAACTAAAACTACTCCAACTCCGGAGGAGATTTTAGAACTTCCAGGAGCACTTGCAACATGAGTTGCTCG
>NC_033802.1:40537277-40563020 GCF_001876935.1 Asparagus officinalis | reverse complement strand
GACATATGGAAATAACAGGTTTGAACAGTATGTTGATTTTAAAACACTGTTTAAAAATATCAAATAAATTCCAAAAAATATAAAACTTTGGGGAATGATTGTAGACATGATAATAAACATGCTACAACCATGTAAAAGGACTTCCCAAATGAAAAATATCATTATTTTACAAAATAGGCCAAAACATAAAAATATAAACATATGAATTTTGATATTTAGGCTAAACCATATTTTAAAACTTTGCACAATAATTATGTAGACTTAATAAAATATGTATATGATTATTGTTAAGTCCAAAAACTAAGAATACAATATTTTTACAAATACAATAGAAAATGAAACATATGAGTATGTATATGAAAATATGTTTGTTTCATATCTAAGTAGTTAAACCAAATCACAATAATAAATATGAAATATGTAATTTCATATTTATAAACATAAAAACCAAAACTTGTGTTGTATATATATATATATATATATATATACAAGGAAACCAATAAAATATGTGTGTATATGATATTGAGCTTAGAGTATCTAACACACATAATATAAAACCTAAACTAGATTTCCCAAGCCGATCTTGATCTTCAATAAGCTTGACTTGGTACACTATGCGGATGAAGCTGAATTTGGATCTTAAACTTGAATTGCATAAGCTTCACTCCATAATTCCGCCAACCTCCATTGGATATTATCGTTGAAGCACTATTCCATTCATCTTTCAACACGTTGTTTGCCTAGAATAAATACAAAAACACAAACATTAGACAAACAACATTAGATGTAAATTGTTTGCTAAATCACCATCAAAACAAGAAGGCCAACAAACATGTCATTGTTTTCTTTAAGCATGGTATTTTCTTTTGCAATGACATCCAATTTTAACACTAGCTCCCCATGATCGGATTCTAAATTATCATGCTTTCTTTTTAAATCAATAAAATCACCTTGTAATTTCTTGTAGGCATGCAATAGTCTCTTAGATGCACAAACGAGTTCATCACTAGATAAATCATTATCGGGTTCTGAACCGCATACCACACTAGGGCTATCGCCTAGTGGTCGTGTGCATAATGAAGCTCCAACATTACTTGAAGAAGAATCCTCCAAACTATGTTGGATTTCCTCTAAGTTGCCTTGATGTGCTTCTATGAACTTTCATAAATTATAAGCACTATCAAAATGAACAAACTTGTTAGTCATAGATGAATCAAGAGCATTTAGCAAATATTCTAACAAAATATTATTTATTGTAAATATTCGATGATCATTTTTATTCCACTTGGATTTCTCATATATATATATATATATATGTGCAAGCATGACAAATGTAATCAAGGCTAGATTAGCACAAAAAGATAACTTGGATCTTTAACTCAAGACGATTAGACCTAAAATCAAAGAGCACCCAGATCTGATACTAATTGTTAGACCCTAGAGGTGGGTGATTAGGGTCTTATGCGAATCTAATCTAATTTTATGCCAATTAAAACTAATAACAAGTTATCCTAGCAAGAATGAAATACACAAAGATATATGAGCTAGGATAAGCAATATGAACAAAGAGATATATCCTAGCAATGAGATATACTATGAGATATATGTAAGGATATACAACTTAACACAAGGGTGAAATAAACATAAACAAAACAAGAGTGATAGTGCAAATAAACAATGCAAACACACAATATGATCACGGAGTTCGGACCTTCCATCTTATGTCTCCGTTCCCCACTCCCCGGGAGAAATCCACTAACACAACCGGGTTTTGTACGCTTACCCGAACATTGTTTACACCTCACACTCGATTTTTTAGCTAACCGAAAACTTTACAATTGTGACGCCCCAGGGTTCACACAAAGCTGCAGTCCCAGGTAAAACCTGAATTATCAAACCTGCCAAGCACCAAACACTATGCTACGACATGTTTCACCATCATAATCATTATCTCTCTAGTAGAAACAATAAATAAATGAAGGTACAGACAGATAAATAATCAAAATAGAGCAATACTGAAAATATACACAGAAGAAGTGTAAGATATATTAATAATGAGCCTAACTGGAATGAAAAAGATATATCTCTGAGTTTGAACTGAATCTCAAATACAATGAGACATATAACCATAGTCACACAATAACACTCAACTCTATGAAATAAAATACAAATCTAGAGTCTGGAAATAATCAACTACATGTGGAGTTTTGTAATAACTATAAAATGTAATAAATAGCTAAGTGGACAACTAAGATGTCCCATCAACCTGCGACTCTCCGTGCGCGGACTCGCTGCCTGAAAAGAGGGGAAAACAACGAGCGTCAAAACACTAGTGAGATCATCACTACCTCTCCCCAAGGAAAAGGGTAGGAGTAAATAGAAAAAATAGAGTCAGTACATACATATATCAAATCATTCATATAACTCTCTTTGAATGAAAAACAAGTAATCAATGATAAATACCCCAATCTCTAACATAAAGAATAATCATCTCATCTCAAACTACGTCCGAGTTACCTGCTCTAATGTAAGAGGATATCAACAATTGCTAAAATAAATATATCTGTCGTTCATAACGGGTGTATCAAAATCTCAAAGGAAATACCCTACTCACGGGCAATCTATCATGGAAGTAAAACTTACAACCGATTAATTATCTATGTGTGCATCATCTTGTGCTATAGCGATACTTTTGTAATGCTCGTTACTCAATCACTCTGCGGCAATAGGATTATTATTTTCCTATTCTGGATACATAAAACAACGATACTATTGTAATACTCTTACTCAATCGTTCTGTGGCAAATAGGTTTCATCTTCCTATTTCCGGATACGTATAGAACAACATTATTCATATGTGTTTATCAACTTAACTCGTGTCGAAAGTGTGTCAATCTAACACAAATCTCGATGTGCGTGTCCACATCTGAAGTTCACCATTATTCCAGGTGTTTATCAAGTCTTAATATTGTAATTAATCATCACAAAGTCGAGAGAAACACTCGACAAACCAAACTCAAACTCAACTAAACATGCACAGCCAAAACAACCTGGCAGTCGACCATGGCGGTCGACCGTGACGGGCTCCTGAGACTACCCAGGTCTCTGACCTACACACGGTCGACCATGGCGGTCGACCGTGAACCCTGATTCCAGTTTTCCAAACTGGTTGTATGTATCGTGATCATGTCGTATTTTCTCGATATAAACATGTCTAAAACTTCATAAAATTTGTATGCAAACATGTCACGGTAGATATGAACATCTGGAAACAACTCAACAATTATAAACATAATTTTATGCATTAGATTTGTATTCAAAACCTTAAAACATGCATAAAAGCTCAAAATAACGAATCAAACCTCTTTCTTTAGATTAACCACGTTTTAAAATCATCATCAGATCTAAATCACATCTGTAAAAATGTTCTTAACCTTTTTAGCATGAAAAGACCTAATATTTATACATATAATACAAAAGAGTAGTCTTCTATACAGAATCTATTCGTTTAGGCTCTACAAAACATGTTTAAATCTCTTTAAAAACATTTTAAAAACTGAGAGGGGGATTAGTAGAGATGATACTCACCTGGGGTTGTAAGGAAAACGTTTTGATGCAACGTCGAAAGAGATCTCCACTCCAAAAGCCTAAAATCAACAAAAAACCCAACTATAAAGCCTCCAATCTTTTCCAAGAAATCAAATTAGGGTTTGGGGGGTTTGGTGGCTGTTAGGGTTCTTAGGAAAACTGAGAAAAACATGAAAAACTCATATATATATATATCGGGGAAGAACGGATATGGGTTTAGAAATCCGAAACCAACTCAAAATAGGAGAAAAATAAACTGTAGGTTTCACGCTCGACCGTGGCGGTCGACCGGACTGCGATCAACCGCGACGGTCGACCCGACTGGAATTTTCCAGCTCCGCATATGTTTGGCTATTTGTGCATGTTTCGACTCTATTCTCTCACATGTATGAACTCGTTCATACTCAAAACACATAGTATTATACTCATATACCATTTAATGATATTTATCATACTAAATATCCACATATCATAATTTATCACACATTAATTATATTATTCATAAATTATTGGGGTTTTACGACAATCAACACTCTTACAATCCCATTCTACACCCTCTCAAGTGTTAGACCTAGACGTGTCTCCCTCAAGTGCTCGGATACAAGCTCTCCCTAGGTTCGTCAACGTACGCCACTCCTCTTGGGATGATCCCAGACTTACACCACACACTTCTCTCGGTGTACAAGTGTATTACAAAGTAAATCTTACAATTAAGCACGAATACAACAAATGATTGTTCTCTAATTTGGATGAGAACACAATGAAAGCTTACAGTTAGTTGTTACAACTCTCACTAACCCAAATATACTATGTATGAAAATACGATAAGCTCATATGGGTGTGTGTAACAATGGGAATAAATAAAACTTAACTCAAGAAGAACTAGCAATAAGATTGATATGAAATACAATAGTAAAAATGCTAGGAAATAGAGTTAAGAAAACTTCTCTATAAACACAAAGAGAGGATGATGAAATATTGAAGATGAACTCCTCAACAATTGATGTAAGCTTCTCTTTGTAAAAGCAAACCCCAAACTTAAAACAAACTAAACCAACTTAAACCCTTATTAAACCTTATTTAAAAACTTCTTTTATATTGTTGCTGGTAGAGGGGTTTGAGGGGTTTATGTAGGAAGAGAAAATAACAGAAAAAACCCTAAAGGAAAAGATCAAAAAGACCAAGAATCAGAAATATGATTCTGTATAAAAAATAACTGTTGGACGATCGACGGTCGACCGTGGGATTTTCGCGGTCGATCGCGAGCAACACAAAGCCAAAATCTGGGCTCTGGAAAACATTCAGTCGACCGTAGTGGTCGACCACGAGAGCATCCGGTCGACCGTCATGGTAGACTACGAGCCTCTGAAAAACTTCCCGAGTCTCTAGACTCAGGGGCTTTGGCGGTCGACCGTAAATAGATATATGAAATATTCAGGTTTAAAGCAGTTTTCTAATTTTGAAACCCTATTTAAAAATATAAAATAAATTCCAAAAAATATAAAACTTTGGAAAATGATTGTAGACATGATAATAAATATGCTATAAAGACTAGTTTTAAAAAAGAACCTTACAAATGAAAAATATCATCATTTTGCAAAATAGTCCAAAACATGAAAATATGAACATATGAGTTTTGATATTTTAGCTTAATCATGTTTTGAAACAATACAAAATGATTTTATAGACTTGAAAAAAGATGTAAGCTATTGTTATGAAGTCTATAAATAATGAATATAGTATTTTATTAAAATACACATATAATGCACTAAACATGATTTCATTGAACTAAATAAAAATGATATTGATGAGATTATATATATGCATGTAAGTATGAAACAAAAATATATTTTCTAATTATATTCAATTGTTTCATATTAAAACTTAAAAACTATCAAACAAAAACATATATGTATATATATAACTATATATATACGAAACCAAAACATTTTTGTGTGTACATGATTGAGCTTAAAGTACTGACACACATAATATAAAACCTAAAACTAAATTTACTCAAGCTTTATCTTGATCTTCAATAAGCTTGACTTGGTAAACTTGCGGATGAAGCTTGAACTTGGATCTTGAACTTGAATTGCATTACCTCAACCACCATATCTGCCAACCTCCATTTGATATGATCGTTATGACGCAATCCATCCAACCTCCAACTTGTTATTTGTCTAGAATAAATATAAAATACAAACACTGGACAAACAATATTAGATGTAAATTGTTTGTAAATCATCATCAAAACAAGAAGGCCAACAAGCACAACTTGCACTTGATCATCACCCATTAGGAGAAATGATGCAAGTGTAGCTAACATGGTGGAAACATTCACTATAGTAGAAGCCACAGACATCACTGTGACGCCCCTGGGTTCACATAAGGCTACAGTCCAAGGTGAAACCAGAGATGTCAAACTTGCCATGTACCCACACTGTACATAAACATGTTTTACTAATCACAGTAATATCCTCTAGTAGAACCAAATAGAAGTGCTGGTACAAACAGGAAAAATAAAGGGAATAAATGTAATAGACATGATATAGAATAGATATCTCATAAATGAAAAGAATCATGTCTCAACTATAATACATCTGATATCTGAATAATGAAAATGTCTCAACATGAATCAACTAAGAATCGTACTAAGGCACACCGCCTTTATAATATGAATATGAAACTCTAATGTCTAGATAAAACTCAAAACTACAGTGGAGTCTCTACAAGTAAAAATAAACGATGGCGACTATGCCAGAACTTCGTCACCCTGCGGCTCTCCTGAACTCCGAGCTACCAGAAAGGATATTTTTAAAAGAAAAAAAAAACAAAAACAAGAGCGTCAGAGCGCTACAGCAAGATTAACACCATCCGCCCCAGGGAAAGGGCTACTAGATGGAGTGAAGGCTCTATCTATTAAGCATAGTCTACCTAGATTCATTTTCCCCGTATCTACGTAGGATTAACATTTAGAAACCTACAACACGAGACGTAGTACGTCGAGCGAAATAATCCAAACAAGGAAACCCTCATGTATATACCATAAGTCTCAAATTATAGATATCTAAACATTAATACCGAATGAAGAAAAGACAATCTAATGAAACCAATAGTTAGAAATCCATAATACGAGACTGGTACGTCGAGCGAAATAATCCAAACAAGGAAACCCTCATGTATATACCATATGTCTCAAGTTGTGAATCTCTAATCATTGATCCCAACTAAGAAGTAAAAAAAAAGATAGTAAAAGAAATAAGATATCAACACATCATATTTATAATATCTTCCACTATCACTGGGGAGATAGAATAAAATACCAACACATAATTTTATATACTTTCAAAAGTAACGTATCTCAGTTATATAGTTCAATGATAGGTCGTATTCATAATCGGCATCTGTCATACTTAGGTTACCAAGTAATTGTCTCAGTGTAACAGACTACCTTGTAGGTATCCTAAACTGTGTACACGTCTCATTAATCTCATCGCGATCTTAGTGCATAATATGAGTGCGGGATGGACTACCAAATAGGCATCCTAGAAATACGGCTAACGAGACTCATCGAACCCTAGTGTGGGACAGACGGCTAGATCAAGCCTCCTAAAATCTGACTCAATGGCCTGTACATGTGGAAGATCGACGCATTACCTTGTGTAGTACTGAACTGAGCTCATCAACGATATTCACCTCATGTAAATCTTTGTATCTCTGGTATATCGATGTACTATCTCATATAATACTGAACTATGCTCATTAACGATATTCCATATAGTACTGAGCTGTGCTCATCAACCATGTATATCTGGTATGTCGACGCACTATCCCATATAGTACTGAGCTGTGCTCATCAACGATATCTAACATGTATATAAATGATATCTAATTCAAATATGATCAAATCAAAATTTATCATAATTCCCTTGGGATTCTAAAATGTGTAACACAACATATTCATGACTATACGTGTAAAATCAAGTGACTCAAAACTCCGCGAACACACCTCAAATTGATGCAACACAGCTCCATAAAACGAGCAGAAAAAAAGACGGGATATCTGTTAGTAAAATAAGCATATCTTTCTCTAAGAATATTATTTTTACAAATGGTTTTCTGTTTTGAAAACAAGATTCACACGTCTTTCAAATGACATAAGGTTGGTTCAGTTTGGAGTTCATTTGTCATCCCAAATCTCCAATTAAACATTATATATGTGCAGTCGTTTTTCTGCAGGATATGTTGTTAGTAAAAATAACATATCTTTCTCTATATAAAGTCTTTTTAAGAATGATTTTTTGTTTTACAAACTAGATACATATAGATTTCATATAAAACTGATTTAGTTAAATTTGGATTTTGTTTGCTACCTTAAACTCTTAATTAAATATTATATAAGTGCTACGGTTTTCTGCAGAAAAACATATATATAGTACATCACTTAAATTTCTCATATATGGATAAAATTATGAAAAAACCTAATGATCATGATCATGATACTATCATAAATAGCAAGAAAAGATTATTAATCTAGCATTTTTTAAAGGTTTACTATCAAAAGTCCGACTTTTAACACCTCAGGTTAAGATTAAAGCATGAAAACACATATTCGACATCATATTAATCATGTACACTAGTTATTTAACTATAGGGATAGGTTTGAAAGAAGATAATATTGCCTTAATCTCATGTGCAAGCCTCTAAAACAAATAGCAAGCAATCCATAAGCACAAACCACACGTTCTCCCTCGTCACACGTCGATGATCTCGCCCTTTTGTCGATATTTGCTTCACAAAGCTCTCAAAACTCATAAGAATAAGATCTAGGGCTTTTGAGGGGAGAGGATGGCTGCTAGGGTTCATAGATATGATAAAAGAAGAGAATTTTCATGAAAAACATATGTATTTATAGAGGCAAACCCGAAACAAACCTGTTTGACCCGAACCAGGAAACTTAGTTTGACTAGGAAAACAATCTTCGGTATTTTGGCAATAACTTTCGCGTCCGACCTTGGAATGAGGTGATATAAGATTTGTTGGAACGCTGTTGAAAGACCTACAACTATGATGTTTTGATTTTTCCTTGATTCTAAGTGAATCATTGTGTAAAATCTATAAACTCTTAACTGGTCATTTTTCCCAGATTTTTTCTCGTGCATGTTTTGTGCATTTGCACTCATATATTCATATATATGTATCGGATTGATCTCAAATCAATTCCTATCATACTAAAATATCAATAAACATTATTTATTATAATATAATATGTTTATTATTATATCTCACAATATTCAGTATTACGGGGTTTTACAATCACCTTAACCGATGGGCCTCACAATCAATATCATTAGCTCCAGTACATTCGTTAGCGCAACCTTAATATCAATAGCTGCGGCCTCTAGCATGATGAAATCATCTACTATTCTGGTAGGATTATCTTCAAGCTAAAACTCAGAATTTAGCAGAACTATCCTCCTAACTCTTGCTGGAATTGGAGAAACTTGTGCGTTGTTATATTTGTCAGATGACTCATGAATAATCAATCTATGTCATGCTATAGAAATAGGCATAATTGTAGGATCTCCCTCTACATTGGTTCTTGGCCTGGGCTAAACAACACAATAAGCACTATAAAAGTCAACTGTTAGCACAAAATCATTAGCAAGAATGGATATAGGAGCTGCTTTGCTGCCAGTTTCCAATCTAGGTTCGTCATCTGCCAAAGAGATAGATGAAATGTTAGTTATATAAGCAAAGAAATTACACAAGACTGATTAGGAAAATCATACCTGGAACATAAGAGGAACCACCTACATCACCTTCGAAGCCCGTATCATCATGCTCTGTAAAATAGGCATCAATTTAAGCTTTGTAATCCACTTTCCCCTTGTCATCTGAACCTTCTTGATCAAAAGGGATGAGCTCTTTACCTACATGAAGGGAGTACATGTTAATCAGTGCACTTCAAACAAATCAATGCAAATGGATAGGTAAAGCTTATCCGAGGATACAAGTGTCTCAACAAAAGGTTCTTGTGCTAGAATTATAAGAGACTCTTCCCCGATCCTTAAAGAATCTCTAAGCACATGGCTTATCTTAGGTTTGAGAGCGCTAAATGCTGTTTCTTTGAAGGCTCATGCAGAAGATGGGCTTGCAATGACTTCTTTCCATGAGCCCTCCTTTCTCTGCTAGGTGCTGCTTGGCGATTTGCAGATTCAGATGGTTCTGGAATACTAACACCAGTTGTCCTTTAAGGAGAAGGCTGCCCACTCAATGCCTTCCAATCTTCGTCTTCTGGCACACCTTCCACTTAAAAGTCTTGGAGTCTACAAGCTCTACTCTTTGAATGCTACCTAGCCAATTCCTTATACTTGTGGGTGATCCACCATAAATTGATTTTATTCACCTAAAAATTAGAATTGGGGACAATCACCATACTGTACCACATGCAGAACCGTAACATCATGTAATAGTTAGGCACGTAGTAGGGTAGTATACATCTGGTCTAAGTAGCTTCTAGCAACTAAATGATACTAATCATGAGCACCGTCCACCAAGCTCCCTATGCGAAACAATCTAGTATTCAAATTCACAACATGGAGTTTTTCATATCCAAATTGATGAGCAAATGAGCAAGGCAAGTACGACACAATATAGTACTCGGTTCTATTCAACCTAGCAATGAGATGGTCTGGCATGATGTTGACCAACCAGTTAAAACATCCACTAGTTAAGCAATTGAATCCTCCAGTACCTAGACCATCCTTAAATTCATATCTAAGATCGGTACCTTCAATTTTAGGAAAAGAACAGTAGAGGCGGTAATGATATCTATTCTGAAGGATCCGACGGATCCTCACAAGGTATTTGATGGTCTATTTAGTGTGCCCATACCTCTGAAGTAATAATATTTCATCTCCACTCAGAGCATTAGTCGGCATCAATGAGGAGCAGGGTGAAATATACCTTATCTTCAAATATGTATATAGTAACTCCACTCTAGGGTTCGTGATATAATCTCTCGGACTATGTTTTCTTGTTTTAGGTACTCAATAGCCAGTTTCCTTAGCTCGTGATGCATGCAACTGACTATTATCAGAAGTAGGCCAAGCTATATTAGGTCTCATGTTTATGAGCCTATTGTCTAATTTGGTTTAATGATTAACATACAATTTCTAATATTATTTTCTAGTATTTGTGCATTCAAGATTCTCATCCTTTTGGAGGTTGGATGAATTTGCACATTAACGATGACATCCTATTGGAGGTTGGTGGAAATTGGAATAAAGCATTTTCCATTCAAATCAAATACATACCATCGCGCTATATCCCTGCTACCAAGATCAAGCTTCATGAAGATTCTTAGCTTGGGTATAGTGTTTGTTAGTTCAGGTGTTTTACTTTATGTGTCTATACTTAAAGCTCAAACCATACACATACACATTATTTTCATTTATCACTTTCATTGTTTATTCGCCTTGTTAAAGGATTTTTGAATATCTTTGTGGATAAGTTTAGACATAAAAATATATCTATTAGTTTCATATTTATCGCATTATATATCTATTAGGGAAGATAACGTGTTTTCGGATTATAGACTTAATGATACTATTTTACGTCTTTTCTAAAGTCTATTAATTTATTTAAAAATATCTCAAACCTTGTTTGAAAATATTTCATTAGAATCAAGCATTTAAGGATTTTGTATTTTTGACGATTCTGTTAATCTATAAAATCATATTTAACGATTTTGTAAATTTTGCAAAATAATGAGTTTTCACAAATGGGAAGTGCTATTTTAGAAATTCCTCTTCTAACATGTTTATTTTCTATGTATAAACGCTTTCCCAAGTTTCATAATTTTTGAGTTGTTTGGCTATTTTTTTCTTGCTTTTGCTGAGTGCTAAAATTTCAGCAGTCAGTCGACCAAACAGTCTTTTCAGTCGACCGACCAAGTTTTTCACTTGACTTGTCAGAATCAATTTTACAGCAACTGCTATTACAGTCGACCAGTCGACCAACTGTTTGAATCGTTTGACCTAACAATAACTAAGTCGACCGATCATGTTTTTCAATCGACTGATTAGTGGCTGCTTTTCTGTAACGACTAGTTTTGATTTTATCATGTTGAGAGGCTATAACTAGTCCTTAAGACCTATTTGAACAATAAATTTTTTTTACCAAGTTTGTTTAATAGTTTTGAGAAAAATCAAGTGTGTTTGTTTATGTGAAAAAGAGTTTCACAACTAGGAGGATCTCGATTTTGTTTTTGAGATGTTCATTTACAATTCTCTATCTCTCCTTGCTTTGGAGAAGTTTTCTAAACCCTCTCTTTATCTAATTCATATTTTAATTCTCATATATATATATATATATATTAGGTTTGCTTTTGTTTTACTCATTATTTACACACCCACCCACTTGAGCTTTAGTATTTCATATCAAGTAAAATCGGGTTGTGAGAGTGTTTCATTGAGGGAGACTTATATTTCGTTCTCATCTATTTAGAGAATAAAATCCTTTATTCACACTTATTATTTAAACACGTTATAATACGTAATGACACTTAGAGGAGTGGTTTGGAAAGACCGGGGTTAATTCTAATAGGAGTGATTTGGTCGTAAATCCTAGGGAGAGGATGTAATTCCAAACACTCTCGGTAGTTGACACGAGTAGTCCAACACTTAGAGAAGTGTGGTTTGTGTGATTGACATTGTGTGAATTGTAAAAGTTATCGGTAAACTTTGGAAATTGTTTTGTGTAGCTCTTGAGTGATAGTGGATATCTCCTCAAGGTGAGGAGCGGAGACGTAGGTCAAGGGTTGACCAAACTCCGTGATCATATCTTGTGTTTGCAATTTTTTTGACGCACTATTATTCATTACATCTTGTGCTTGTGTTTATATCACCTATTGTCTCATTGTTTATCCTCGCATATCTCTTTGTATATCATATTGCTAGGATATTGATCTATAAGTTTTAATTTGGCAATATAATCAGATTAGATTAGCTTTATCCTATTCACCCCCCTCTAGGGTTCTTTAAAGCTATACCTCATGGCGAGCATCATAGCAGGAATATTACCTTGATTGACATGCGGCTCTTTGGCCGAAAAGGCATAATGTAGCCCTTTGACCAAATTGAAAGGAATACTGCGAGCATAGTCAAATTGAATATCAGTTCCTTAGCTTGATAGTGGAAACTTTTGAATTTATCCCCATATGGAACCCACATTCATGTGGCTCGGCATTATGAAGCACCTGACCCTCATTGATAGTCTAAGTCCTAACTTTAGCCTTTGTCGCTGGATAGATTGAATCAATGTTCCCCATCTTACTAATACTGGGGAATAAATACTAATCCCAAGAGATTCGAGTAGCAGTAGAGTCATGCCTAGCATTTGCAACAACCCTCTGATAGATAAGAAAGTGGCAGACCAACTCTCTAAACACCTCTCTAAGATAGGTGTTTTGCTTAAAAGTTTCTAACTCTGCATTGGTATGGAAGAACTCATCATATGGAAGGTCTCTTATTAGCAGTCGTGACACTTCAAACATTTCGTCTAGAGCGATCCCGATTTCACCTGTTAGGGTAAAGATAGTGTGGCTATTAACATTTTATAGCTCCTAAATGTTGTACAATAACGGCACAAAAAATTTCATGCTATATTGATGGTTTGTTGTGAATATGTCAAGATGGCAAGTGCACAATTAAGTTATAGTGTAGAAAAAATTCGAATCCCACAAAGAAGGTGTTGTAGAAATTAATCAAAAGTGATTCTTATGATATGTGTGTGACAATTAGGAGTGAAACAAGTGACTTGTGGAGAAATAAAGAGAGTGGTTGAAATTATAAACAAATGAAAACATAACAATATTGAGAGGGGAGAAAGAAAGATGAAGAAAAGGGAATAAAACCAAGAAGCAAGTAAAGAAAAATCAATAACAAAGAGAAAATTCAAGAAATTAAAGATGAAGGATTCAATTAGAGATATGAGGATTTTAGAATTGAAATAACTAGCTACTTTTACTTATAAATTCATGAGCGATTTTTTTTATCACATTTTACTTTAGATTTATTAAGTATAGACTATCCTACCACTTAAAGCAAACATAACCTATCCTATTACCTATTATTATCCAAGAAAAATACTCATGAAAAGAATAACAACTAGATAGTAATTCTAGAATTCATTAGTATTACATATCCTACCACTTAAGGCAAGCATAGATCATCTAATTCTTCTTCTACCAATTAGTTCTCTAGTTGATTATCCGAAACATGATCATTTTAAGCATAAGAGAGTAATCCACAAATTATAAAAGAAATAGAACTAGTTTCATGCAATTCTAGAATTCCTACAAAGATTTACATCCACATATTAGAAAATAAAAGCAAAATAAAAATTAAGGAGTATGAAAGAAGGAAAATAAACTAATCACAAAAAGGGAAAAAAACATAAACAAAGAAGTAAAGATCTAAGAAAAGAACAATAAAGGAAATCTAAACTATGCAAAATTATAAATCTATACTACAAGATAAATGCAAGAAATTAAAGATATTTAAAGTAAATCTACTCTACCCTGCATCAAAATAAATCTAATTCAAGAGAGTTTTAGCCCCATGAATATCTAAAGCACGAAAGAAAATATTACAAGAAAATAAAAAAAGAAAAGAGAAAATTTACATTCTAAGAGGGTTCTAGCCTCTTGATGAAGGCAATTCTTTATCTTGATCTCCAGCTTTATCTCATCTTCATCTTCATGATAAAACAAAAAGAAGAAAAGAAAAATATGGAGAGGTAAATTTTTTTTATATTAATTGTAATAAATAGTTTTAATTTTTCGAAGGTCTTCTCAATTAAGAGTAACCCTCCACTATAAATAGAGTTTATATAAATTTTTTCACACCCTAACCCTTCACTCTCTACTCCTATTTATAGCTTACAACAATGAATAAGAACTCTTGGATGAAACTTGGAGAACAAGAATTAACAAATCTGCTTTTGCCGACTACCAACCGATTGACCAATCGGTTGGTCGACTGATTGGTTCTTAGCAGATTAGTTTTTTTGTTTGTTTTCTTGATCCGATTTGTTTATGAATCCTTGATGTAGGATCTGATCTAATACATACTAAAACAATAGAGGGGGGTGAATAGTGTTCTTTTAATTTTTTTACAAAGTAGATTATAAATTGCGAGAAAGATAGCAACAATCGTAGAAAATCACAATCATAAGTTTTTATACTGATTCCACCTCCCCGGTGTACATCCAGTCCCCAAGCAAATCCCGTTTGAGAGTTTCACTATAATTTTGAAAAACTATTACAAAATCAAAAGTAAACCTGACCAATTTGCAAGACCATGCAAATTGCACACAATCTCTACACCAAGATATCACCTCTCACACCGAGAGAACTTTTCTTGAAGCAAGAACACAATTCCTACAAGCCTTGAATGTATAGTGAAGTACAACAGTAGCTTAGGAACCTTTTTAATCTCTAAACAATGCCTAATCACTTCGAATATATGATGAAGATCAATGGCTATTTCAGAAATCACTCGTTCTCAACACTCAATGCCTAATCAGAATTTTAGAGCTCTTGAGAATGCACAAATGTTAAAGCCTATGGATATGAATGATGATAGGAAGTTACTGAACTTAATACCTATTTATAGCTCTTGAAAAGATAAGTTTTTAAACCCAATAAATGGATTAAAACGGCTATAAACAGTCAATAATTCAAACTTCAAACAGTCAGAAAAATTGTCTCTATAGCCGACTATAACCATTAGTAGTCTACTACTCCAAGTTCAAACAGACTCTGTGAAGGTAGGATATTTCTTAGTAGTCGACTATTATATTCATTAGTCGACTACATTATAAAGACAGAAGTTCTAGAATTCGGAATTGACTCTTAGTAGTCGACTATAACACTATAACTCCTATTAGTCGACTACACTGTAATTTTAGAGAAACTGGAATTCCGTCTGAGTCTTTACTAGTCGACTATTATCACTATTAGTCAACTACACTGTAATTTGATAGAAACTTATATTTTTTACCAAGTCTTTAGTAGTCAACTACTAGTCTTATTGGTCGACTACTAAGGGGTGAAAATGAGATAAATGAATTATTTTGAGACTCATTCTTTTACTATAAACTCTAATGGTTAACATAGGAGATTTCTATTAATAACCACACACTAAGCATGTGTTAGTGTGTTCTAAACACTATGTATGTGTATGTGTTATGAGTGATCAAGGCTTGTACAATAAATCTAAGTAAAGAAAATGTAAAAATTACATTATAACGTTTATGCACTTCATCTTCTTTACTTCAAATTGTCTTTAGCTCATCTTGCACTTTTGTTCACATATCTTGAGCTTATTTGAAGTTGATATCTGCATTGATATGTTAGTGTATAATAATACACATAGTGAATAAATTATTATCATCAAAACTATATCTTGGGGATATAATATCCAACATTCTCCCTCTTTTTGATAATGACAAACAATTTATGCACATGTAAGTATATAAAAAAGAATTAAACATTTATAAACATTATATACATACTCCCCCTGCATAAAAGCATATTAGAGTCTACAATAGTATCTTTAATAGCATAAAATTCTTATATCATTCTCCCTCTTTGTCATTAACAAAAAGAAATAAACATTTATTCTAAACATGCCATAATTTCTTCTTCATGTGCTAATGCTTCAAAAAGATCATCTAGATTGTGAACATAGTCCATTACTTGACCCATCCTTATGGGTAGGCAAAGACTTGCCATAAAGACCAAAAGTTCGACAACTTCCATCTTCACAATCTATTTAGAACATGTAGCTCATGATCATACTAAGCATAATAATACTAAGCATGATAATATAACACATTAAGCAAACTTAATAGCAACTTAAAACTTAGTAGCAACTTACAACACATTACATAAGTCTAAAACAAACCAAACAACTAGCACATAGTTTTTGACATAATTAAACAAACAAACACACTAAGGACTTAATTGTTTTTGACTCATAAACTGAAACTAGTTCAAGTACTAATTGATGCATGCATGATCTTCTAACTTGATGGGCCCGGAGGAGGTTGATTTCCTTGGAAATACGCAGTGATCTTCAGATCCAAGTTATCCAACTTCTTGTTTATTTCTTCTTGATAGCTCAAAATGAAAGAATTCTGAGCATAGAGTACTCATTGTCCACTCTCTAACTCAAGTATACGAGCAAATATGGTATTATATTAAGCATCTGAGAAGCATGAGGGTTCAGTTTGCATAGGTGATGGGATGTGGCTTGAAGAGGGTCCTGCTTCATGAGAAGATTATGGTATATCTTGGGGAATTTTTTTTTGTGTAAGGTGAGGCTCATCCTGAGGATTTTGTTCATGGAGTTTAAATTTTGTCAACTTCATCATTGTTAGGGCATTAGAATCAAAATACTCGATAGAACGAATCATAGAATTTTTAGAATCAAGGTTGACATGAAAAGCCTAAAAAATTCTAGTTAGAAAGGCTCTAAATAGAAGAGATCCTCTAGGGATAACTAAAAGATTCTCATAGAACACCTTAGCCTAATTTACTTGTATATTAGCCATAATAGCATACATATAACTCTAATGAGATGAAATGAAAGCTCCCGGTCATTGGAAACAAATTATAAGAAAGAATACGTGCTATAAACTTAGGAATAGGTCTAAGCTTATTTGAATGATTTAGTGATTTTCCATGACCAGGGAGAAATTTATTATTAGAAAGCAACTTGTAATCTGACAATCTTACACTATTAAGACTAACATCTTGGTAAGGAATGTTGAAAAAAAATTCGAAGCTCCTTTAGATTTAAATTAATCTCAATTCCTTTAACAAGAGTGTTGAGTATATCAGGTTTATTATTAGATTTAAGACGAGTGATGTTTATATAAAACAATTAAACTAATAGAGGATAATGTTGGCTTTTTATTTTCAGAAGAAAATAGCTCATGTAGTCCAATATTTTCAAAATAAGATTTGAAATTATGGGCTACAAAGTTATCAAACTTAATGAATCTACCCGATAGAATCTCATAAGTTTGGTATTCTTTGAATTCCTTGAGCAAAGTAGGATCTTTTAGGTACATTGAGTAGTCTTCAACAATATTAGAAGGACCAGACCTTGACCTCTTTGATCTAGACATGATTCAAGTAAGGAATTTGAAAAAGATCAATTAGAAGGACCAGACCTTGACCTCTTTGATCTAGACATGATTCAAGTAAGGAATTTGAAAAAGATCAAGTGTAGAAGACTTACCAAATGACCTCTTTGATCTAGACATGATTCAAGTAAGGAATTTGAAAAAGATCAAGTGTAGAAGACTTACCAAACTATAGATGCCCTAGGAGATGTTAGTAGTCGGCTAATACTGGTTGTAGTTAACTACTAGAACAGACAGACTAAAGAATAACAAAAAATTTGAGAGAAATTTTGGGAAAAAAGGGGAGATGATGCCCTAACCTGGTTATTGTTGAACTGAAGAGGGGAGAGGGTTCTTATGGTTTTTGGAGAGTGAGGGAGTGGGTAGTTATTGATCTAGGGAAGTTTTCTTATGTGAAAAATAAATGGCTAGGATTAAAATATGAATTCAAATGTATGTACATGATTTAATTTTAATAGAAGTTGGTTTAGGGCTAGATTTGATTAGGTAAAAAAGGAGTGGCTGAGATCAATTTGACTTAAGTTTAATGGGTATTGGGTTTTGGGTTTGGTGGCTAAATATCCAATATGCTCAAAACTGTGTAAATGTGAAACTGACACTGTATGTAGTCGACTATATCTCTTATCACTCGACTATTCTGCAGTTGACAGAAAACTGAGAATCGATTTGAACTTGGATTAGTCGACTACTAATACTATTAGTCGACTAATCTGTAATCAACAGAAAGTTGTTTATCTGTTTTCACTTCTAATTAGTCGACTACTCCTCATATTAGTCAACTACTAAGAAAATAACAGAATATGATATATACAATGCTTGTGCATGTAGTAGACTACTAATCTAATTAGTCGACTATTAAGGGTGTATATGCATATGTAATGATTTTAAAAATTAATTTAAATCTTCAATTGAACATATACCTAATTCCTTTCTTAATATAACATAAATTTCTTCTTTTAATGGTTTTGTTAATATATCTACTATTTGTTTACCAGTAGATATAAATTTTAATAAAAATATCACCTTTAAACATATGATTATGTAAGAAATGATGTCTAATATTAATGTATTTTGTACGTGAATGTTGAATAGAATTTTTAGATAAATTAATAGCACTAGTATTATCACACATTATGGAGGATGTGGGACAAACTATACCTGTGATGCCTATGTTTTTATACATGGCTGTAGTTCAAGATAAACCCAGAAATGTCAAACCTGCCATGTACCCACACTATGCAATAACAAGTTTTACCAACCACAGTAATATCCTCTAGTGGAATCAAAATAAAGTGCAGGTACAAAACATGCAAAAGAAAGGAAATAAATACAATAGACATGATGTAGAAAAAAGTATCTCATAAATAAATCATGTCTTAATGAACAACCTAGAGTATATCTGATATCCAAAATTAATAAATATGTCTCAATAAGAAACAACTGAAAATCATAATATGGCACACTGCCGTTACACTATGAAATAAACTCTAAGGTCTAAAAAAAATATAAAACTATTGACCTCTTTGTTTTGATGATGTTTAACAAATAATTTATCACTAATATTATTTGTTTAGTGTTTGTTTATTGTAGACACTAATATTGTTTGTTTATTGTAGACAAACAACATGTTGGAGGATGGATGGAATCAAGCATTCACGATAATATCCAATGGAGGTTGGCGGAATAGTAGAGTGAAACTATATAATCCAAGTTAAAAATTCAAGTTTAAGCTTCATCCGCAAGTTTATCAAGTCAAGCATATTAAAGACCAATCTAGCTTGGGTAAATTAGTTTAGGATTTATACTTGTGTGTTAATACTTTGAGCTCAATATCACATATACACACAATTCTTGATTTTGAGTAATTTTGATAAAATACTAAGTTATTAGTTTTTGGACTTAAAAACCATTATATACATAATCTATTAAGTCTATAAAATCATTTTATAAGGTTTCAAAACATTGTTTAACTCTTATATACATAATCTATTAAGTCTATAAAATCATTTTATAAGGTTTCAAAACATTGTTTAACTCAATAGTTAAAAATCAAGAAGTTTATGTACACATGTATCATTGTTTAACTCAATAGTTAAAAATCAAGAAGTTTATGTACACATGTATTTACAAGTTTTGCAAAATACGTGAGTTTTCCCAAATGGGAAATTCAATTTAAGAAATTATTTTTCTAACATGTTTAATTTCATGTTTATAGATATTTTCCAAAGTTTTATTAATTTTAGAATTAATTTGTTATATTTAATTGAATTTACAAAATCAAGTTTTATATAAGTTCATGTTCGTGCATGTTTTTACAAAACAGATGAGTTTTCACAATTGCAAAATGCAATCTAAAAATTTCTTTGTTTACATATTTATCTTCATATATACAAACATTTTCCCAAGTTTTACTAATTTTGGAGTTGTTTTGTTATTTTTAATTGAATTTACAAAACCGAGTTTTCAGCAGTTTTTTTAGAAACTATAGATCTGTATTCAAACATTTATTTTTCTTAACTGGGAAGTGATATTTCAGAAATTCTTTCACTAACATGTTTATCTACATGTCTAGAACTTGTTCTCAAAATTTCATGATTTTTGGAATTGATTTACTATTTTTAATTGATTTAAAAAAATCAGATACGCAAAATTCCAGAATCTATCAAAAACAGAAACTGTCCGTGAACGGTGCGGTCGACCACGTTACAGTACGGTCAACCGCTATTACTGTAGCAATCAACCATTGTACAGTAACAGTAACATCTGTTTTTTTAATGGGTTTTTGAGGTTTTTTGAGTTGTTTTCTTCAAGCCTATATATACCACTTTGTCATACCTATTTTAGATAATAATGAGAGTGTTTTAAACAAGTTTAAGAAAGTTTTAAACAAGGGTTTATGTTTGGTTTAAATTTTAAAAGCTTTTAAGTAATTAAGAGTTTGATTTTGTGAAATCAATTTCACAAGAGCTATAAGAGATCATCACTTGGTGGTTGAGCTTCAAATCATCTCCCTCTCACTCTTGTCATTTATTAGAGAAGTTTTCTAAACTCAATCTAGCTTTACTTTTATATTGTTTGATTATCATTCTATTAAGCTAGTATTTATATTTGAGTTAAGTTGATTTTATTTCACTCATTGTTTACACACACCCACATTGAGCTTATTGTATTTTCATACATAGTATAATTGGGTTGGTTTGTGTTATAGCAATTGAGTGTGAGCCTACATTGAGTTCTCATCTATTATAGAGAACAAATCTTTTATTATATTATGAGAATGTAAAGTTTTCGTTTAGCTAGAAAACCGAGTGTGTAGTGAAGATCTTCTCGAGGTGAGGAGCGGAGACGTAGGTCGTGGGGACCGAACTCCGTGAATAAAATTATGAGGTGTAAATGTTATTCGGGTGAGCGTAGAAACCCCGGTTGTGATAGTGGATTTCTACCCGGGAGTGGGTAGCCGAGACGTAGGACGGAAGGTCCAAACTCCGTGATCATATCGTTTGTTTGTGATTGCATTTGCGCACCTTTCTTATGCTCATATCTTATATCGTCTTTGTATATTGTTTGTTGTTTATATTGCCCACTATCTAGTTTAGATTGTTTACCTTTGTTTTTATCATATACCTCTTTGCTAGGATATATCTCTTTGTTTATATTGCATATTCTTACTCATAATATATTGTATATCTATCTTGCAAAAATAATTTATTAATAAGTTTTAACTGGCATAAAATCATATTAGATTAGCATAAGACCCTAATCACCCCCCTCTAGGGGCTAACAATTGGTATCAGAGCTTGGTGCTCTTTGATTTAAGGTCTAATCACCTTGAGTTAAAGATCCAAGTTATCTTTTTGTGCTAATCTTATTTAGATTTTATCTGTCTTGCTTGCACATATATATATATTTATCATGGACATGAATTGTGCACCTTTTTTAAGTTATGAATCAAATGTTGCTCCTAAATTCATTAATTTTCCCAATACACAATGAGCTTCTAGATTTAAACTATTTGTGCAATCTAAAAATATTGATTTATGGGGAATTATTGATAATGCTTATGTTGTACCCACTATGGAGAAATCCAAATGGAGTAAAAATGACAAAAGATTATTTACCATGAACAAGATTGTGTTAGAATATATGTTTAATACACTTGATTCTTCTATTTCTAACAAGCTTCCTCATTTTGATAGTGCTTACAAATTGTGGATATTCATAGAAGCACATCATGGTAACTTGGAGGAGATCCAAAGGATTCCGACGGATTCTGTTGGACCCTAGAGGGGGGTGATTAGGGTCTTATGCTAATCTAATCCGATTAAATGCTAATTAAAACTAATTAATAAGTTATCCTAGCAAGTATGAAATACAACAATATATATTAGCTAGGATAAGCAATATAAACAACAATATATATATCCTATATGATAAAAATATATGATGTAAGGATATATAAATTACACAAGGATAAACAATCTAAACAAGATAGTGGATGATATAGAAATGAACAATGCACAATGGCGATATAAGATATGAACATAAATATGAATGAACGCCAAAGCACACTCAAACAAGCAATATGATCACGGAGTTCAGACCTTCCGTCCTACGTCTCCGCTCCCCACTCCCGGGGAGAAATCCACTAACACAATCCGGTTTGGAAGCCGGAACTTCTTCTACACACTCGGTTTTCTAGCTAACCGAAAACTCTACAACTCACACTCTTGCAATCACACTCTACACCCACTAAGTGTTGGACCTAGCCGTGTCTCCCTCAAGTGCTCGGTTACAACCTCTCCCTAGACACGTCAACCGACGCCACTCCTCTTAGGACGATCCCCGACTCTCACCACACACTCCTCACTCGGTGTACAAGTGTATTACAAAGTGAATCTCATAATAAGCACAAATATGACAAATGTGATTGTTCTCAACTATGGATGAGAACTCTATTAAGCACAACTCAAAGTTACAATCTCTCACCACCCAACTATACTATGTATGCAAATACTATAAGCTCAATGTGGGTGTGTGTAACAATGAGTAAAATAAAATCTAACTCAAATAGCAAACTAGCAATAGTAAGAATATGAAAATCAATAATGAAATTGCTAGAGAAAAGAGTTAGAAAACTTCTCTATAAACACAAAGAAGAGGATGAAGAGGATTGAGAATGAATCTCTCAATCTGCAGTAAAAACTTCCTCCTTTGTAAACAGAAACCCAAACTCAAAACAAACAGTAAAACCCTAAACCCTTGTTTAAAACACTTTGTTTAAGAAACTTCTTGATTAGGGCCTGAAAAGAGATCAGAGATTGGGTATTTATACCCACTCAGATCTCAACAAAAACCGCCCCAACAAAATGACAAAAGTCGCCAAGAAGACAGCTTCAGAAAAATACTGTTAGTGTCTGGTTCTAACCGATGCTTATTGTCGGTCGACCGACAGAACGTTCGGTGCGACCGAAAGAAAGAATTCGGTCGACGAGGACAATCCGGTCCGACGGCGAGCAGGTCTGGAAAAACAAGGAAACAAGCAGAGACTTCGTCGTCGACGGTACGGTCAACTGAATGGAGCTTTCGGTCGACCGGACCGGTCGACCGACAGACTCTCTGTCGCCCAGTGAAGAAAGATCAAATGATTGGTCGACCGGTGCGGTCGACCGAAATCTGACATTTCAGAAAACTGTTTTGCTGATTTTAAAACCCTGTTTAAAAATATCAAATAAATTCCAAAAAATGTAAAACTTTGGGGAATGATTGTAGACATGATAATACACATTGTAAAACTTTGGGTTTTCTAAAAAGACTTCCCAAATGAGAAATATCATCTTTTTGCAAAATAGTCCAAAACATGAAAATATGAGATACTTGAATTTTGATGTTTTGACATAAACCAACTTTTGAAACTTTGTGAAATGTTTTTATAGACTTAGTAAAATATGTATAAACTGATATTGAAGTCTACAAACTAAGAATACAATATTTTCACAAATACAATAGAAAATGAAACCTATGAGTATGTATATGAAAATATATTTGTTTCATATCTAAGTAGATAAACCAAATCACAATATGAAACATGTAATTTCATATTTATAAATATGAAAACTAAAACTTGTGTTGTATATATATGTGACTACATATATATACACGGAAACCAATAAAATGTGTGTGTATAGATAATTGAGCTTAGAGTACTTAACACACATAATATAAATCCTAAACTACATTACCCAAGCAATCTTGATCTTCAATTAAGCTTGACTTGGTACACGTTGCGGATGAAGCTTGAACTTGATCTTTAACTTGAATTGTACGATGCTTCACTCCATAATTCCGCCAACCTCCTCTTGATATGATCGTGTAGGCTTAATCCATCCAACTTCCAACAACGTTGTTTGTCTACAAAACATAGGAATGCACAAACACTAGACAAACAACATTAGTAATAAATTGTTTGTTAAACATCATCAAAACAAGAAGGCCAACAGATTCTTCCTCAAGTAATATTGGAGCTTCATCATGCACACGGATACTAGGCGATAGCCCTGGTGAGGTTTGTGAGTTCGAATCCATTAATGATTTATCTAGTGATTAACTTGCTTGTGCTAGTAAAAAATTATTGCATATCTATAATAAATTGCATAAAGATTTTATTGATTTAAAAAGCAATCATGATAATTTAGAATTCGATCATGAGGAGTTAGTAGTGACGCCCCTGGGTTCACACAAGGCTGCAGTCCGAGGTAAAACCAAGAATGTCAAACCTGCTATGCACCACACCGTGCAATAACATGTTTCACCATCACAATTAACATCTATCTAGTAGAATCAACAACTGGTGTAGGTACAAACAGGTAAGAGATAATACAAGGAATATTGAGGAAATGATAATAGTCACATAAATATCTCATCATCCAACAACATAGAAGTACATAGTCAAGATCTGAGTAGATAAACTGAAATACTCAACAAGTCTCAAATACAAACATCTGACGATAAGGATATAAGGCTCACAGCCTTTACAACTTCTAGAATAATACCCTCAAATGTCTAACCTCACTACAGTGGAGACCAAAGAAAATAATACATAGCTAGAAAGTAAAGCTGAACACTAATGTGGTCCGCTATCAACCTGCGGCTCTCCGTGCTCCTGGCTCGTGACCTGAAAGGGGGAGGGACAACGAGCGTCAAAGCGCTAGCGAGTAACATCACAACCAACCCCAAGGGAACAGGGCTCGTTGCATAAGAAAATACAGATAATATATATAATAGATCTAAAATCCTTGATCTTACGAGGGAGGGTTTTAATATTTAGAAATTCACAACACGAGAATAGGTACGTCGAGCGAAATAATCCAAACAAGGAAACCCTCATGTATATACCTTGTATCTCAAATTGTAAATCTCTAAACACCAAACCCGAGGTTCTAGTACAGAAACAATAATAAAAGAAATACAGCAAATCTCAGAACATTATATAATGCCATACCAAAGCTAACATGAAAGTCATGTTATTATTTACATAAGTGCCATATCAACATCATGTCGTAGTTTCCAAACTCATAAAATAAGTGTCAAATGTCCAACACGAGGTCTGGAATGAATTTATAGTCCAACACGAGGACTTCTATAAATCACAGTCCAACACGAGGACTTTGAAACTGTGAAACATGTCGCGGTGATATATAGTGAAATCTAAATCACATCACTTCATAATCATATCAGTGTATATATTCACAATTGGTACCCTCAGGTCATCCATCATACCTGGGTACATAGTAGGACTAAATGCCAATGTCAGATAGTCCAGACAGACTCCCAAACATGAATGAAATGTACAAAAATACCCAAAACCAGGAAAATACCACAGACAGAGCGTCGGTCGACCGAGTCGGTCGACCGATCTCTGATACGAGTCTGGCG
>NC_033802.1:40461695-40537038 GCF_001876935.1 Asparagus officinalis | reverse complement strand
TGAGTTTTTTTAAAACAGATAAAATCCCAAATCCATATTCTATGCCACAATACTCTATTAGCTACTTTAAAATACGAATTTGGATCCATAAAAACCAATAAAAACTCAGTTCTTGACATGAAAATGAAAGGGGTGGGGGTTGGGCGAGAAATTACTCGCCTTGAGTGTTGACAACTGCTCTGGAGATGATCCTCCTGCTCAGATCCGCGAAAGATCCCCTGGAACTCTTCCAAACTCCCAAAATCACCAGGTGCAGCTAGGGTTTTGAGAGGGGAGAGAAAGGGGCTAGGGTTTTGCGTTTCAAAACTGAGGGAGTCTCTCTCTCTCTGGGTCGTTAGCTTATAAACCCATTCACAAACCCGACCCGAACCCAATAGACCCGAAACAGAACCGCAAAGAAAAACAACCTGGAAAACAACTGACCGCTGCTCGGTCGACCGTACCGGTCGACCGCGTCGGTCGACCGGTGGTCGACCGCGCAGCACAAAAATGCCTGCTGCTGGGCATTTCACACGCTGGCAGTTACTACTCGAATACTCTCACTTAAAATCACTTGTTGGGTTCTCAAACACAGATAATTACATTCATATGACATATATATGTGTATATATATATTTTTCATCACAAGGAAAATACTTACTATTAATATTTCACATATATTTATTGTAGAAATTTTCGGGGTTTTACATTCTTCCCCCCTTAAAAGAATTTCGTCCTCGAAATTCGGAAATCATGCGAACTTGAAATATGAACTCTTAGATAACCTTATAGAGATATTTACGCTTAACGATCTAAAATCTAGTGGAACTAGTACATCGGGTGAAAAATCCAAACAAGGAACCCCCCATACATATACCATGTGTTCCAAAAGATTAAAATTTAAGCGAAATTATTCTCATTATAGATTCAGACGTGAAATCAAAATAAGAATTTATTTACCTGCTCAAACAAATGTGGGTAGTCACGGTGCATGTCCTCCTCGCGCTCCCAAGAAATCTCCTCAATACCTCCTCGGTTCCACTGAACTTTCACCAAGGGAATTACTTTGTTCCTAAGCCTCTTGTCCTCTCTGGCAAGAATACGAACCGGAATCTCAACAGTAGTCAAATCATCCTGAAGCTCGATCTCCGGTGCATCCAATACTCGCTGCTGCTCCTCATCATGCAAGTGCTTCTTAAGCATATAAATATGGAACACGCTGTGTATACTAGACATCGATGCTAGAAGATCTAGTCTGTATGACACAGCCCCAATGCGCTCTAGGATCTGAAAAGGACCAATATATCTCGGTGCAAGCTTCCCTTGCCTACCGAATCGCTGTACGCCTTTCATAGGCGATACCTTAAGCATAACCAAATCTCCAACCTGAAACTCTAGGGGTCTTCGCCTCTTATCTGCATAGCTCTTCTGCCGACTCTGAGCGGCTAAGATCCGCTCCCTGATCAAAGCTACCTTCTCAGTGGTCTGTCTCACTAGCTCGGGCCCAAGCATCAAGCTATCCTCCGGCTCGGCCCAACATATCGGTGATCTACAAGGTCTCCCATACAATGCTTCATACGGGGCCATACCGATCGTCGCTTGATAACTATTGTTATTGGCGAACTCTACCAGTGGAATATGATCCTCCCAACTACCTTGGAAGTCAATGACACATGCCCGCAACATGTCCTCCAACACCTGATTTACCCTCTCTGTCTGGCCATCCGTCTGGGGGTGAAACACACTGCTATAAGATAGCGTGCTGCTAAATGAGTCCTGAAAACTCCTCCAAAAGTGCGAATTGAAAACTGATCCTCAATCTGACACGATCGTGTCCGGTACTCTGTGCAGTCGAACTATCTCCCGAATGAAGATTCTCGCATAAGCCTCGGCTGTATAAGTGGTCCTCACTGGAATAAAATGTGCTGACTTCGTCAACCGGTCCACTATCACCCAAACTGAATCATTCCCCTTCTTCGACTTCGGCAACCCCACAATAAAATCCATAGAAATGTCTGCCCACTTCCACTCCGGAATGGGTAAAGGCTGCAGTGTCCCTGCCGGTCTCTGATGCTCTGCTTTCACCTGCTGACAGGTAAAACATCTAGCCACATAGTCTGCAATCTCTCTCCTCATACCACTCCACCAGAAATGCCTCTTCAGGTCCTTGTACATCTTGGTAGTCCCTGGATGTACTGTGTACCGAGTACGGTGCGCCTCGTCAAACAACTCCCTCTTCAACTCTGCACTGGATGGCATAACCAATCTACCCTTCATCCGTAATCCTCCATCTGTTCCAATGGTCCAGTCCGCCTTAGGCTCTTTGGAAATCTCTCCATTACGGGTTTGAATCCAAGAGTCCTCCAACTGAGCTCTGACAACCCTGTCACTCCAAGATGGCTGCACTGACAAAGCTCCCAAGAATGCACTGGTTCCTCCAATCTCGGGTCTAATATCAAACTGGCTAAGAGTGATAAGGTCTCTGTACAAAGAACACCTCAAAGCCGCAATCCGATGCCGACGCTTCCTACTCAAAGCATCTGCTACGATGTTCGCCTTCCCTGGATGATACTGAATCGCGAACTCGTAGTCCTTGATAAACTCAATCCATCTCCTCTGTCTCTGGTTGAGTTCTTTCTGGGAAAAGAGGTACTTCAGACTCTGATGGTCTGTAAATAACTCAAACTGTACTCCATATAAGTAGTGCCTCCATGACTTCAATGCAAACACCACTGCTGCCAACTCCAAATCATGAGTGGGATAGTTCTGCTCATGCGCCCTCAACTGCCGTGAGATATAAGCTACTACCCTCTGAGTCTGCATCAATACACCTCCTAAGCCTGCCAACGATGCATCTGTATATACGACGAATGTCCTGTCGCTGCTCGGAATGGTCAAAATTGGCGCTGTAGTCAACTTAGCCTTCAGAACATCAAAGGCCTTCTGGCACTCCATGCTCCATATGAACTGTACACCCTTCTTCGTAAGGTGTGAAATAGGCGTCGAAATCTTCGAGAAGTCCTGAATGAACTTCCTATAATATCCAACTAAGCCCAAAAAGCTGCGAATCTCTGTCACCATCTTCGGTGGCTCCCAATCAAGGACTGCCGTGACCTTAGCCAGGTCCACTGCTATACCCTCTCGACTGATGATATGGCCAAGAAATCTGACTTCTGAAAGCCAAAATTCGCACTTGCTGAACTTAGCATACAGCTGATGCTCCTGAAGAGTCCTCAATGCTATCCGTAGATGCTCCTCATGATCTGCCTCCGACCTCGAGTAAATGAGAATATCATCGATGAAAACGATCAAAAACTGATCTAAGAAGGGACAGAACACCCGGTTCATCAAGTCCATGAATACCGCGTGTGCATTGGTCAACCCAAATGGCATGACCAAGAACTCGAAAGAACCATATCGAGTAAGAAAGGCGGTCTTGGGAATATCCATCTCCCGAACCCGCAACTGATGATAGCCAGAACGAAGATCAATCTTCGAGAAATACTGCGCACCCTGCAACTGGTCAAACAAGTCATCAATCCTAGGTAGTGGGTACCTATTCCGGATAGTGACCTTGTTCAACTCTCTATAATCTATGCATAATCTCATACTACCGTCCTTCTTCTTCACGAAGAGGACCGGCGCGCCCCACGGAGAATGACTCCGGCGAATAAAGCCCTGAGCTAACAACTCGTCCAACTGGGTCTGAAGCTCTCTCATCTCAGCTGGTGCCATGCGATAGGGTGCGCGGGATATCGGGGCTGTGCCTGGCTGCAACTCGATACAGAACTCCACCTCTCTCACCGGAGGTAATCCAGGTATGTCCTGAAAGACATCCTGATACTCTGAGACAACTCTAGTCTCCAATAACTCAGCACCCTGATCCCGTCGCATCACCTCCTCGATGTACGCCAGAAATAACTCCGCAAGTCGGTTGCCCTGAGAGGCGGCCACAATCATCTCGGACCCATCGGACGCTTGCAACTTGACTGTCTTCGCAAAGTAGTCAATACTAATATGGTAGGAAGACAACCAATCCATACCAAGAATGACATCAAACTCGGACATATGCAACGCTATCAAATCCACTATGAACTCCGACTCGTCTAGACTGACGGTACACCTCCTACAAACGCTCTCCAGAAGCGATACCTCACCTAAAGGGGTGGAAACAGATAAAGGGGTGTCTAGAGGCTGAGCTACGAGCTGGAGTCTAGTCATAAATGCATGCGAGATGAAAGAATGCGAAGCTCCCGAATCGAAAAGAATACGGGCGGGAAGAGAGTTCACAAAGAACGTACCCTCCACAACAGCTCCGCTAGCTCCATGATCACGAGGAACTACCGCATAAACCCTGCCTGTGGCTGAGGACTGCTCTGCTGATGGTGCTGGAGAATAGGGGATAATCTGTCCCTGAGAAATATCCTGGACTGCCCGAATCTGTCCCTCAGTCCTCTGAGCTGCTGGCGGTGCCTCAAGCCTATTCTGCTGGCCCTGACCTCTGCCCTGCTGGCGCTGCTGCTGCTGCTGGTTTGGACCTTTGCCCTGCTGGGCTCCTGCTAGTGCGCTACGGCACTCAGATGCCTTATGACCGACCTTGTGACAGTTAAAACAAGATCCCTGGAACCTGCGCTGCTGATGCGCTCTCTGCTCCTGCTGGGTCCCCTTTTATAAGAGCCCTGATGCTGCTGCTGATGTCCCGAAAAGCCTCTCTTGTTCTTGCCCTTGTCACTGCCCTGTCCTGACTTGGCCTTCCCTTCCTTGTCCTTCTGGAACATAGAAGTCTCAATCTCCTGAGAAGTGGTAGCCTCAGCTACCTCCCTGACTGAATAAAATCTCCTCGACACGAGGTACCGTCGGAGATTAGGGCGAAGCCCAGCCAAGAACATCTGAGCCTGACGCTCTCCTGTCTGCCACATGCCTGTGAAATGTAACAGCTCCATGAACCGGCTCTCAAAATCAGCCACTGACATGTCCCCCTGAGTCAATCGGGACAACTCAAGCTCCTTCCCGGTCCGTGCTGCAGAAGAGATGTACTGACCATCGAAGAAATATATGAAGTCCCCCCACGTGAGGGTCAGCCTCTGCTCTGGAGTGAACTGGAGTCGGTACCACCTCTCGGCATCTCCCTTCAGGCTGTAGGATGCCAGTCTCTGCTTCTGGATTGAATCTACACCGAGTATATCGAGGATGTTGCTCACATCCTCCTTCCACTTATGGGCTGCAAGAGGGTCTGGTGACCCCTGGAACTCGGGTGCTCTCATCTTCTGGTACCTCTCAACCATACGGAGCCAAGTCTCCTGCTCTGTGACTCTGTCTGGGACTGCTAAAGGAATCGCTGCAGGCGTGGCCTCTGGGGGTCTCTCTCTAACAGGAACGGCAGGTATCCCCTGCTGCTGAGCTACCGGTGGTGGAGGTGTCCGTGGTGCTATATGAGTCGTCACATCCTGGCAATGAGAGGAGCCATAAGATCCACCAAGTACTGAGGAGCCTGCTACGGCTCTGGTGGTGCCTACTGAGGCTCGGACTGAGCTGGCTGCTGCTCTGATGGAGTCTGCTGTGACTCCGCCTGGGTAGCTCTCCTGGTACGGGGTCTACCACGTCCTACCATCTCTCTGATCATAAGAAAATAAGAGTCTATGAGTCAAAATAGACTTCAATAAATAGCGTATCACAAAAAGATTTTCACAACATATAGTATTGCCCTAATACTTTAAACTTATACAAAAGTAGTGGTCATAAAAATTAATTCCTCAGATTTTGAGATATACGCATATATCGTCCTCACTCATACTAGGAAATCCTTACGGACTCTGTACATGATTCCTAGGAAACTCTATCCTAGCTCCACTACTCGACACAGGATGATCCTAAGGATACTGGAACTAGAGCTCTGATACCAACTGTGACGCCCCTGGGTTCACACAAGGCTGCAGTCCAAGGTAAAACCAAGAATGTCAAACCTGCCATGCACCACACCCGACTCGACACAGGATGATCCTAAGGATACTGGAACTAGAGCTCTGATACCAACTGTGATGCCCCTGGGTTCACACAAGGCTGCAGTCCAAGGTGAAACCAAGAATGTCAAACCTGCTATGCACCACACCGTGCAATAACATGTTTCACCATCACAATTAACATCTATCTAGTAGAGTCAACAACTGGTGTAGGTACAAAACAGGTAAAAGACATTACGAGGAATACTGATGAAATGATAATAGTCACATAAATATCTCATCATCCAACAACACAGAAATACATAGTCAAGATCTGAGTAGAAAATCTGGAATACTGAACAAGTCTCAAATACAAATGTCTGACAAAAGGAAATAAGGCTCACAGCCTTTACAATTTCTAGAATGATACCCTCAAATGTCTAACCTCACTACAGTGGAGCCCAAAGAAAAATACTACATAACTAGAAAGTAAAGCTGAACACTAATGTGGTCCGCTATCAACCTGCGGCTCTCCGTGCTCCTGGCTCGTGACCTGAAAGGGGGAGGGACAACGAGCGTCAAAGCGCTAGCGAGTAACATCACAACCAACCCCAAGGGAAAAGGGCTCGTCGTACAAGAAAATACAGATAATATATATATAATAGATCTAAAATCATTAATCCTACTAAAGAGGGTTTTAGTATTTAGAAATTTACAACACGAGCATAGGTACGTCGAGCGAAATAATCCAAACAAGGAAACCCTCATGTATATACCTTGTATCTCAAATCGTAAATCTCTAAACACCAAACCCGTGGTTCTAGTACAGAAACAATAAATCAAGAAATACAGCTAATCTCAGAACAAATTACAGTGCCATACCATGACTAACATGAATGTCATACTATTACTTGCATAAGTGTCATGTCAACATCATGTCGTGAACTTCTGTGAAGGAGTCATATGCAGGGTTAAGAACTATGTCCAAATCAGGAACTATTTATGTCGTAGTTTTCCGAACTCATAGATTAAGTGGCAAATATCCAACACGAGGACTGGAATGAGTTTATAGTCCAACACGAGGACTTCTATGGATTTTAGTCCAACACGAGGACTTCTATAAATTATAGTCCAACACGAGGACTAAGGCATAGTAAAATATCGCTAAGATGTATATAGTGAAGTCTACTTATATCAATCCACACTCAAACAGTGTGTAAGTCCCCAAACCATGCCCTCAGGTCATCTATCATGCATGAAATAGATAGTGAGACTAAATACCAAGGTCAGATAGTCCAGGCAAAACCCTCGAACATGAGTAAAACACCCAAAAATATCCAGAACAGGAAAACACAACAGACAGTGGGCGGTCGACCGCACCGGTCGACCGCACTCTGATATGCAACTGGCGGTCGACCGAATGAACGTCGCGGTCGACCGAAATAATTGGCGGTCGACCGAAATAACGTCGCTTATAGTCCAACACGAGGACTAAGGCATAGTAAAATATCGCTAAGATGTATATAGTGAAGTCTACTTATATCAATCCACACTCAAACAGTGTGTAAGTCCCCCAAAACATGCCATCAGGTCCTCTATCATGCATGAAATAGATAGTGAGACTAAATACCGAGGTCAGATAGTCCAGGCAAGACCCCCGAACATGAGTAAAACACCCAAAAATATCCAGAACAGGAAAACACAACAGACAGTGGGCGGTCGACCGCACCGGTCGACCGCACTCTGATGTGCATCCGTCGGTCGACCGAGAAAATGTCGCGGTCGACCGAAGGAAAAAGCGGTCGACCGAAATAAACTCGCGGTCGACCGAAATAAACTCGCGGTCGACCGAAATAAACTCGCGGTACCGCGTCGGTCGACCGCCGAGCGGACAGAAACCCAAATCTGGGTTTCTGTCAGCTCGAAACCTGAAACAAAATTTGACAGAACTCCTACGGTAACAAGTTCTAACGTTCTGAAGAAAAATAACTAGTCTCAAGCATGAAATCCATATTCCCAATATTTCAAAATACATGAGGAACAAATTAGAAACGTTTTAAATGACAGTAAATCATGGTTAACTCTTGTTTAAGAAAACTCAGATCTAGATCTTTGTTAGACAAAACCTTGGTGAACTTTCATAAACTGAAATGTCGATTCTTGCAACCCATAATGTAAAGAACTCATTTTTATACGAAAATACCAGTTGGGCTCTTCAAAAACTCATGAAAAATCGAAGTAAAATCATAGAAAAAATAGGGGTGAGGGATTGGGCGAGATGATACTCGCCTTGAGTGTTGACAACTGCTCTGGAGATGATCCTCCTGCTCAGATCCGCGAAAGATCCCCTGGAACTCTTCCAAACTCCCAAAATCACCAGGTGTAGCTAGGGTTTTGAGAGGGGAGAGAAAGGGGCTAGGGTTTTGCGTTTCAAAATTGAGGGAGTCTCTCTCTCTCTGGGTCGTTAGCTTATAAACCCATTCACAAACCCGACCCGAACCCAATAGACCCGAAACAGAACCTCAAAGAAAAACAACCTGGAAAACAACTGACCGCTGCTCGGTCGACCGTACCGGTCGACCGCGTCGGTCGACCGGTCAGCACTAAAATGCCTGGTTCAGGTAATTTTTGTGCTGGCCAGTTACTACTCGAATACTCTCACTTAAAATCACTTGTTGGGTTCTCAAACACAGATAATTACATTCATATGACATATATATGTGTATATATATATTTTTCATCACAAGGAAAATACTTACTATTAATATTTCACATATATTTATTGTAGAAATTTTCGGGGTTTTACATTAGTGTCAAAATTGGATGTCATTACAAAAGAAAATACCATGCTTAAAGAAAACAATGACATATTAATTTTGGAAAATAAAAAATTAACCACATCTATAACTAGCTTATCTCATGAAAAAGATAATGTCATATTAGAAGTAGAGAACATAAAAAATGTTACCGCTTCTTTTATAAATAACTATTTATGTTCGACTTCTAATGTTAATGCATAAGTGCCAAATGATGAGTTGAATGTTGTTAAAAATCACATTTCTTCTTTAGATTCAACTCTAACTATATGCATTAACAATCACAAGAAGCTTATGGATATGTGTGCCAAGTCTAAGTCAAAATCATCTACTCATTATGCACACATATATAGCAAAGTTTACAAGTACTCTATTTGCGGCCATAAAGGCCATTTAGCTAAGTTTTGCTATGATGCACACAAACATAAGAATTCTAGTGCTCCTTGTGCATCTCATGTAGCTTATTCATCTTGTACACTTACACATTCACATGCTCATTCTCACAAAGTTCATCATAAGCATGCTAGTGTGTTCAAGTGTGATCATTGTGGTAGTTTTGGTCATTTGGCCAAATATTATTTTGATTTGAAAAGAAAATCACATATGGTTGCCTTAGCCTTCATTTCATACATTCATTAAGGCATTTTGATAGGGGGAGCAATCCTTATATACATATTTTTTATACTCACCCATGCTTATTTGTAGGGGGAGCTTTCGTTCTCTTCAACATTTTGTCTCCTTTTTGATGTTGTCACAGGGGGAGAAATATTATGAGTATATCTTATTTTGGTTATATGCATGATAATTCAAATTTACATATTAACTTCCTTTCATGCATATATCATTTTTGTAAATTATTTATCATCATAAAAAAGGAGGAGATTGTTGGCCTCTTTGTTTTGATGATGTTTAATAAATAATTTACCACTAATATTGTTTGTCTAGTGTTTGTGCTAATTTATTTATTATAGACAAACAACATGTTGGAGGAAGGATGGAATCAAGCATTCACGATCATATCCAATTGAGGTTGGCGGAGTAGTAGAGTGAAACTATGTAATCCAAGTTAAAAATTCAAGCTCAAGCTTCATCCACGAGTTTATCAAGTCAAGCATATTGAAGGCCAATCTAGCTTGGGTAGATTAGTTTAGGATTTATACTTGTGTCTTAATACTTTAAGCTCAATATCACATATACACACAATTCTTGATTTTGATTAATTTTGATAAAATATTAAGTTATTGGTTTTTGGACTTAACAACCATTATATACATAATCTATTAAGTCTATAAAATCATTTTATAAGGTTTCAAAACATTGTTTAACTCAATAGTTAAAAATCAAGAAGTTTATGTACACATGTATTTACAAGTTTTGCACAATACATGAGTTTTCCCAAATGGGAAATTCAATTTAAGAAATCATTTTTCTAATATGTTCAATTTCATGTTTATAAATGTTTTCCAAAGTTTTATCAAATTTGGAATTAATTTGTTATGTTTAATTGAATTTACAAAATCAAGTTTTAAATAAGTTCATGTTTGTGCATGTTTTTACAAAACATATGAGTTTTCACAATTGAAAAATGCAATCTAAAAATTTCTTTGTTTACATGTTTATCTTCATATATACAAACATTTTTTCAAGTTTTACTAATTTTGGAGTTGTTTTGTTATTTTCAATTGAATTTACAAAACCGAGTTTTCAGTAGTTTTTTTAGAAACTGTATATCTATGTTCAAATATTATTTCTCTTAACCGGGAAATGATATTTTATAAATTCTTTCTCTAACATGTTTATCTACATGTCTAGAACATTTTCTCAAAATTTCATGATTTTTGGAATTAATTTACTATTGTTAATTGATTTTACAATGTTAGATACACAAAATTCCAAAATCTGTCAAAAACAGAAACTGTCCGTGAACGGTGCGGTCGACCGCGTTACAGTACGGTCAACCACTATTATTTTAACTGTTGACCATTACATAGTAACAGTAACATCTATTTTTTTAATGGGGTTTTGAGGTTTTTTGAGTTGTTTTCTTCAAGCCTATATATACCCCATTGCCATAACTATTTTAAGATAACAATTAAGAGTTTAATTTTGTGAAATTATTTTCACAAGAGCTAGAAGAGATCATCACTTGGTGGTTGAGCTTCAAATCATCTCTCTCTCACTCTTGTCATTTATTGGAGAAGTTTTCTAAACTCAATCTAGTTTTACTTTTATATTGTTTGATTATCATTCTATTAAGCTAGTATTTATATTTGAGTTTAGTTGATTTTATTTCACTCATTGTTTACACACACCCACATTGAGCTTATTGTATTTTCATACATAGTATAATTGGGTTGGTGATTGTTATAGCAATTGAGTGTGAGCCTACATTGAGTTCTCATCTATTGTAGAGAACAAATCAATTATTATATTGTGAGATTGTAAAGTTTCCATTTAGCTAGAAAACCGAGTGTGTAGTAGAGATCTCCTCGAGGTGAGGAGCGGAGACGTAGGTCGTGGGGACCAAACTCCGTGAATGAAATTATGAGGTGTAAACATTATTCGGGTTAGCGTAGAAAACCCGGTTGTGATAGTAGATTTTTCCCCGGGAGTGGGGAGCAGAGACATAGGACGGAAGGTCCAAACTCCGTGATCATATTGTTTGTTTGTGATTGCATTGGCGCACCTTTCTTATGCTCATATCTTATATCGTAACTCCGTGATCATATTGTTTGTTTGTGATTGCATTGGCGCACCTTTCTTATGCTCATATCTTATATCGTCTTTGTATATTGCTTGATTGCATTGGCGCACCTTTCTTATGCTCATATCTTATATCGTCTTTGTATATTGCTTGTTGTTTATATTATCCACTATTTAGTTTAGATTGTTTACCTTTGTTTTCATCATATACCTCTTTGCTAGGATATATCTCTTTGTTTATATTACATATTCTTGCTCATAACATATTGTATATCTATCTTGTAAGAATAATTTATTAATAAGTTTTAATTGGCATAAAATCGGATTAGATTAGCATAAGACCCTAATCACTCCCCTCTAGGGTCTAACAAAAACTACTGTAGAAACTCTAATAAATCTCATGTGACGGTGACTATGTAAGAACCCCATCATCCTGCGACTCTCTGGTACTCCGAATTACCTAAAAGAATATTAGAAGAAAAAGAGCAATAATAAGAGCGTCAGAGCGCTATAGCAACATTACCTCCATCTGCCCCTAGGGGAAGGGCTGCTAGACGGAGTGGAGGCTCTGTCTATTAATCATACTCTACCTAGATCATTTTCTCCCATATCTAATAAAATTAATATTTAGACACCTACAATATGAGACGTAATACGTCGAGTGAAATAATCCAAATAAGGAAACTCTCACGTATATACCATATGTTCCAAATTGTAAACATTTAAACATTAATACCAAATTAAAGATAAACAATCTAAATGAAATCAACAATTAGAAGTCTACAACATGAGACCGGTACATCGAGCGAAATAATCCAAATAAGAAAACCCTCATGTATATACCATATGTCTCAAATTGTAAATCGCTAATTATTGATCCCAACTAAGAAAATAAAGAAAAACAGTAAAAGAAAGTAAAGACATCAACATATCATATTCATAATATCTTCCACTATCACTAGGAAGATAGAATGAATACTAGCACAAATCCCGTGTACTTTTAAAATGCAAAGTACTTTGGGTCATATATTTTAGTAGTGAGTCAAAAACATAACTGGCATCCGTCAAAGACTCAGACTATAAACAATCGTCTCAATGAAAATCCTTGCAAGATTCTGAGTCATTGCATCATCATGCGGGACGACTACCCAGTTGGTATCCTAATAGTGTACATGACTCATTAGTCTCATCGGATCTCTGTACGGAACACAAGTGTGGGACGGACTACCAAGTAGGCATCTTAGAAATATGGCTCACAAGCCTCATCATACCCTAGTGCAGGACGAACTGCTAGATAAAGCATCCTAAACTACTCAATAGCCTATACTAATAGATATTGATGCACTACCTCATAGTATTGAACTGAGCTAATCAACGATATTTAGAATGTGTGTGTATAATATGTACTAAACTCTTTCTCAAAGTAATCGGGTCAAAACCCATCATAATTTCTTTTAGCATACCCATGTGTATGCTACTACACTATTTGTGAATTTACGTATAAAGAAGTGCGGCTCGAAACCCGCAAACATATCTCAAACAGATGCAAAATAAAAATTTAGGCAACAGCCTTAGTAGTCGACTACTAGGCTTACTAGTCGACTACCCTGAGTCATCCAGACTCTGTAATAACATATATCAGTATCAATAGTCAACTATTAAGAATATTAGTCGACTACTCTGCAACACACAGTTTTTTTTATACTCAACTGGGCACGAGTAGCCGACTACTAAGCTTAGTAGTCGACTACTCTGTCAAAACACACATTCTTTCGTGCACAAATATTGCTTCTGTCAATTGTACATATCATGACGTTAAAACAAGATTTTATACTTGGCATATGCAATAGGAATTATCTAAATCATCAAATTAAATTACTATGTCTTCCAAATTAGGGTTTAACATCCTAATTAAATAATTTCTTTAATTATCTCATATGTAAACAAAGTGATTATCAACACATGATAAAAACTACTCATTAACAGAGGTAAAATTCATTTAAATATATTTACCTTACTTAGGTATCACAAACCTAGGATTTAAGCATGATTAATTAACATGAAAACTTAAAGAAACATTTACGAAATATATCAATTATTTTAAATCAGCATATCTGCTGTTTTATGCAGAATATATCATTAGTAAATTGAGTATATCTTTCTCTAGACAAACTCTTTTTAAGAATAGTTTTCTGTTTTAGAAACTAGATCTATATAGATATCATTTGGCACTGATTTGGTTCAGTTTGGAGTTTATATGATATCTTAAATTTCTAGTTAAAGATTATACACATGCAGTAGTTGTTTGCAGAATATGTGATTATTAAATTGAATATATCTTTCTCTAGACAAACTTTTTTTAAGAATAGTTTTCTATTTTAAAAACTAGATCCATATATCTATCATTTGGTGCTAGTTTGGTGTTTATATGCTATCTCAAATTTCTAGTTAAAGATTACACATGTGCAACAGTTTTCTGCAGAACATGTCATTAGTAAATTGAGCATATCTTTCTCTAGACAAACTCTTTGTAAGAATAGTTTTCTGTTTTGGAAATTATATCCACATAGCTATCATTGACACTAGTTTTGTTCAGTTTGAAGTTTATATGATTTTTAAAATTTATAGTTAAATGTTATACATATACAACAGTTTTCTGAAATCTATGCTGAAAGAAAAAACTAATCCTCTTTATAATTTAGTTAGACAACAAATTAGAGTTAACACACGAGTTAAATATAATTACCATGTTAAAAAAATAAAAATTTAATCATCCCTAATGATCACGATCATATTACTTTCATAAAGAATTAGGAAAAGCTAATGATCTAGCATTGGGTTAAGATTTATCATCAAAATCTCATCTTTATCATATTAGGTTAAGCCTTAAGCATGAAAAAATTGATTAAACACTTTTATAATTATCAAACACTATAGGGATGGGTTTGGGTACAGATGATCTTGTCTCATAACATATTCAAGCATCTGAAACTGATGTGAAACGAATCCTCATAGCTAAACGTCGTAGATCTCGACTTTTCCTCGCTTCTCGCCTCACAAAACGCTCTCAAAAACTCAACTTTAGGCTACTAGGATTTGAAACTCTGATATAAAAATGATAATTTTTGTGAAAATACATGTATATATATATACAAACCCGAAATAAACCCGTTTGACCCGTACCAGGAAACCTAGTCTAACTAGGAAAATAACCTTCGGTATTTTAGCTGTAACTTTCGCATCCGACCTTGGAATAAGGTGATTTGAGATTTGTTGAAAAACTATTGAAGATACAGATAACTTTGGTCTTTTAAGTGTTTCCAGATTCAAACTTTGTAGGTGTGTAAAATATATATAAACTCTTAACTCATCATTTTTCTAGATTTCTCTTCGTGCATATTTTATGTATTTACACTCATATATTCACAAATATACATTGAATTGATCTTAAATTATTTTCTATCATTTTTAAATATCAAAATATATTATATTTTTATCATATAACACATTTATTATTATTTTTCACATAATATACAAATTTTTGAGGTTTTACAATACCATAATCATATAATGTTTGTTTCATCCATAGAACTTGAGCACATGCAAAACTTATAGTAATATATTATGTTTCAATTATTGTGATACTAAATTTTACTTTTTACTAAACAAAGATACAAGTGAATGTCGTAAAAAGTGATATGTACCACTTGTACTTTTTTCTATCGGATTTGCACCTAGCAAAATCAGCATCACTATATGATATTAAATCAAATGTGCTATTATTAGGATAAAATAAACCATAATCTGAAGTATCTTTAAGATATCTAAAAATTCTTTTCACTACTTTAAAGTGTGACTCTTTAGGATTAGATTGAAATCTAGCACAAAAACAAACACTAAATATTATATCGGGTCTACTAACGGTATGATAAAAAAGTGATCCAATCATACATCGATATTATTTTTAATCAACTTTCTTACCATTCTCATCCTTGTCAAGAGATGTAGTTGTACTTATTGGAGTTCTTTTGCTTGTTGTATTGTCAATCCCAAAGCATTTGAGTAATTCTTTAGCATATTTACTTTGGTTGATAGATATTTCTTCCTTCAATTGTTTGATTTGTAGTCCAAGAAAAAAGTTGAGTTCACACATGTGACTCATTTCAAATTTATCATGCATTGTCTTAGCAAACTCTTGACAAAGATCATTGTTAGTAGAACCAAATATAATATCATCTATATATATTTGAATTAACAAAATATCTTTATTTATTTTCTTAATAAATAGTATAGAGTCAACCTTCCTAATTTTAAATCCGGAAGTCAAAAGAAAGTTCTTTAGTCTATCATACCAAGCACGAGGTTCTTCTTTAAGACCATATAAAGCTTTCTTAAGTTTGAAAACTGTAAAACCTCATTAATTTGAAAATATGTTGATAAATAATAATAAATGTATTATATTATAATATATAATAATTATTAATATTTGAGTATGGTGAAATTTGTTTGAGATCAATTTAATGTATATATGTAAATATAGGAGTGAAATCATGCACTATATTCACAAGCCAGAAATCTGGAAAAATAACTAGTTAAGAGTATACGTATTTTATACAATGATGTAGTTAGAATCTAGAAATACTTATAAGACTAAAGTTGTAGGTATCTTCAATAACTTTACAAAAAATCTTAAATCACATCATTCTGAGATTAAATGAGAAAGTTACAGCCAAAATACTAAATGTGGTTTTCCCAGTCAGACTAGGTTTCTTGGTTTGAATCAAATGGCTTTGTCTCGGGTTTGCCTCAATAAATACCTGTGCTTCATCAAAATTCCTTTCTTTTATCATATCTCTGAATTCTAGTAGTCACCCTCTCCCCTTAAAGACCCTAGATCTTTTTCTTATGAATTTTGAGAGCTTTGTGAAGCACAATTCCGACACGAGGGAGAGATGATCGACGTGTGGCAAGGGAAAACGAGTTGTTTGTACTTGTGGTTTTCTTGATATTTGTTTCAGAGGCTTGCACATTAGCTTAAGGTAAGATCATATCCAAACCTCACCCATAGTTTAAAACATTTGTTTATGAAGTAATATGGTTATTTTGATGCTTAGATCTAATTTTAACATGATAAAAAGTAGATTTTTTATATAAAATCTTAACCCGATGTTAGATCTACATGTTTTTCTTGCTGTTTATAATAGAACATGATCATGATCATTAAGGTTTTTTAAAATTTGGTTTGGAATTTGTTATTCATTTCTAATAATGTTTAAACCCTAATTTGATGTTTAATTAAGATTACATGTTGATTAGAGATGATTAAAACCTAGGTTTGTGAACCATAAGAAATATGAGCGAATTTAAATCAAATTATATCTGATCTATAAGTTTTTACAAGTAAGCATATGTTAAACATGTTAATAAATCATGTTCTAATCGAAGAATTTTGTTAATTAGGTTGTTAAAACCTAATTAGATTAACCCAAGAGTTTAAATCATGTTCAAGATAAGTTTTGTAAGTAATTATAAAAACTTAAGTGTTGTTATACATTTCGTGATAAGAAAGTTTTGTTTTTTAACAAGTTGTGATATCATAAATCAACAAAACCTAAAAACTTGAGAAAGCAGATTGTTTCTCTGGCCGGTCGACTGGCGCCCTAGGGGCGATCAACCAGCAAATCTCTGTTTGTGCACGTTCCTGGTCCAGTCGACCGGTACCTTTGGAATGGTCGACCGGTCTGCCTCTTTTGAGTTTCCTGAGTGTTGTTTGCTTGCATTTCAGATGCGATCGTGAGGTGTGAGCCACATGATGAAACACATACATCCTTGAGTACACACGAATAGTGTTATAGCACACATATGAGTATCCCAAAGGGGATTATGACAAGTACTGTCCGACTAACTTGAAATAAAAGATATACATGCATTGTAATATACTGTTTGTTGATTATTTTACACACGAGTTGTGGATCCGCACATCAAGATACGTGCACTGGTGCTGAATACACATTTTGTTTGTGTCATATCACATGTTTAGAGTTGATAGTGTTGGTATAACACATGAATACATAACTGATAATCACTTTTTATTACAAATTTATACCCTCATTATCTATTTTATATGAATAAATATACCACTAATAATTGTTTTTATCTTTTAATTGCAGGTTAATGAAGAATAAATCTCAAACTCTCATCTCTCAACAAAAACCCATTGATTAAATGAAGAAATGAAGCAAAGAAGCGCATTGGAAAATCAATTTTCAAATTATCCAAAAGCCCAGAATCAAGTCGTGTAGCCTGTAGAAGCCGGAGAAAATCAAAAATCCAATATGAAAAGAAATCATATTCAAAATGGTTGGCCACAAAGAAACGACGATATCTCCTAATCCGGAAGGCGGAATTTAACATATAATATATGAAAATCGCCTATCTCGACGAGACGAAGCTATCCGTGAAATCAGAATTTGGAAATAGTGGACATCGATGTCGGCATCGATGTCGGCATCGATGCTGGCATCGATACCTGCATCGATACCTGCATCGATGCCAGATTACTGTAGCGCGCGTCAATGGCTGATTTTGCTTTTCTTGGGGCTCAAGTTTGATCCAATGGCTCTCATTCACTGATGTTTACTATAAATAGGGGTAGAGAGTGAGGGGTTAGAGGTGTGAAAATTTTGTAAACTCCTTTTGGAGAGGAGGGCTACTCTTAATTGAGAAGGCCTTCCAAAAATTGTAACTTTAGTTGCAATTAATAATAATAATTTTTTCACCACTTAAAAAGTTCTTTCTCCTCTTGTTGAATGATGAGGATGGAGATGAAGAGCAATTTGAAGGTTTGCATTTCTTTTCTCTTTTATTTCTTTTTAGTAATTTCTTTATTATTGCTTATTAGTTAGATTTAAATTCATGCTTGTAGTATAGATTTACTTTCTTGTCTTTTTTATTTTCTTTTTGCACTTTAATTTGTAGAGTAGATTTATTTTTCTTGCATTTAATTTCTGCAATTTATTTTGTAGTTTAGATTTTTATTTTCTTTGTAATTAGATTTATTTCTTGTTCATAGTTTAGATTTTTCTTTTCTTTTTAATTTTGTAATTAGTCTTCTTTTTCTTGTTTTTATTTCTTAAGATGTGAATTTAATTCTTGTAGGAATCTTAGAATTGTATGAAACTAGTCTAATTTCTTTTATATTGTATGAATTATTCTCTTGTACTTAAAATGTTCATGTTAGGATAATCAACTAGAGAACTAATCGGTAGAAGAAGAATTTGATAATCTATGCTTATCTTAAATGGTTTGATAGGTTATGCTTATGAATTCTAGGATTATTATCATGTTGTTGTTCTTATCATGAATAGTAATTTTAGCTTAGATGATAATTTGATAGGTTACACTTTCCTTAAATGGTTTGATAATCTATGCTTAATAAATCTAAGTTGAAATATGATAAAAAGAGAATAGTTTATATTTTGTAATTGAAATTGGTTAGTGGATTATATTCTAGATTTCTTACCTCTTTTGAATCCTTCATCTTAACTTTCTTAAATTTTCTTTTCATTTTTGGTTTTATTTCTTGATTTTATTAATTCATATTTCTTGCCTTGTGATTTCATTTATTCTTTAATTCTTCCTTCTCTCCTCTAAAATTCAATTTATTATGAACACCCTGAAATGCTTAAAAATTCACATTATTGATTATATCATTCTGAATTTGTTTAAAATCCGTGGGAGAATTTTCAGCAATAAGGTAGGAGTCAATGTAGAACAGGAACTCTTCATGTTGAATATTTCATTCTACATTGTTTATTTTGTTTATTTCAGAATAATAAAAAGAATTTATTCTTCTCTCATGTGAGAGTTTCTTGTTCAGTTTTCAAAAAAAAAAGAAAAAAAAAGAAAAAAAAGAAAAAAAAGAAAAAAAAAAGAAAAAAAAGAAGAAAAAAAGAAGAAAAAAAAGAAAAAAAAGAAGAAAAAAAAAGAAAGAAGAATAAAATTTTGTTTTCATCCTCCTCAGACCAAAGGTAATTGCAGATTTTTATCAGTGGACCAAATGTAAGTGCTTCACTTCTTATCTGCTTTACTTTATGCATCATAGAGTTTGCATTGAGGACAATGCAAAATTTAGGTGTGGGGGTGAGAATTAGTTATTTTTTTCTCTTTATTTTACATTTTTAGTTACATTTTCCCCCTTTTTCTTTAAAAAATTTTATAAAAATATCGTCACTTGCCAAATTAATAGAGTTATGTAATAATTGATTTATTTGATAAATTTGAAATTTTCTAATCTTTAGTTGGTTATTTACGTAAGTTCACTTTTTATGATAACTCTAAATAAATTTCTTAAGAAATGATTTTCAAAGTAGTATTCTTTACTTAAGCCTTAACTTGGACTTTTATTTAAAATAATAAAATTTTTGCATGCTTAATTTAGAGTTGAAAATAAATTTTTTTAAAGTGTCTTGATTTACATATTTTCAAAATATATATACATATACAAAAAAAAATGCAAAAGAAGAGTGCGAAAAATGGGCACCAAAAAGAAAAAAAAACTCTTGAATTCAAGGTGATTCTATCTTATAAAGCCTAAGCTGACCGAGTAATTAAGCCCAAGGAGTATTTCCATACTTAATGACCTAAGCCCATTTGGGTTGGGATCCATTGGCCCAAAACTCGTTAAATGGTCACTTAGAAAGCCCGTTAAAGTAGAAAAAAATCACCAAGCATGAAAGAGTTAAAAAAATAAATAAAAAAATAAAAAAACTAAAAAAACTAATAAATGTTTTATAGTTGTATATATGGTCTTGGAAAATATTTTAAATCAAGCAGCTTGAAAATTATTTAAAACGAAGAGTTAGCATGTTCTTTTCAAAACTTTTAAATTAAATTTCTAAGTTTGGCTTGGTTTTGTATTGCTACAATGAGAAGATTTTCTTGAAAATATACCTTAGAGTTATATATAAAAATGTTTTCTTGAGTGATAACTGGCTCCAATTAGATTATCTAAAAGTTATCAAGTGAATTTAGTTATTTACTGACTTCTTTAATTTGGCAAGTTGACCGAATTTTGTGGGTATATTCACTGCAAACCCTCACGAGACTACAACTCGTCCACTAGGGTAACCTAGGGGTTTAAAGGCTTGTTGTATGCGCTAAATACAACCGCGATTCCTGCGAAAGTGAGTTAGGATTTTCTTTTTATTTTCTTTGCTAGAGGACTAGCAAAAGTTTAGGTGTGGGGGTATTTGATAATCACATTTTATTACAATTTTATACCCTCATTATCTATTTTATATGAATAAATATACCACTAATAACTGTTTTTATGTTTAATTGCAGGTTAATGAAGAATAAATCTCAAACTCTCATCTCTCAACAAAAACCCATTGATTAAATAAAGAAATGAAGCAAAGAAGCACATTGGAAAATCAATTTCCAAATTATCCAAAAGCCCAGAATGAAGTCGTGTAGCCTGTAGAAGCCGGAGAAAATCAAAAATCCAATATATCGATACCTGCATCGATGCCTGTATCGATGCCAGATTACTGTAGCGCGCGTCAATGGCTGATTTTGCTTGTCTTGGGGCTCAAGTTTGATCCAATGGCTCTCATTCACTGATGTTTACTATAAATAGGGGTAGAGAGTGAGGGGTTAGAGGTGTGAAAATTTTGTAAACTCCTTTTGGAGAGGAGGGCTACTCTTAATTGAGAAGGCCTTCCAAAATTGTAACTTTAGTTGCAATTAATAATAATAATTTTTTCACCACTTTAAATATTTCTTCTCTTTGTTGGATGATGAAGATGGAGATGAAGAATTATTTAGAGGTTTGCATTTTCTTTCCTTTTTCTCTTTTATTTCCTTTTTATTGCTTATTAGTGTAGATTTATTTCTATGCTTGTAGTTTAGATTTTATTTTCTTGTTAAATAGCCAAGAGGCTAGAACCCTCTTGCCTTAGATTTATTTCATGCTTATAGAATAGATTTAATTTCTTGCATTTAATTCTTGCAATTTTATTTTGTAGTTTAGATTTTGCAATTTATTTTGTAGTTAGATTTTAATTTCTTATACTATTCACCTTGAGGCTAGAACCCTCTTGGGTTTAGTTTTTCTTTTTGTTTATTTTTATTTTGTTTGATTCGCCTTTAGGCTAGAACCCTCTAGGGAATCACCCTTTTCTAAGAAGTGGGTTCAATTTTAGATTACCCATATCTATAATTGAATCCACCATCTTTAATTTCTTGCATTTTCTTTTATTCTAGAATTTTGTTCTTCATTCTTGAATTTTCATTTGTTTCTTGATTTTATTCAATTTTTTTTCCTTCTCACCTTATTGATCACACTCCTTCTTTGTCACATCCACTCTCACTTAAATTTTGCGCCGTTTCACACACTACCATTTTCACTCTCTCAATCTCTTCACAATCACATTCACTTATCACTCCTACTTGTCACACACACAACATAAGAACCGATTTTATATTTTCTCCTACAAAACACCTTCCTCGTGGGATCGATATCTTAAATACTATAACTTGACACGGTTGTGCACTTGTAACCTTTTTGGTACATGTTTATGCCGCATCAATAACTCATTATTTGTGGATGCTCGGCGATGGACGTTTTCCCACAATGAGACCACGACTGTACCACACCAGGAGTATTGGGTGTTTTCCCGCAATGAGACCGTGATTGTACTAATACTCGAAGATGATCGTGGTTTTTTGGATTAGGCGGATATGCCTACGCTCTGCTGTACGATCATCTGGATGCATCAACTAGAATAGGGTGATATACCTATTACCGCAGAACGATTAAGTAAGATGTTATTTCCACACGATAGTGTGCTGTACCTTACAAGAGTATCGTTATTTCATGTATATATATATATATATATATATATAATATATATACACACACACACATACACACACACACACACACACACATATACATACATACACAGATGTAGTTTTTCTCCCATGTAAGATTACCCGAGTGTAGGGTACAATTCAGATACTTTTGGCATACATGGCATGATCTATGGAGTTGTTTATTTTGGATGATATTTTGCTTATGATTGCACCACTATTCGAGGGTAGTCCGAGATTGTAACATTTGATCATCATGTTTGAGGTTTGGAGTTGTAGTCTAATTTCATGTATTGCTTCTCTTTTACTTCTTAGTTGGCATTAATGATTAGCAATTCATAACTTAAGACATATGGTATATACATGAGGGTTTCCTTGTTTGGATTATTTTGCTCGACGTACCAGTCTCGTGTTGTGAGTTTCTAATTATTGGTTTCTTTAGATTGTTTATCTTTAGTTTGGTATTAATATTTGGGTATCCACAACTTGAGACATACGGTATATTCATGAGGGTTTCCTTATTAGGAGAATTTTGTTCGACGTACTATGTCTCATTTGTAGGTATCTAAATATTAATTCCATTAGATACGGGGAAATTGATTTTCGGTAGACTATGCTTAATAGGTAGAGAGTTTAATAGACTATTCTTAATAGGTAGAGCATCCACTTCATCTAGCAGCCCTTCCTCTAGGGGAGGATTAAGGTGATCTTGCTATAGCGTTCTAACATTTTTATTATTGTTTTTTTGTTTAAATTATCTCTTTCAGGTAGCTCAGAGTTTTGAAGAGCCACAGGATGATAGAGTTCTAGCATAGTTACCGTCACACAATCTTAGTAGCTGTAGCTCCACCGTATAGTTACGTTCACTGTTTAGACTTTAGAATTGTATTCATTTTACAAAGGCAAAGTGCCTTATTATGAGATTTAGTTAATTCATGTTGAGATATTTTATTATTTTAGATATTAGATGTACTTCAGTTGAGACATGATTCTTTTATTTATGAGATCTCTCCTTCTATTTCATGTCTAGTGTTTTTACTTTCTCATTTTGCCTGTTTTGTACCTTCACTTCTTATTAATTCTACTAGAGGATATTACTATGATTTGTGAAATATGTTAATGTACTATATGAGTGCATGGCAGGTTTGACAATCCAGATTTTCCCTTGGACTATAGCATTATGTGAATCCTAGAGCGTCACAGTTAGTATCAAAGCTCTAGTTCCAACATCCTTAGGATCATCTTGTGTCGAGTCATAGAGCTAGGATAAAGTTTCTTAGAATTCATGTATAGAGTCCGTTAGGAATTCCTAGAATGAGTGAGGGCGTTAAATATGTATATTCAAAAATTATAAAAAAAATTTATGACTACCTTACTTTGATTGAAAAGTATTTGCGTGAACACTATGTTGATAATGTTATGTTACACACACACACATACAAACACACACACACAACACACACACACACACACGACACACACAGCAGCACACACACACACACACGACATATATATATATACTATATATATATATATATATTATAATATATATATATATATATATATATATATATATATATATATATATATATATATATATATATATATATATATATATATATATATATATATATATATATATATATTATAATATATTATATATATTACGACCTCTTTTACTGTGCCTATTAAACTCTCCTCTTGATATTATAAATGGCCGGGATGAGGTTGCGGTCAAGATAAAATCTACCCATAAGTACTGGCATCGCAGAGCCCGAGCCGTAGCGTGCTCGACAGTATCTGATCGATTTCGTAATGCCGATCGTAGAAGCAGAGACTAGCAACACTCGAGGAGCGAGTAACGAGCCACATTATATTTTCTAGGGTTCCACTACTAGTTGTACTAGTCATACCTATTGAAGAGGTAATACTAATGATTATACCATCACCACAACCAGCTGTTGATAGAGCCGTAGAACAAGAGACTTAGCTCTGTAAGAATAAGAAAGACATCATACACTGAGAATATTATAGTTTTAGGGTACACAAGATTTATGTGTAGCCTATAAGTGGAAGAAATATGTAGAGATTTTTTAACGTCGATTCAGTACTAAAGCAGAGTTAGATGTATTCAGTGTAGAAGATATCACCGGAGGATATAACCGAAAGATGGCACTGACTTTAGATTTTTACCAGAGCAGCGAATATCACTTATTTGGAAGAAATTTGTTTGCTTCTTTGACAAGTAGTAGAACTAGTCCGATTAAAGCAAGGAGATATACATGTAGTTAATTATAGAATCATGACCAGCATAATAATAACAAGGGCAAGAGACCTATTTTAGAATCTAGAGAGCCCCAGTAGTGGGTTAAGGATTTTTACTGCCAACAACAAAGACAGCATAAGAAGAGAGCACAACCTACAACATGAATTGAGAGTACCGCAACAGCGTAGAATTTGGCGTACATGTTACAATTGTAACAAGATCGGACATAGTTTGAAGTATTGTCGCAGTTCACCTGCGGGAAGCTAGCATGACAAAGGTCAGAATCAACAGTCTCTAGTTCATAATTACGGCAAGCAACAGTGGATTTGAGGCACCTCCAGCTGTCTCGAGGATTGAAGGGCCAATATGCCAGATTCGTGCCATCCAAGGGATTCCTAAGGAACAGACAGTCCTATATGTTCCACATCCATCAGTTTAGCAATGGCCAACCACCGACAGGGTTTATGCAGTCGTACCGCGTGATAATCGTGCGAGCGGAGTTTTCTTAGTGATTTCCTTTCCAACTCGGATCTTGTTAATTCAGAAGCTTCGCATTTCTTTATCTATCATGATGTCATGGTTAGACATCAGCTTGTAGCATAATTTTTAGGCATTCCATTATCAGTTTCTACTCCTTTGGGGGATGTGTCTCTCTTATAGAGTATCTATAGGAGATGTGTCGTTAGTTTAGACGAGTCTGAGTCCATGGTCGATTTAATCATCCTGCGAATGTCTAATGTTTGATGTTATTCTTGGTATGGATTGGTTATCATCCTACCATATTAGTATAGACTATTTTGCAAAGACAGTCAACTTGTGAGTATTCAATGGGTTTGTATAGATAGTAGCAACCTCATAGGGTAACCAGAATGCATAGTCATTTCTGGCATACATTGAGATGGTGATGATACAAGATCAGGGTGCAGATTTGAGCAAGACCAGAGTCATCTCAGAGTATCAGGATGTCTTTCAGGACATACCGAGATTTCCTCCAGTAAAAGAGGTTATTTTCCTACATCAAGTTGCAGCAGGCACTATACCGATATTCCGAACACCCTATCATATGACAACCGCTGAGATGAGAAAGCTACAGACTCACCTAGATGAGTTATTATCTCAGAGTTTCATTTTCTAGAGTCGTTGTCATAGGAGCATCGGTCGTCTTTGTGGAGAAGAAGGTCGGTAGTATGCAATTATGTATAGATTTTAGTGAGTTGAACAACGTCACTTCCCGGATTAGGTATCTACTATCGATGATTTATGATTTGTTCGACTAGCTGTGGGGAGTGCAACATTTCTCGAAGATTGATTTTCATTCTGGTTTTTTTAGTTGCGAGTGCAGGAAATTGATATTCCCAAAATCGTCTTTCTAACTCAATATGGGTGTTTCGAGTTTCTTGTCATACCATTTGAGCTGACCAATACACCCACGGTATTAATGGATTTGATGAACCGGGTTTTCAGTCCATGTTAGGACCATTTTGTGGTTGTTTTATTGACAACATCCTTATCTTTTCGAGATCGGATGTAAAGAACGAGCAACATCTTCGTTTTACATTGTAAACTTTGTGGGAGTGTAAAACCCCAAAAAATTAAATATTTTATAATAAATAATAAATGTATTATATTATGAAAAAGATAATATTTATTAATATTTGAGTATACTAGGAATTGATTTGAGATCAATCAAATATATATATGTGAATATAGAAGTGATATCATGCACATGTGCACGAGCTTGAATCTGGGAAAAATAACTAGTTAAAAGTATATGCATTTTATATACTAAAGTAGTTGGAATATGGAAAATATTAAAAGAACAAAGTTGTAAGTCTCTTCAAGATATTTCCAATAAATCTTATATCACCTCATTCTAAGATCGGACGTGAAAGTTATGGCTAAAATACCAATGGTTGTTTTCCTAGTCAGACTAGGTTTCCTGGTTCGGATCAAACAGGTTTTTTTTTGGTTTGCCTCTATAAACACCTATGTTTTTCATGGAAATTCCTCTCTTTTATCATATCTATGAATCCTAGTATCCACTCTCTCCCCTCAAAAACACTAGATATTTTTTATGAATTTTGAGAGCTTTGTGGAGCACAATACCGACACGAGGGCGAGATATTCGACGTGTAATAAGGGAGAACGAGTTGTTTATACTCATGGATTGCTTGTTGTTTATCTTAGAGACTTAGAGTGACATTTGAGGCAATATTATCTTTATCCAAACTCATCCCAATAGTTAAATAACTAGTGTAGATGATAAATATGATATCAAATATGTATTTTCATGCTTTAATCTTAACATGAGGTGATAAAAGTCAGATTTTTGATATAAATCTTAAATTAATACTAGATTAGTAATCTTTTTTTACTATTTATGATAGTATCATGATCAAGATTATTAGTGTTATTCATAATTTCATTTATATATGAGAAATTTAAGTGATGTACTAAATATATATTTTCTGCAGAAAACCGCAACACTTGTATAATCTTTAACTGATATTTTAAGATAGTAAACAAATTCTAAATTTAACCAAACTAGATCCAAATTAAAGATATATGTATCTAGTTTCTAAAACAGAAAATCATTCTTAAAAAGATTTTATATAGAGAAAGATATGTTATGTTTACTAACAATATATCCTGCAAAAAAACTGCTACACATGTATAATATTTAACTGGAGATTTGGGATAACAAATAAACTCCAAACTGAATCAACCTTATGCCATTTGAAAGATGTATGAATCTAGTTTAAAAAAAAAACCATTTGTAAAAATAGTTGTTTTTAGAGAAATATATGATCATTTTACTAACAGAAGTCTCGTCTATTTTTCTGCTCGTTTTGTGGAGCTGAGTTGCGCCGTTTTGAGATGCGTTCGTAGAGTTTTGAGATACTTAATGTTACACGTATAGTCATGAATATGTTGTATTACAAATTTGAGAATCCCAAGTGTATTATGATAAATTTTGATTTGATCATATTTGAATTAGATATCGTTCATATACATGTTGGATGTCGTTGATGAGCACAGCTCAGTACTATATGGGATAGTGCATCGACATACTAGATATACACAGTTTATACATAAGGTGAATAATGTTGATGAGCACAGCTCAGTACTATATGGGATAGTGCGTTGCAAACCAGAGATACAAAGATTTACATGAGGTGGATATCGTTGATGAGCTCAGTTCAGTACTACATGAGGTAGTGCGTCGATATTCCACATGTACAGGCCATTGAGTCAGATTTTAGAAGGCTTGATCTAGTCGTCCGTCTCGCACTATGGTGCAATGAGGCTCGTGAGCCGTATTTCTAGGATGCCTATTTGGTAGTCCGTCCCGCACTCATGTTACACACTGAGATCGCGATAAGACTAATGAGCCGTGTACACAGTCCAGGATACCTACAAGGTAGTCCGTTGTACTGAGATATATAATTACTTGATAGCCTAAGTGTGGCAGATGTAGATTATGAATACGACTTACCACTAAGCTATATGACCGAGGTACGTTACTTTTGAAAGTATACAAAATTATGTGTTGTTATTTTATTCTATCTCCCCAGTGATAGTGAAAGATATTATAAATATGATGTGTTGATGTCTTATTTCTTTTACTGCCTTCTTTATTTCTTAGTTAGAATCAATGATTAGAGATTCACAACTTAAGACATATGGTATATATATGAGAGTTTCCTTGTTTGGATTATTTTGCTCGACGTACCAGTCTCGTGTTTTGGATTTCTAATTGTTGGTTTAATTAGATTATATTTTCTTAGTTCGGTATTAATGTTTAGATATCTACAATTTGAGACTTATGGTATATACATGAGGGTTTCCTTGTTTGGATTATTTTGCTCGACGTACTACGTCTCGTGTTGTAGGTTTCTAAATATTAATCCCACTTATATACGGGAAAAATAAATCTAGGTAGACTATGCTTAATAGATAGAGCCTTCACTCCATCTAGCAGCCCTTCCCCTAGGAGTGGATGGAGGTAATCTTACTGTAGTGCTCTGACGCTCTTGTTATTGTTCTTTTTCTTTTAAATTACTTTTCAGATAGTTTGGAGTTTCGGAGAGCCGCAAGATGACGGAGTTCTGGCATAGTCGCCGTCGCGTATTTTTACTTGTAGAAACTCACTTGTATTTTGAGCTTCATTTAGACATTAGAATTTCATATTTATATTGCAAAGGTAGTGTGCCTTAGTATGATTTTTAGTTGATTCATGTTGAGACATTTACATTTTTTAGATATCAGATATATTATAGTTGAGACATGATTCTTTTTATTTACGAGATATCTCTTATATATCATGTCTATTACATTTATTCCCTTTATTTTGCCTGTTTTGTATCTGCACTTCTATTTGGTTCTACTAGAGGATATTGTTGTGATTGGTGAAACGTGTTTATGCACACTGTGGGTGCATGATAGGTTCGACATCTCTGGTTTCACCTTAGACTGCAGCCTTGTGTGAACCCAGGGGCATCACAGAGAGCATCAGTTATATGCCAAGTTTAGTAAATACAAGTTTTTGGCTATCTGAAGTTAGATTTTTGGCTATGTTATCAGAAAAGAAGGCATTGTAGTGGATCCAGCTATAGTGAAAGCAGTACTTGATTAGGAGTCACCAAAGATAGTTACAGAGATTCGTAATTTTTAAGGTTTGTTTGTCTATTAAAGGAAGTTCATTTAAGAGTTCTCGAAGATTATGACGTCACTTACATACCTTACGCATAAGGGTGTACAGTTTGTTTGGGGGCACGGAGTGCCAGGAAGCCTTTAAGACTCTAAAGGCAAAATTGAATACAGCGTCAGTAATGGTTATTCAAAGCAGTGATAAAATATTTGTCTTCTACATGAATGCATAGTTAGCAGGTCAAGGAGGTGTTTTGATGCAGACCCAGAGAGTATTCGTTTATATTTCGTTAAAGTTTAGGTGCATCATACCAGATATACAGTGCATCCAGGCACAATGAAAATATATAAGGATCTAAAGAGCCATTTTTGGAGGAGCTTCTAGGATTCGTTCGGTATCCAGTTGTGTGATTCTAGTGTTCTTCAACCACAGACAGATGGACAAATAGAAAAAAAAATGAACCAAGTATTAGAGGATATGTTGCGAGCATTTGTTATTGACTTTCAGAGTAGTCAGGAGGACAACATTCTTTTAATTTAGTTGATTATAACAACAGTTGTCAAGCAACTATTAGCAAGGCACCGTATGAGGCATGGTACAAGAGGCCTTATAGATTATCTATTTGTTGGGTAGAACCATAGGACAGCCTTGTAGACACTAAAAAGTGCCAAGAAATGAAGGAGAGTCGAGCCTCACTATAAGTACGACGAGGGTCGTCACAACGACGAACCTCAGCCTCAATTCATGAAGTTTGTTTCAGTTCAATAGGACAAACAACATCTTGCCCATCAAAAGACGAAGTTCACCTAGAAACGAAGTTCGTCATTGAAGATAAAGTTCACCAAAGATGAAGCCGCAGTTAAGCTCACAAAAGATATAGTGAAGTGAACGAACCTCGTCTGGCAAACGAACCTCGTCAGGCGAAAAAACCTCGTTTGGTAAACGAACCTCGTCAGGCGGACGAACCTTGTCTGGCAAACGAACCTCTTCAGGCAGAAAAACCTCGTCAGGCGGACGAACCTAATCTGGCAAACGAATTTCGTCATGCACCGTTTCAAAGGGCTACATTAAATGAGGGTTAATGACCAATAACTCACCCATTTAAGGAGAGTTAATGACCACTAACTCATCCATTTAAATGGGAGTTAATGATCATTAACTCTCTCATTTAAAGGGAGTTAAAGCCCATTAACACACTTCATAATACTCCCACACCTATAAATAGGCATGATCAATATGAAAGAAGGGGAGGAGATTGAGAGGCTAGTGAAAAAAGCCTATCTCTCCTCCACTCTCATGGATCTTCATAGATCATTGGCTAATCATTTGGCCTTAGAATGTTGAAGCTTATAACGAGCATGACGTGGGTCATTACAATGATGAACCTTGTCTCAAACAACAAAGCTTGTCATTGGAAACAAGATGTGAAGCTCGTCATTGGAAACGAGGTTTGAATCTCATCATTGGAAATGAGACTTGACATCAAAGACGAAGCTCGTCATTGGAAACGAGGTTTGAAGCTCGTCATTGGATACGAGGTTCAGAGTTCATCATCGGAGGTGAAGTTCATCAATAAAAACAAAGCTTGTCATCAGATTTAAAGCTCGTCAGTGAAGACGAAGCTCATTATTAAAGAAGCTCACGGGGTTCGCAACGCAGCGAGGCTCGACATCAAAGATGAGGCTCACCACGTAGTGAGGCTCGACATCAAGGGCGAGGTTTGCCAACGCAGTGAAGTTCGTCACCCATATTAAATCAGGCTATAACGGTCTCAAAGACCCAGTCAGCCACGTAGGCTAGATTCCAGGAGTCAGTTACGTCACGACTCCACAAGTTCAGCACATTAGTTACGCCCACGACTCCACGATTATAGCACGTCGATTACGTGCTCAAACTCTTATAAATAGCCATCGATGACTACAAAGAAGGGGGTTGATTATTCTTGATTAGAGATTTTCAAGCTTGGACTTAGAGAAGCATCAGAGCTTAAAGTTTCTACACGTCAATCCGGAGTTTGAACTTCAATTCTAGTCGGTTAACCTACGTCAGAAGTTCTTGCGATCTTGGTCTGATCGTCAACGAGAGGCAAGCTCGACTCAAGCATCGGGGGAAGCATCCTTTTGCCACCTAGAACCCACCTTAAATAAAAGAGAAGCTGAATTAATCTTCTCTTCCTCTGTAATCGAGAGAGAGTGAGTGATTGTAAGGGTTTGTACTAAGCGATCGAACCCAGTTTTCTTAAAACAAGAGAATCAATCAATCTTAAATTTTTCTACCCTACAGACGATGGCGACCACAGTGGGAGCAGCTATCCTCTCCGATGAGATGGTGGTGGTACAATTAGACAAGATTATAGTGGGAACGGACGTCGAAACTCTGATCATCGAATTTGACCAGTCCAAATACGAGGTGTACCTCTCCTCTGGTAAGTCTAGTCTCACGAAGGAACGAAAGTGTCGTCGAGTCTCGTATGAGACTTCAGCCCAAGTGGCTTCTGATGATTCAACTCGAGTTAGTCTCGAGGAAATGTCCAAGCCCCTCAAAGAGGAGGCTCCAGAAACTAGCCGTCAGGCTAAGAAATGGGTTGTTAAATAACCTTGCCGAACTTCGTCTTCTACCAGCCAAATTATGGCTTTGGATGACGAACCTCGCTCAGTTTTGGCTGAAGCAAAGGTTTCTATTATTCCATTGTCGAGACGTGCTCAACAACGTCAGTGTCAGAACCAAGCTTGCCACAGGGCTTGAGCTTTGGTCTCGCTAGACGGTTTTCATTATCGACCGAAGGTTAATTAACCTAAGGTCAACAAGTCTGACGAGGGTTAGGTGAATGAGGAGCGTTCGAAGGACAGACCTCATCCTCGTATCCTCGTAGACTCAGAACACGAACCTCATCCTCAAAAAGAGGTTCAATAAAATCAACAAGCGGTTCATACCAAGGTTCATCAAGAAAACGAACCTCAAGTTAAGAACCGACCGAGAAGACGAACTCACCAAACTTGTCCTATCAATGAACCTCATCGTGCAAATGATGGAGTTTGTTAACTTACCCAAGGTCGTCAACCTCTATCATTTAGAGAGTCTCACTCGGGTAAAGCCAAGATGACAGAGTCGACTGGGGGTTGTCCAGATGGTAACCTTCAGGTTTATCTCACACGCAAGCGCAACATGAGCCAAATTCAATCACATAGCTGCTGTGAGAAGCTCATATCTGCGGTGTGTAGGCAATAAAAATTGCCTTTAAATCCTTATCAGAGAAGTTCAGAACAAAACTGCTAAAACCTCACCCGAAATAGCAAAAGAGGGGAAAACGCAGATATCTCCCAAACCGTAAGGAATTTGGCGAAACGGAGGAAGCGAACCGAAGCCTTTGGCTGGGTTCGGATGACTCCATCTCGTCGAGATAGGCGATTTTCATATATAACTCGTCCAATTCCGACTTACGGTTTGAAAGTTACGGCTTATTCTTCAATCCATGCTCAGCAGCTCGCCTGCAGCTCGAATCTGCCTGCAGTCCCAAATCCGCCTGCAGACCCAAGTCTGCCTGCTCGCCTGCAGCTCGAAATTCGCCTACAGTCCCAAATCCGCCTGCAGACCCAAGTCTGCCTGCTCGCCTGCAGCTCGAAATTCGCCTGCAGTCTCAAATCCGCCTGCAGACCCCAAGTTTGCCTGCGCATCTGAGCTCGCCTGCAGACCCAGTTCGCCTGCAAGCGCGCCTGCAGACCCAAGTCTGCCTGCAGTCCCAAACTAGCCTGCAGACTCAGCTCGCCTGCAAGCTCGCCTGCAGACCCAAGTCTGCCTAAAGTCCTAAGCTCGCCTGCGGACCCAAGCTGCAGACTCTTCAGCTCATTGTCAACTGCCCACTTGGAGTATGGGAACAGTTACATCAGTGGTCAAATCAATCAAGGGAGAGGGCACAGTACCCCAAGACCGTCAAGCGGCCGCTCACAGTACGAATGGTCGGGCAGGCCTAAGCTCGCCTGCAGACCCAAGCTGCAGACTCGCCAGCTCACTGTCAACTGCCCACTTGGAGTATGGGAACAGTTACATCAGTGGTCAAATCCCACAAATCAAGGGAGAGGGCACAATACTCCAGGCCCGTCAGATGGCCGTCCACAGTACGAATGAGCGGACAGGCGCCGAAACAGCCTGCACCCTCATAAATGTAGCTTCTCAGTTGTCCAAGTGAGGGGACGAGAGCCGCCGGCGCTCAGTGAGTTGGCCATATCCACTCGAGTATCCGACAGCTGCTGTCACGCATACGAGGAGGGGCTTTCCCATTCCTAAGTGACGTGATGTAAAACACGGCTCCTCGAATGATCGCTCCTGTTGCAGGTAAACAGCAGGATATCTCTGAACGACGTGTGGTCACATCCCATAATTCAAGGAGAAGTCAAGCTGTCTCCCTCACATGGTCAAATCCCATGAACAGCATGAAGAGGGGGATTGGCCGTTGCATATTCTGCTGGCTAATCTCCCAAAGGTTGAACCTGGACCTTTGCCAAAGGCTCCCTCGTTTGAGAACTGAGGCTCCGGCAGCAACTTCGATCGGATCGTCCAAGGGAAGCAGACTCGGCACGAGCACCGAGCGAGGCGTCCTATCGCCACCGAGGAACCCACGTTAAACAAGGAGGGCCTTCCCTCCGCTTCTGTTGTAAACATTTGATTTATTAGTTTGTAATAAGCCTTCTCATCAATACAAACGAAGCTCCCTGTTTTCGGGAGATCAAAATTTACACCTACAGAATATGGCGACCACAGTGGGAGAATCCGTTCATTCAGATGAATTGGTGGTGGCGCAGTCCGACGAAGTTGCTGCAGGGACTACGGTTGAGTCCCTTGTGATCAAATTCGAGGGGTACTTACAATCGTCCTCTTCTGGCGGCAATACATCTCGCGACGACTGCAGAGTCGTGCGGGTGCCCCAAACCAGTTGAGGCCGAGCTGAGATTCGAGAATGCGGGTCTAGGAGCTGCTGGGTGGGTCGATGAACGATCCTCGCAGACCCCTGTGCAAAAGGAATCAACCATTCGTGTCGACGCAGAATACGCCTCCGCCGTCGACATGAACGCTCCTCGTTCAAAGAGATCCAAACAGCGACGACGAAAAGCTCTCGCTCGTTTCGAGGCACAATCCATCATCCCCCACGACAGCCTGAATTATTATTCAGGCTTGAAAAGAATCAACCCCTTGAGCCAGGTTCCCAGTACGGGCGAACCGCTCAAATCGGGCAAGTCTATCAGTTTAGGCGAACCCATCTCTTCGAGCCAGGTTCCCAGTTTCGGCGAACCGCTCAATTCAGGCGAGCCTAACGATTTAGGCGAGCCCCACATCTTGAGCTAGGTTTCCATTTTTGGCGAACCGCTCAAATCGGGCGAGCCTAACGGCTTAGACAAGCCCAACCTCTTGAGCCAGGTTCCCAGTTTTGGCGAACCGCTCAAATCGGGCGAGCCTAGCAGTTTAGTCGAGCCCCACTCTGTGAGCAAGGTGTTCAAGTTATGAGTGGGATAGTTCTGCTTATGTACCCTCAACTGTCATGAGATATATGCTACCACCCTCTAAGTCTACATCAAGACGCCTCCTAAACCTGCCAGTGATGCATCTGTGTAGACCACAAATGTATTGTCGCTGCTCGGAATAGTCAAAACTGGCGTTGTAGTCAACTTAGTCTTAAAGGTATCAAAGGCCTTTTAGCACTCCACGCTCCAAATAAACTATACACCCTTCTTGTTAAGGCGTATAAGCGGTGTCAAAATCTTCGAGAAGTCCTGGAAGAACTTCCTATATTAGCCAGCTAAACCCAAAAAGCTACGAATCTCTGTCACCGTCTTCGGCGGTTTCCAATCAAGAACTACTGTAACCTTAGCCAGATCTACTACTATGCCCTCTCTACTGATGACGTGGCCAAGAAATCTGAATTATGAAAGGCAAAATTCGTACTTGCTGAACTTGGCATATAACTCATGCTCTCGCAGGGTCTGCAAAGCTAACCTATAAAACCCCAAAAATTTGAATATTTTGTAATAAATAATAAATATGTTGTATTATGAAAAAAATAATTTTTATTAATATTTTAGTATGTTAAGAATTTATTTGAGATCAATTCAATGTATATATATGAATATAGAAGTGATATCATACACACGTGCACGGGCCTGAATCTGGGAAAAACAACCAGTTAAAAGTATATACATTTTACACACTAAAACAGTTAGAATCTGGGAAAAGTTAAATTACTAAAGTTGTAAGTATCTTCAAGGGCTTTCTAAAAAATCTTATATCAACTCATTCCGAGATAGGACGCGAAAGTTATTGCCAAAATACCGAAGGTTGTTTTCCTAGTCAGACTAGGTTTCCTGGTTCGGGTCAAACAGGTTTATTTCGGGTTTATATATATATATATATATATATACAAAAATTATCACCCTTATATCAGGGTTTTAAACCCTAGTAGTCCCTATTCCTCTCTCTAAAGCCCTAACCCTAAAATTGAGAATTTTGAGAGCTTTGTAAAGAAAATATCGACACAAGGGCGAGATCATCTACGTGTGATGAGGGAGAACGGGTGGTTTGTGCTCATGGATTGCTTGCTATTTATTTTAGAGGCTTGAACATGAGATTAAGGCAAGATTATCTTCATCCAAACCTATCCTCATAGTTAAATCACTAGTGTAGATGATTAATATGATGTTGAATATGTGTTTTCATGCTTTAATCTTAACCTGAGGTGTTAAAAGTCAGATTTTTTATAGTAAACCTTAAAACAAATGCTAGATGAATAATTTTTTCTTGCTGTTTATGATAGTATCAGGATCATGATCATTAGGTTTTTTTCATAATTTCATTCATATATGAGAAATTTAAGTGATGTACTATATATATGTTTTTCAGCAGAAAACTATAGCACTTGTATAATCTTTAATTGAGAGTTTAAGATAGCAAACAAACTCCAAATTTAACCAAATTAGTTTTAAATGAAAGCTATATATATCTATTTCTAAAACATAAAATAATTCTTAAAAAAACTTTATATAGAGAAAGATATGTTATGTTTACTAATAACATGTCCTGCAGAAAAATGGCTGCACGTATATAATGTTTAACTAGAGATTTGAGATAACAAAGAAACTCCAAACTAAACTAAACTTATGTCATTTGAAAGATGTGTGAATATAGTTTTCAAAAAAGAAATTCATTTGTAAAAATAGTTTTTCTAGAGAAAGATATGCTTGTTTTACTAACAAATGTCCCATTTGTTTTTCCTACTCGTTTTGTGGAGCTGTGTTGCGCCGTTTTGAGGTGCGTTCGCGGAGTTTTGAGCCTCTTGATGTTATACGTATAGTCATGAATATATTATGTTATGTTGGCCTTCTTGTTTTGATGATGTTTAACAAACAATTTACCACTAATGTTGTTTGTCTAGTATTTGTATTTTCTTATTTATTATAGACAAATAACGTCGTTGGAGGTTGGATGGATTGCGCTTCAACGATGATATCCAAAGGAGGTTGGCGGAATGTCGGGTTGAAGCCTATACAATTCAAGTTAAAGATCAAGTTCAAGCTTCATCCGCAAGTGTACCAAGTTGAGCTCAATGAAGATCAAGATCAAGCTTGGGTAACTTTAGTTTAAGTGTTATATTATGTGTGTTAGATACTCTAAGCTCAATATAATATACACACACATTTTATTGGTTTCTTTATATATATATAGTTATATATATATATATATATATAATCAGTTTATACATGTTTTACTAAGTCTATAAAAACATTTTACAAAGTTTCAAAAGTTGGTTTATGTCAAAACATCAAAATTCAAGTATCTCATATTTTCATGTTTTGGACTATTTTGTAAAATGATGATATTTTTCATTTGGGAGGTCCTTTCTGATATTATCATGTACTTATTGCAGAATATGTACTTATTGCATGTTTATTATCAAAAGTTGGTTTATGTCAAAACATCAGAATATGTACTTATTGCATCTTTATTATCATGTCTACAATCATTCCCCAAAGTTTTACATTTTTTTGGAATTTATTTGATATTTTTAAACACTGTTTTAAAATCAGCATAACAGTTTTCTGCTTTGTCAGTTTTCGGTCGACCGCACCGGTCGACCGCTCAATTGATCTTTCGACAGCATGCAGCAGAGAGTTGGTCGGTCGACCGATACGGTTGACCGAGAGCTCGATCGGTCGACCGCACCATTCGACCGAAGACTGTCCAGAACAGTACTCAGTGTTTTTGTTCTTCGCGGTCGACCGCGAATATTTTCGGTCGACCACCAATGTGACCGTTGGACTTCAACGGCTATTTCTCTGAGCTGTTTGCTGGGCTGTTTTTGTCTTTTGTTTGGGCTTCTTGACTGAGATTTCAAGTGGGTATATATACCCTATTGCTACTCTCTTTCAAGTTTAACTAAGAGAAAAGTTTTAAATAGTTTTTACAAGTTTGTTTAAGGTTTTCTAAGTGTGTTTAAGAGTTTGGTTTGTGAAGATAATTTCACAAGGGCTTGAGGAGATAATCTTTGGTGTTTGGGCTTCAAATCATCTCTCTCTCACTCTTGTCATTTATTGGAGAAGTTTTCTAAACTCAATCTAGCTTTACATTTTATTGTTTGATTATCATTTTATTAAGCTAGTGTTTATATTGAGTTTCGTTGATTTTATTTATCTCTTTGTACACACACAACCATTGAGCTTATTGTATTTACATTCATAGTATAATTGGGTTGTGGGATTGTGTAACTTAGAGAGTGAGCTTATAATTCGTTCTCATTCAATTGTAGAGAACAAACACTTTGTATTGTGCCTAATTGTGAGGATTCACTTGTAATACACTTGTACACCGAGAGAAGTGTGTAGTGAGAGACGGGGTCGAATCTAAGAGGAGTGGCGTCGGTTGACGTGCCTAGGGAGAGGTTGTAACCGAGCACTTGAGGAGGAGGATACGGGCTAGGACCAACACTTAGTGTGTAAGGTGTGATTGCATTGTGATTGTATTGTGAGGTGTAAACGTTGTTCGGGTGAACGTAGAAAACCCGGTTGTGATAGTGGAGATCTTCTCGAGGTGAGGAGCGGAGACATAGGTCATGGGGACCGAACTCCGTGATCATATTGCTTGTTTGAGTGTGCTTTGGCGTTCATTCATATTTATGTTCATACCTTATATCGCCATTGTCATTAGCTCATTATCTATATCATCCACTATCTTGTTTAGATTGTTTACCCCTTGTGTTAGTTTACATATCCTTGCATATATCATATTGTATATCTTTTGGTAGGATATATTATCTTGTGTTAGTTTATATATCCTTGCATATATATTCTTATCATATAGGATATATCTCTTTGTTGTTCATTTTGGTTATCCTAGTTTACATATCTTGTTGTATTTCATACTTGCTAGGAGAACGTATTAATTAATTTTAATTGACATTTAATCGGATTAGATTAGCATAAGACCCTAATCACCCCCCCTCTAGGGTCTAACATGTTATCATTTAATAATCCTAAGGGGATTATGATGAATTTTTATTTTATCATATTTGAATTAGATGTCGTTCATATACATGTTGGATGTCGTTGATGAGCCCAACTTAATACTATATGGGATAGTGCGTCGACATACCAGATATACACGGTTTATACATGAGGTGAATGTCATTAATGAGCACAGCTCAGTACTATATGGGATAGTGCGTCGACATACCATAGATACAAAGATTTACATGAGGTGGATATCGTTGATGAGCTCTGTTCAGTACTACATTAGGTAGTGCGTCGATATTCCACATGTACAGGCCATTGAGTTAGATTTTTGGAGGCTTGATCTAGTCGTCTGTCCCACACTAGGGTGCGAGTAGGCTCGTGAGCTGTATTTCTAGGATGCATATTTGGTAGTCCGTCCCGCACTCATGTTACGTACTGAGATAACGATGAGACTAATGAGACGTGTACACAGTTCAGGATACCTACAGGGTAGTCCGTTATACTGAGATAATTACTTGATAGCCTAAGTATGGTAGATGCTGATTATGAATACAACCTATCATTGAACTATATGACTGAGATACCTTACTTTTGAAAGTATACAAAATTATGTGTTGGTATTTTATTCTATCTCTTCAGGGATAGTGGAAGATATTATAAATACAATGTGTTGATATCTTATTTCTTTTACTGTCTTCTTTACTTCTTAGTTGGGGATCAATGATTAGAGATTTATAATTTGAGACATATTGTATATATATGAGGGTTTCCTTATTTGGATTATTTTGCTCGACTTACCAGTCTCGTATTATGGATTTCTAATTATTGGTTTCATTAGATTGTCTTTTCTTAGTTCAGTATTAATGTTTAGATATTTATAATTTGAGACTTATGGTATATACATGAGGGTTTCCTTATTTAGATTATTTCGCTTGATGTACTACGTCTTGTATTGTAGGTTTCTAAATGTTAATCCTGCTTAGATACGAGAAAAATAAATCTAGGTATACTATGCTTAATAGATAGAGCCTTCACTCCATTTAATAGCCCTTCCTCTAGGGGCAGATGGAGGTAATCTTGCTGTAGCGCTCTGATGCTATTTTTGTTGTTCTTTTTCTTTTAAAATACTTTTCAGGTACTTCGGAGTTTCCGAGAGCCGCAGGGTGACGGAGTTCTGGCATTGTCGCCGTCGCGTATTCTTACTTGTAGAGACTCCACTATAGTTTTGAGTTTTATCCGGACATTAGAGTTTCATATTCATATTGTAAAGGCAGTGTGGCTTAGTACGATTTTTAGTTGATTCATGTTGAGACATTTTTATTATTCAGATATCAGATGTATTATAGTTTGACATGATTCTTTTCATTTATGAGATATCTCTTCTATATCATGTCTATTACATTTATTCCCTTTATTTTGCCTGTTTGTACCTACACTTCTATTTGGTTCTACTAGAGGATATTACTATGATTAGTGAAACATGTTTATGCATAGTGTGGGTACATGGTAGGTTTGACATCTCTGGTTTCACCTTGGACTGCAATCTTGTGTGGACCCAGGGGCGTCACAGTTGGTATCAGAACCCTAGTTCCAGCATTCTAGGATCATTCCTGTGTTGAGTCGTGGAGTTAGTATAGAGTTTCCTAGGAATCATGTTTAGAGTCCGTTAGGAATTCCTATAATGAGTGAGGACGTTATATACGTATATTCGAAAATTTACAAAAAAAAAAATTTTGGTGACAACTACCTTACTTTGATTGAAAAGTAAATGCATGAATGATAAGTGATACGATTTTTCCTATTGGTATATGTTATGTTATTTATGATTGGGATCTTACTTACTATGTCAAATAAGCTCTCCTCTTGGTATTATAAACATTCGAACGAGGATGTGGTGGAGGTAAAGCTTGTACCTGGAGAGCTAGGCAAGTAGAGCCCGAGTCGCAGTAAGCTCCAAAGTATCTGATCGACTTGGTAGCACCGATTACAGAAGTAAAGACTAGCAACACTTGCAAAATACATGAGTTTTCACAAATGGAAATTCAATTTAAGAAATTCTTTTTCTAACATGTTTGTTTTCATGTATCAGTTCACGGTCGACCACCACGGTCGATTGCGCCTGAGTCCTTTGCATAGTGGGCAGTAGTAAATTTCACGGTCGACCGCCACGGTCGACCGTCAGCTAAAAATTTCTCGCGGTCGACCGCCGCGGTCGAACGATGATCTCTCTAGAAAATTCCTCTGTTTTTTACCTTGTTCGCGGTCGACCGTGATTTTCCTCGGTCGACCGCCGTATGTCCAACGACTATTTTTTGGTTCAGTAGTCCTATGCCCAACGGCTATTTTCTGGGATTTTTGTTTGGGGTTTGCTGTTGTTTTTCTCTTCCTATATAAACCCCCAAACCCCCTTCTATCTCATTAAGCAAGAGAATGTTTTAAAAGAGTTTTAAAAAGAGTTTAAGATTGTTTTAAGGGTTTGGTTTAAAGCTGTTTTGGTTTTCACAAGTGGAGGAGATTATCTTCTTGTTTGGGCTTCAATCTTCATCTCTCCATCTTGTCATCTATTGGAGAAGTTTTCTAAACTCTATCTAGCTTTACATTTGCTTAGTTATTTGATTATCATTCTTTAAAGCTAGTTTTTATATTGAGTTTAGATTTGATTATATTATCTTATTGTTACACATACCCACTTGAGCTTAGTGTATTTACATGCATAGTATATTAGGGTTGTGAGAGATTGTAACATTGAGTTGTACTTAATTGAGTTCTCATCTATAGTAGAGAATAAATTTATATTTGTTACATTGTGAGATTGTAAGGTTTTCGGTGAGCTAGAAAATCAAGTGTGTTGTGAAGTTTTCGGTGAACTAGAAAACCGAGTGTGAGGAGTGAACGTTGTTCGGTGAGCGTTAAAAATCGACACTGTGAGGTGTAAACGTTATTTGGGTGAGCGTAGAAAACCCGGTCGTAATAGTGGATTTCTCCCCGGGAGTGGGGAGCGGAGACGTAGGACAGAAGGTCCGAACTCCGTGATCATATTGTGTGTTTGTATGTGCTTTGGCGCTTATTCTTATTTGTGTTCATTGCTCATCTCGCATTGTCTCATTATTTATATGATCCACTATCTAGTTCATATTGTTTACCCCTTGTGTTAGTTTTCATATCCTTGCATATATCATATTGTACATCTCTTTGTAGTTTTCATATCCTTGCATATATCATATTGTATATCTCTTTGGTAGGATATATTATCTTGTGTTAGTTTATATATCATATTGTATATCTCTTTGGTAGGATATATTATCTTGTGTTAGTTTATATATCCTTGCATATATTTTTATCATATAGGATATATCTATCTTATTGTTCATATTGCTTATCCTAGCTCATATATCTTGTTGTATTTCATACTTGTTAGGATAACTTGTTTATTAATTTTTATTAGCATTTAAATTGGATTAAATTAGCATAAGACCCTAATCACCCCCCTCTAGGGTCTAACAATTAGTATCAAAGCTTGGTGCTCTTTGATTTAAGGTCTAATCGTCTTGAGTTGAAGATCCAAGTTAGCTTATTGTGCTAATCTAATTTTGAACTTTATTTGTATCTTGCTTGCCTTTTATATTATGGATATGCATGGTTTAGGTTATGCCATCAATATTGATCCTACATTAGATAATTTTTCCTATACCCAATGGTATGTTAGATTTAAACTTTTTGTTCAATCTAAAAACTTTGATTTATGGAAAATTATAGATGATGCTTATATTGTGCCCACTTTGGAGAAATCCAAGTGGAATAAGAATGATCATCGTATGTTTACAATGAACAATATTTTGTTAGAATATTTGCTAAATGCTTTTAATTCATCTATGTCTAACAACTTTGTTCATTTTGATAGTACTTACAAACTTTGGAAATTTATAGAAGCACATCAAGGGGACTTGGAGGCGATCATACAAGCTTTGGAGGATCCGACTTTAAGTTCATACGGTGCATCATGCACACGGCCACTAGGCGATAGCCCTAGTAAGGTTTGCGAGTTCGAACCCGATAATGATTTATCTAGTGATGAACTTGTTTATGCTAGTGAAAACTTGTTGCATGCCTTTAACAAATTGCATAAAGATTTTGTTGATTTACAATACAAGCATGATAATTTAAAATCCGATCATGAGAAGCTAGTGTCCAAATTTGATGTCATTGAAAATGAAAATACTATGCTTAAAGAAAGCAATGACTTATTAAATTTGGAAAATGAAAATTTGATCTTATCTATTTCTAGCCTATCTCATTCTAAGATTGATGCTATGTTAGAAGTAGAGAACATAAAGAATGATACAACTTCTTTTATAAATGAATATTTATGTTCTACTTCTAATAAAAATGCATATATGCCTAAAAATGGAGATTTGAATCTTATGAATAATCGCATTTCATCTTTAGATTCAACTTTAAAAATATGCATTGACAACCATAAGAGGCTTATGGATATGTGTGTCAAGTCTAAGAAATCATCCACTCATCATGCACACATATATGGCAAAGTTTACAAGTGCTCTATTTGCGACCGTAAAGGTCATCTAGCTAAATTTTGCTATGATGCACACAAACATAAAAATGTCAATGCTCCTTATGCATCCCATGTAGCTTCTTCATCACATGTACACACACATGCACCCATTGTTCATCATAAGCATGCTCATGTGTATAGATGTGATCTTTGTGGATGTTTTGGCCATTTGGCAAAATTTTGCTATGATTTGAGAAAAACTTCACTTTTGCCAAATGATTTTAAAAGACCACAAAAGTTTAAGTGTGATTATTGTGGTAGATTTGGTCATTTGACCAAGTTTTGTTTTGATTTGAAGAGAGTTTCCCATTTGCAAAATAATTTTAAAGAACAATCTATTTTTGCAAATGAGTCCCGTGCACAACCGTTTGGTCAACATAAGCAAATGGATCTCTTTTATTGCACAAATTGCAATCGGAAGGGTCATTTGAATGATTATTGCTTTGATCGTGTTAGTGCACCACATATGCCCAAGAGGATTAATAACCCTAGGGCTTTGAGCTTAAAAGATAGGGGTCATGTCCCTAAATCTCTTGGTAACAAGAATTCTTGGGTACCAAAACAAATTTGATTTTTAAAACCAAGTACTTTAGTGTTTTTCATTTTTCTTTTCTTGGTTTTGAAAATTATATCTTAAAATCTTTTGATTATGAAAACAAAATTTTAATTGATCAAATCTTTTGTTTTCATGATTATTTGTTCTTATTTTGATAAGAGGTTTGTGTTCATATAACCCTCCGGATTTATTAGGTGTTTATTCCCAAATCTTGTTTACCGGATGATAAAATATTTACATGGGTTGATACTATCTCAAGAGATAGATATGGTTGCCTCTCTTGATTTTTTGAAAATCAATGATGGTTTGGTTTTATGTGGTTGTGGTTGATTTATGATTGATTTGTTTTAATTCGAAAACTCTTTTTGCATGATTCTCATGTTTCTCTTCTTTTGATTTCATAAATCTACCTTTACAAACGTTTTTATGTTCTTAGATATGAGACACTATTTTTCACTTTGATATATTTATATATGTTCTCAATGTCTTTTTGTATGTGAGTGATTTTTAGCATATTCATGTATGCTTGCTCACATGTTTTGCCTTGTTCTTTATTGCATATATTTTATATGGCATTTTGATAGGGGGAGCAATCCCTATACTTGCTTCATACTCACCCATGCTTATTTTTAGGGGGAGGTTTTGCTCTCTTAATTTTTTTTGTCTCTTTTTGATGTTGTCATAGGGGGAGAAATATTGTGAGTATATTCTTTCTTGTTTATATGCATATGAATTATAATTTATACATTCATTTCCTTTAATGCATATATCCTTTTTGTAAATTGTTTGTCATCATCAAAAAGGGGGAGATTGTTGGCCTTCGTGTTTTGATGATGTTTAACAAATAATTTACCACTAATGTTGTTTTGTCTAGTGTTTGTGTTTTCATATTTATTCTAGGCAAACAACGAGTTGGAGGTTGGATGGATTGTGCTTCAACGACGATATCAAATGGAGGTTGGCGGAATTGTGGAGTGAAGCTCTACGCAATTCAAAGTTAAAGATCAAGTTCAAGCTTCATCCACAAGTGTACCAAGTCAAGCTTATTGAAGATCAAGATCATAGTTATATATATACATGCATGGTTTGGGTTTTCATGTTTTGGACACACTTGCAAAATACATGAGTTTTCACAAATGGAAATTCAATTTGAGAAATTCTTTTTCTAAGATGTTTGTTTTCATGTATCAGTTCACGGTCGACCGCGCCTGAGTCCTTTGCATAGTGGGCAGTAGAAACTTTCGTGGTCGACCGTCAGCTGAAAATTTCTCGCGGTCGACCGCCGCGGTCGACCGACGATCTCTCTGGAAAATTCCTCCATTTCTGACCTTGTTCGCGGTCGACCGCGATTTTCCTAGGTCGATCATCGTATATCCAACGGCTATTTTTTGGTTCAGTAGTCCTATGCCTAACGGCTATTTTCTGGGATTTTTGTTTGGGGTTTGCTGTTGTTATTCTCTTCCTATATAAACCCCCAAACCCCCTTCTATCTCATTAAGCAAGAGAATGTTTTAAATAAGTTTTAAAAAGAGTTTAAGCTTGTTTTAAGGGTTTGGTTTAAAGCTGTTTTGGTTTTCACAAGTGGAGGAGATTATCTTCTTGTTTGGGCTTCAATCTTCATCTCTCCATCGTGCCATCTATTGGAGAAGTTTTCTAAACTCTATCTAGCTTTACATTTGTTTAGTTATTTGATTATCATTCTTTAAAGCTAGTTTTTATATTGAGTTTAGATTTGATTATATTATCTCATTGTTACACATACCCACTTGAGCTTATTGTATTTACATACATAGTATATTAGGGTTGTGAGAGATTATAACATTGAGTTGTGCTTGATTGAGTTCTCATCTATTGTAGAGAACAAATTTATATTTGTTACATTGTGAGATTGTAAGGTTTTCAGTGAGCTAGAAAACCGAGTGTGTTGTGAAGTTTTCGGTGAACTAGAAAACCGAGTGTGAGGAGTGAACGTTGTTCGGTGAGCGTTGAAAACCGACATTGTGAGGTGTAAATGTTATTCGGGTGAGCGTAGAAAACCCGGTCGTGATAGTGGATTTCTCCCCGGGAGTGGGGAGCGGAGACGTAGGATAGAAGGTCCGATCTCCGTGATCATATTGTGTGTTTGTATGTGCTTTGGCGTTTATTCTTATTTGTGCTCATTGCTCATCTCGCCATTGTCTCATTATTTATATGATCCACTATCTAGTTCATATTGTTTACCTCTTGTGTTAGTTTTCATATCCTTGCATATATCATATTGTATATCTCTTTGGTAGTATATATCATCTTGTGTTAGTTTATATATCCTTGCATATATTTTTATCATATAGGATATATCTTATTATCCATATTGCTTATCCTAACTCATATATCTTGTTGTATTTCATACTTGCTAGGATAACTTGTTTATTAATTTTTATTAGCATTTAAATCGGATTAGATTAGCATAAGACCCTAATCACCCCCCCTCTAGGGTCTAATAATTGGTATCAGAGCTTGGTGCTCTTTGATTTAAGGTCTAATCGCCTTGAGTTGAAGATCCAAGTTAGCTTATTGTGCTAATCTAATTTTGAGCTTTATTTGTATCTTGCTTGACTCTTATATTATGGATATGCATGGTTTAGGTTATGCCATCAATATTGCTCCTACATTAGATAATTTCCCCTATGCCTAATGGTGTGTTAGATTTAAACTTTTTGTTCAATCTAAACACTTTGATTTATGAAAAATTATAGATGATGCTTATATTGTGCCCACTTTGGATAAACCCAAGTGGAATAAGAATGATCATCGTATGTTTACAATGAATAATATTTTGTTAGAATATTTGCTAAATGCTTTTAATTCATCTATGTCTAACAACTTTGCTCATTTTGATAGTGCTTACAAACTTTGGAAATTTATTGAAGCACATCAAGGGGATTTAGAGGCGATCCAACAAGCTTTGTAGGATCCGACTTCAAGTTCATACGGAGCATCATGCACACGGCCACTAGGCGATAGCCCTAGTAATGTTTACGAGTTCGAACCCGATAATGATTTATCTAGTGATGAACTTGCTTGTGCTAGTGAAAAATTGTTGCATGCCTTTAACAAATTGCATAATGATTTTGTTGATTTACAATACAAGCATGATAATTTAAAATCCGATCATGAGAAGCTAGTATCCAAATATGATGTCATTAAAAATGAAAATACTATGCTTAAAGAAAGCAATGACTTATTAAATTTGGAAAATGAAAATTTGATCTTATCTATTGCTAACCTATCTCATGCTAAGATTGATGCCATGTTAGAAGTAGAGAACATAAAGAATGATACAACTTCTTTTATAAATGAATATTTATGTTCTACTTCTAATAAAAATGCATATGTGCCTAAAAATGAAGATTTGAATCTTATGAATAATCGCATTTCATCTTTAGATTCAAGTTTGAAAATATGCAATGACAACCATAAGAGTCTTATGGATATGTGTGCCAAGTCTAAGAAATCATCCACTCATCATGCACACATATATAACAAAGTTTACAAGTGCTCTATTTGCGACCGTAAAGGTCATCTAGCTAAATTTTGCTATGATGCACACAAACATAAAAATATCAATGCTCCTTGTGCATCTCATGTAGCTTCTTCATCACATGTACACACACACGCACCCATTGTTCATCAAAAGCTTGCTCATGTGTATAGATGTGATCTTTGTGGATGTTTTGGCCATTTGGCAAAATTTTGCTATGATTTGAGAAAAACATCACTTTTGCCAAATGATTTGAAAAGACCACAAAAATTTAAGTGTGATTATTGTGGTAGATTTGGTCATTTGACCAAGTTTTGTTTTGATTTGAAGAGAGTTTTCCATTAGCAAAATAATTTTAAAGAACAAACTATTTTTGCAAATGAGTCTCGTGCACAACCGTTTGGTCAACATAAGCAAATGGATCTCTTTCATTGCGCAAATTACAATCGGAAGGGTCATTTGAATGATTATTGCTTTGACCGTGTTAGTGCACCACATATGCCCAAGAGGGTTCATAACCCTAGGGCTTTGAGCTTAAAAGATAGGGTTCGTGTCCCTAAATCTCTTGGTACCAAGAATTCTTGGGTACCAAAACAAATTTGATTTTTAAAACCAAGTACTTTAGTGTTTTTCTTTTTTCTTTTCTTGGTTTTGAAAATTATATCTTAAAATCTTTTGATTATGAAAACAAATTTTTAATTGATCAGATCATTTATTTTCATGATTATTTGTTCTGATTTTGATAAGAGGTTTGTGTTCATATAACCCTCCGGATTTATTAGGTGTTTATTCCCAAATCTTGTTTACCGGATGCTAAAATATTTACATGGGTTGATACTAGCTCAAGAGCTAGATATGGTTGCGTCTCTTTATTTTTGAAAATCAATGATGGTTTGGTTTTATGTGGTTGTGGTTGATTTATGATTGATTTGTTTTCATTTGAAAACTCTTTTTGCATGATTCTCATGTTTCTCTTCTTTTGATTTCATAAATCTACCTTTACAAATGTTTTTATGTTCTTAGATATGAGACACTATTTTTCACTTTGATATATTTATATATGTTCTCAATGTCTTTTTGTATGTGAGTGATTTTTAGTATATTCATGTATGCTTGCTCACATGTTTTACCTTGATCTTTATTGCATATATTTTATATGGCATTTTGATAGGGGGAGCAATCCCTATACTTGCTTCATACTCACCCATGCTTATTTGTAGAGGGAGCTTTCGCTCTCTTAATTCTTTTTTTTTGTCCCTTTTTTATGTTGTCAAAGGGGGAGAAATATTGTGAGTATCTTCTTTCTTGTTTATATGCATGTGAATTATAATTTATACATTCATTTCCTTTCGTGCATATACCCTTTTTGTAAATTATTTGTTGTAGGCGTATAAAACTACCTAAAGGTCCCTTAATACAGCTCGGCGCAGTGTTTCGACAAACCAACGAACCATCGAGCGATATGTCCAAGCATGTTCGTTAGACCACAACACTGAAGCCAAGTGAGACGCGACGAAGCGGATTAACGAGGCGACGAGGTTAACGAACCGTACGCAAACAACGGAATACATCCAATCGCGTGTCCAATCAAGCTAACGCGTCGATGAATCAATGAGTCATCCAACCATAGAGTCCACCACATCAAACAAGATCGGGAGCGAACTCAAACTCAAACACCGAAACGGATTTACTACCAAATCAGGATCCGGACTGTCAAATCAGAGTCCAGATCAACAATGAAGTTCGGATAAACCGCGAAATAGGAAAACGGGCAAAAAACCAAACACCTAGAGGGCTCGGCCAAAACCGAGCCACCTTTAGGTGGCTCGGTGGCCGAGCCACCACTTGGTGGCTCGGCCAAGGCCGAGCCACCTAGGTGGCCGGCCGAGCCACCTAGGGCCACCTAGGTGGCCGGTCGAGCCACCTTTTGGTGGCTCGGTGGCCGAACCACCTAGGTGGCCGAGCCACCCAGATCTGGGCCCAGATCTAAGCCCATATCTGGTTTGAGATGCCTATAAATAGAGAAGAAGGGCTCATTTTTGAAAGGGTTGGACTTTTGATTGAACTTTGGAGGCGAAACTCTGCCGGATCAAGAGCTAAAACTCGGAGTTTTGGAGCTTGGAAGACTCGGGCTTTTCAGATCTGGTTCTTGGCGGTCATCCACGTCAAATAAGGCAGGAGTTCGAGAGAGATCAGATCCAAGATCCACACGGTTATCCTCCGGATCAAAACTTGGTTTTTTGTTCCTGAGAAGAGTATCAATTTCGCTTGGTCGATTTCGATTACTTAGGGCTAATATTTCCTTGGCGAAATAATCCCCTCGGCTATTATTTCCTTTGTGAAATAGCATCCGTCATACCGTGTAGATCCGACCGGATCAAGTTCGCGTGGTGGTCCACGGATTAATCCCGAAGCAGGCAAAGAACCCACACAAGTAAGAGACCGCAAAATAGGATCTTGCGATTTGTTCCGAAAGAAGGAAAGTTGTAATCTTTTTTCTTTGTTTGATTTTGTTGTAACCGGATCTTATAAAAAGACTAGATCTTTTGTAACCGATAAACTGTTGCTTAAGAAAACAATGACATCAACAAAGACGATTTTCCCCACGAACAAACTGGCAACCACAGTGGGAGCTACCGATCTCGCTGCCGAGATCGTTGCGTCGCAGCCGCGGATCTTGATCCCGGTCGAGGAGGAGGTCGAGTATGAATTCGACCAACAAAAGTTCGAGGAGTATCTGTCATCCTCATTCGGATCCACCTCCCTCCTCAAGTCTAAGAAGTTCTCCTCCAAGAGAAAAGTCCAATGGTACGAAGAAATGCAGAGTACCAACGAAGATCTCACCCCAATTAATGCCGAAGTTGTATCGGGTGAAGCTCCACCGACCTCCAACCAGGTCAAATCTATTCTTGCCAATTCCTCCATCACTGACAGCGTAGTGACTCTCTTAAAGAGAGCCCGCCAGAGGCGACGTCAATGCCTGGCGCGACAATTCGCAAAGGCAATGGAGTCCACTGACGGAATCCGCTATAACGCGGATCTGAAGAACAGGAGAGGTAAACAGCCTCAACAACCAATGAATGGTGGCACCCCCCCCAAGCCGCCAATGAATGAATGGATCCGTGTCAAACGGAATCGTTCGACACTTGAGGAGCGCATTAGCAAGCGCCGCGCACTATCAGCGCAGACACGGACTCAAGTCCAAGACGCCCACAGAAGACTGCAGAAAGAAGTGGCCAAAAAGCCGCCACCAACCCGCCAAGTATGGAGGCCGAAGTCTGAAGCGGCGATCCAGGCTAAAGAGCAATCATTGCAGTCTTCAGCAAAAGTTCAACCTCCGGCGAACCAACCTAAATCGCCGATAATTCCCATAGCTGCTCCGGGAGATCCCGCAGGACCACCCCGAAGAAGGAGGTTAGTTTTGGAGCGTCTTGGTCCACTTCCCGATGAGGGATGCAAAGCTCCAGTTCAAGAATGTTTGGGCCCGATAAAGAAACCCCGAACGACTCAACATGCTGGGAGTCGCCGTCATCCTCAACATGACAAAGAGATCATTGCAGCTAGGCGCACCAATTTGCGCATTGAAGTCCAGGAGCCAGCTGAGAATTCACGCCCACAAAGGCATGTTTCGAGGCGTGTGACTCTTGAAAGCCCAAGGAAGGCATAACACCCTCAGAAGGAAACATTGTTGTCTGATGACGATAGCGTTATACCTGAGAAGTCGTGCCAACACACGATTGTCTGATGACGATAGCGTTATACCTGAGAAGTCGTGCCAACACACGATAGGTTACTCCGACCTTCAAGACGACAAGTTGTACTATCGTGTCTGGAGTACGAGTAAAACCAGGAAAAGGAGTCCTCGAGAACTAGAAACTCAATGCCCCTGTTCCAAACTCATTCGGGCAGTATTATCTGAGTGCAACTGTATCAAGACAGTCCCCAAAAGAATTTCGGTTTTCGAAAGGCTCAGTACCAAAATGCCAAAACTAAGGCCTAGGCGTTTCCGACAAAGAAGAACGGTAGTTGAAGATGGAGGATTTCCGAGGGTCACCACTAATATGACCAGCAAAGGGACATCGACACAGGATAATCCCAGGTCGATTTTGGAAGCACCCCGGCGTGTAACCCGTCTGCAGTCTGGAGCCATCATACGAGGAACTTATGGTAGGATTCAGACAAGATTACCTTCAGAAGATGAAGAATCAGATGCCGGCTCGGCGGCCGCATCAGATAATACGGTATCCAGCGAGGGACAACCCCGCGAGGCACTTATGATAAGTGCGGAATAAGTGGCCAAGATGCTCGAAGAAGCCATGGCTAAACAACAGGAGAGCTTCAGGTTCGAAATGTAGATGGCCATGCAGAATATGAGAGAAATGCATGACCAACAAATCCAAGCACTGACAAACCAGCAAGGAGAACCAAGTCATCGTAACCAGGTCAATCAAGAAGATGAGGACACGGGTGCAGATGAAACTTATAATGCTAATAATCCTCCCGTCAATGCAGGGGGTGGTATCGAGAATGCTAGTCATAACGCCACACTTCCACCTCAGAATCGTGCTAACGAAAACACAGGTGAAAGTTTGAAGATTAAAAACCTCGAGAGCAAAATCAATACGTTGATTTCCGCTCAAGAGATGAAAAAGACGGGCATTCCTCATCCATACCCAAGAGAATAGGAATCAATCCCGTATCCGGCGAAGTTCAATCTAATTAACTTCACGTTGTTTGATGGGGAGGGTTCACCCACTCAGCATTTGATTTACTTCAAGTCACACCTAGGGGTTATCTCTGGTAATGAGCCTCTGATGGTAAGGTCCTTCGTTGGCACTCTTCGTGGAGCCGCCTTCGATTGGTATCACCACATCAAGCCAGGAAGTGTGAATAGCTGGGACGACATAGAGATTAAATTCCTCACCGACTTCTTCGACGATGACAGCGATATATCCATCGGGTCGTTGCTTGACGAGAAACAGAAAGACGGAGAATTAGTTGATACCTTCGTTAAAAGGTTCCAGAACAAAGTGATGAACTGTCGGGACCCGATCACTGAGGAGTTCATTCTCCAGACTTGCCACAACAACCTCGCATTGGACGTGTTGGAAGCAATGGGGACAGCACCGTCCAAAACATGGAAGGATTTGAAGGTCCGAGGAGAGCAAGCCGAGCGATTCCTCAAAAGGAAGAAGGCCGAGAGGAGCTAACCAATGGCTAATCGCTTAACACGCGTCACCGGTTTAGTCTTTCTCCGTGGAAGAAGACACTAGAGTTTGATTCTGGGGTATCCTATCCTGAAACCTAAGTAAGGATAAGTCAGCGTCTAATACACGTTGCCGGGTAGCCTATTCTCATAACAATGGCGAAGTCTATGTATTCGAAGTCATAGCAGCGAGTCTAAGGGAGTTCATTCCGTTAGCACAACGTCACATGCGGAACGGATTTAGACAATCTGCATGCTAGCCCGACTCAAACGGTAGTCGGTAAAGGCTAATCAAATCCGTTGAAGGCTGGGGGTTAGCTAAAAAATCCTAAAGTCAATGCCTAACACGCGTTGCCGGGTAGCCTATTCCCGTAACAAATGGTAAAGCCTATGTATTCGACATCATAGCGCAAAGTCTCAGAGAATTCACTCTCTTAGCACAACGTTACATGCGGAACGAATTTAGACAATCCGCATGCTAGCCCGACTCAAACAGTAGTTGGTAAAGGCTAATCAAATCCGTTGAAGGCTGGGGTTAGCCAAAAATCCTAAAGTCAACGCCTAACACGCGTTGCCGGGTATCCTATTCCCGTAACAAATGGTAAAGCCTATGTATTCGACATCATAGCACAAAGTCTTAGAGAATTCACTCTCTTAGCACAACGTTACATGCGGAACGGATTTAGACAATCCGCATGCTAGCCCGACTCAAACGGTAGTCGGTAAAGGCTTATCAAACCCGTTGATGGCTGAGAATTCGCCAAAAATTCTAGAAATGCGAGTCATTGATGCATCAACTTTATGAGTTGGTCTCGTGACTTGGGCATCCAAAAACTTCGGGATAATATCCATATATGCAGACGAAACAACTATAATAGTTGGTCCTGCAGCCCCAAATTTGAGATCGCCACGCTCCAATTCCTTAAGAGCTTAAACCGTGTAGACTCCAGCAGACGTACGAGTATAAACTGTGTCAAACACCGGACAACGCGTTGCAAATGAAGACTCAACGCCAACAATCGATGGTAAGTTCCGTGTTGAAACAACAAACACGAGCTAAAGATCAGAAAATCAGGAATTGACTTCAAGTTCAAAATTCCGATAACGGTCAGACAATAAATGCAGCACCAGAACCCTTTCAGACATTCGACAAAGCACCGAATAGCCTAGAGGATTGAAGGAATCAAGAATAGACGCCATTCCAAAGTCCCATCATACTGATTGAAGGTTGGGATAATCATATCCAAAGTGTTCCAGACTCTTCCATAAAGAAACGAGGCTGAAATACTTTGGAGGGGGTATGTGTAGGCGTATAAAACTACCTAAAGGTCCCTTAACATAGCTCGGTACGGTGATTCGACAAACCAACGAACCATCGAGCGATATGTCCAAGCATGTTCGTCAGACCACAACACTGAAGCCAAGTGAGACGCGACGAAGCGGATTAATGAGGCGACGAGGTTAACGAACCGCACGCAAACAACAAAATACATCCAATCGCGTGTCCAATTAAGCTAACGGGTCGATGAATCAATGAGTAATCCAACCATAGAGTCCACCACATCAAACAAGATCGGGAGCGGACTCAAACTCGAACACCAAAGCGGATTTACTACCAAATCATAATCCGGACTATCAAATCAGAGTCCAGATCAACAATGAAGTTCAGATAAACCGTGAAACCGGAAAACGGGCAAAAAACCAAACACCTAGAGGGCTCGGCCAAAACCGAGCCACCTTTAGGTGGCTCGGTGGCCGAGCCACCCATGGGTGGCTCGTGGCCGAGCCACCAGGGGGGCCGAGCCACCTGGCCGAGCCACCCAGATCTGGGCCCAGATCTGAGCCCAGATCTGGTTTGAGATGCCAATAAATAGAGAAGGAGGGCTCATTTTTGAAAGGGTTGGACTTTTGATTAAACTTTGGAGGCGAAACTTTGCCGGATCAAGAGCTAAACCTCAGAGTTTTAGAGCTTGGAAGACTCGGGCTTTTCAGATCTGGTTCTTGGCGGTCATCCACGTCAAATAAGGCAGGAGTTCGAGAGAGATCAGATCTGAGATCCACACGGTTATCCTCCGGATCAAAACTTGGTTTTTTGATCCCGAAAAGAGTATCGATTTTGCTTGGTCGATTTCGATTACTTAGGGCTATTATTTCCTTAGCAAAATAATCCCCTCGGCTGTTATTTTTGCTTGGTCGATTTCGATTACTTAGGGCTATTATTTCCTTAGCAAAATAATCCCCTCGGCTGTTATTTCCTTTGTGAAATAGCACCCGTCATACCGTGTAGATCCGACCAGATCAAGATCGTGTAGTGGTCCACGGATTAACCCCGGCGCAGGCAAAGAACCCACACAAACAAGAGACCGCAAAATAGGATCTTACGATTTGTTCCGAAAGAAGGAAAGTTGTAATCTTTTTTCTTTGTTTGATTTTGTTGTAACCGGATCTTATAAAAAGACCGGATCTTTTGTAACCGATAAACTGTTGCTTAAGAAAACAATGACATCAACAAAGACGATTTTCCCCGCGAACATTTGTCATCATCAAAAAGGGGGAGATTGTTGGCCTTCGTGTTTTGATGATGTTTAACAAACAATTTACCACTAATATTGTTTTGTCTAGTGTTTGTGTTTTCATATTTATTCTAGGCAAACACCGAGTTGGAGGTTGGATGGATTGCGCTTCAACGACGATATCAAATGGAGGTTGGCGGAATTGTGGAGTGAAGCCTACGTAATTCAAAGTTAAAGATCAAGTTTAAGCTTCATCCGCAAGTGTACCAAGTCAAGCTTATTGAAGATCAAGATCATAGCTTGGGTAACTTAGCTTAGGTGTTATATTATGTGTGTTAAGTAACTTAAGCTCAATATCATATACACACACGTATTTGGTTTCTATGTATATATATAGTTATATATATACATGCATGGTTTTGGGTTTTCATGTTTTGGACACACTTGCAAAATACATGAGTTTTCACAAATGAAAATTCAATTTGAGAAATTCTTTTTCTAACATGTTTGTTTTTATGTATCAGTTCACGGTCGACTACCACGGTTGACCGCGCCTGAGTCCTTTGCATAGTGGGTAGCAGAAACTTTCGCGGGCGACCGCCACGGTCGACCGTCAGCTGAAAATTTCTCGCGGTCGACCGCCGCGGTCGACTGACAATCTCTCTAGAAAATTCCTCCGTTTCTGACCTTGTTCACGGTCGACTGCGATTTTCCTCGGTCGACCGCCGTATGTCCAATGGCTATTTTTTGGTTCAGTAGTCCTATGCCCAACGGCTATTTTCTGGGATTTTTGCTTGGGGTTTGCTGTTGTTTTTCTCTTCCTATATAAACCCCCAAACCCCCTTCTATCTTATTAAGCAAGAGAATATTTTAAAAGAGTTTTAAAAAGAGTTTAAGCTTGTTTTAAGGGTTTGGTTTAAAGCTGTTTTGGTTTTCACAAGTGGAGGAGATTATCTTCTTGTTTGGGCTTCTATCTTCATCTCTCCATGTTGTCATCTATTGGAGAAGTTTTCTAAACTCTATCTAGCTTTAAATTTGCTTAGTTATTTGATTATAATTCTTTAAAGCTAGTTTTTATATTGAGTTTAGATTTGATTATATTATCTCATTGTTACACACACACACACTTGAGCTTATTGTATTTACATACATAGTATATTAGGGTTGTGAGAGATTGTAACATTGAGTTGTGCTTAATTGAGTTCTCATCTATTGTAGAGAACAAATTAATATTTGTTACATTGTGAGATTGTAAGGTTTTTGGTGAGCTAGAAAACCGAGTGTGTTGTGAAGTTTTTGGTGAACTAGAAAACCGAGTGTGAGGAGGGAACGTTGTTCAGTGAGCGTTGAAAACCGACACTGTGAGGTGTAAACGTTATTCGGGTGAGCGTAGAAAACCCGGTCGTGATAGTGGATTTCTCCTCGGGAGTGGGGAGCGGAGACGTAGGACAGAAGGTCCGAACTCCGTGATCAAATTGTGTGTTTGTATGTGCTTTGGCGTTTATTCTTATTTGTGCTCATTGCTCATCTCGCCATTGGCTCATTATTTATATGATCCACTATCTAGTTCATATTGTTTACCCCTTGTGTTAGTTTTCATATCCTTGCATATATCATATTGTATATCTCTTTGGTAGGATATAACATCTTGTGTTAGTTTATATATCCTTGCATATATTTTTATCATATAGGATATATCTCATTGTTCATATTGCATATCCTAGCTCATATATTTTGTTGTATTTCATACTTGCTAGGATAACTTGTTTATTAATTTTTATTGGCATTTAAATCGGATTAGATTAGCATAAGACCCTAATCACCCCCCTCTAGGGTCTAACAATGGATTACTTGATATTTATTTCAGAGGCTTGCACATGAGATTAAGTAAGATTATCTTTATCCAAACCTATCTCCATAGTTAAATAACTAGTGTAGATAAATTAATATGATGTTGAATATGTGTTTCCATGCTTTAATCATAACCTGAGGTGTTAAAAGTCAGATTTTTGATAGTAAACCTTAAAACAAATGCTAGATGAATAATTTTTTCTTGATGTTTATGATAGTATCACATGATCATTAGTGTTTTTTATAATTTCATTCATATATGAGAAATTTAAGTGATGTACTATATATTTGTTTTTCAACAGAAAACCGCTGCACTTTTATAATTTTTAATTGAGAGTTTAAGATAGCAAACAAACTCCAAATTTAACCAAACTAGTTTTAAATGAAATATATATGTATCTAATTTCTAAAACAGAAAACCATTCTTAAAAAGACTTTGTTTAGTGAAAGATATGTTATGTTTACTAATAACATGTCCGGCAGACAAACGGCTGCACATATATAATATTTAACTAGAGATTTGGGATAACAAATAAATTCCAAACTAAACCAAAATTATGCCATTTGAAAGATGTATGAATCTAATTTTCAAAACAGGAAACAATTTGTAAAAATAGTTTTTGTAGTGAAAGATATGCTTGTTTTACTAATAGATGTCCCGTCTGTTTTTCCTACTCGTTTTGTGGAGCTGTGTTGCGCCGTTGTGAGGTGCGTTCGCAGAGTTTTGAGCCGCTTGATATTACACATATAGTCATGAATATGTTATGTTATACATTTAATAATCACAAGGGGATTATGATGAATTTTTATTTGATCATATTTGAATTAGATGTCATTCATATACATGTTGGATGTCGTTGATGAGCACAGCTTAGTACTATATGGGATAGTAAGTCGACATACCAGATATACACGGTTTATACATGAGGTGAATATCGTTGATGGTCATAGGTTAATACTATATAGGATAGTACGTCGACATACCAGAGATACAAATATTTACATGAGATGGATATCGTTGATGAGCTCGGTTCAGTACTACATGATGTAGTGCGTCGATATTCCACATGTACAGGCCATTGAGTCGGATTTTAGAAGGTTTGATCAAGCCATCCATCCCGCACTAGGGTGCAATGAGGCTCGTGAGCCGTATTTTTAGGATGCCTATTTAGTAGTCTGTCCTGTACTCATGTTACGCACTGAGATCATGATGAGACTAATGAGCCGTGTACATAGTTTAGGATACCTACAGGGTAGTTCGTTGCACTGAGACAATTACTTGATAGCCTAAGTATGACAAATACTGATTATGAATACGACCTATCATTGAACTATATAACTGAGATACGTTACTTTTAAAAGTATACAAAGTTATGTGTTGGTATTTTATTCTATCTCTCCAGTGATAGTGGAAGATATTATAAATATGATGTGTTGATATCTTATTTCTTTTACTGTCTTCTTTACTTCTTAGTTGGGATTAATAATTAGAGATTTACAATTTGAGACATATGGTATATATATGAGGGTTTCCTTGTTTGGAATATTTCGCTCCCAGTCTCGTGTTATGGATTTTTAATTATTGGTTTTATTAGATTGTCTTTTCTTAGTTCGGTATTAATGTTTAGATATCTATAATTTGAGACTTATGGTATATACATGAGGGTTTCCTTGTTTGGATTATTTCGCTCGATGTACTACGTCTCGTGTTGTAGGTTTGTAAATGTTAATCCTGCTTAGATACGGAAAAAATAAATCTAGGTAGACTATGCTTAATAGATAGAGCCTCCACTACATCTAGCAGCCCTTCTCCTAGGGCTCTTCTTGTTGTTCTTTTTCTTTTAAATTACTTTTCAGGTAGTTCGGAGTTTCTGAGAGCCGCAGGGTGACGGAGTTCTGGCATAGTCGCCATTGCCTATTCTTACTTGTAAAGACTCCACTATAGTTTTGAGTTTTATCCAGACATTAGAGTTTCATATTCATATTGTAAAGATAGTGTACCTTAGTACGATTTTTAGTTGATTCATGTTGAGACATTTTCATTATTCAGATATCAGATATATTATAGTTGAGACATAATTCTTTTCATTTATGAGATATCTCTTCTATATCATGTCTATTACATTTATTCCCTTTATTTTGCCTGTTTGTACCTGTACTTCTATTTTGTTCTACTAGAGGATATTACTATGATTGGTGAAACATGTTTATGCACAGTGTGGGTGCAAGGCAGGTTTGACATCTCTGGTTTCACCTTGGACTACAGCCTTGTGTAAACCCAGGGGCATCACATAACCGTAGATGCTGCTCATGATCTGCCTCCGATCTCGAATAAATAAGGATGTCATCGATAAAAACAATCACAAACTGATCCAAGAAGGGACGGAAAATCCGGTTTATCAAATCCATGAATACGAAGGGTGCATTGGTTAACCCAAATGGCATGACTATGAACTCAAAATATCCATATCGAGTCAGAAAAGCGGTCTTAGGAATATCCATCTCCCGAACCCATAACTGATGATAAGCAGAACGAAGATCAATCTTCGAGAAATATTGCACTCCCTGCAACTGGTCGAACAAGTCCTCAATCCTAGGTAATGTGTACCTATTCCGGATAGTGACCTTGTTCAACTCTCTATAATCAATACACAAACGTATACTGTCATCCTTCTTCTTTACGAAGAGAACCGGCGCTCCCCATAGAGACTGACTCCGATGAATAAAATCCTGAGCTAATAACTCATCCAACTGGGTCTGAAGCTCCCTCATCTCAGCTGGTGCCATACGATAGGGTGCGCGGGATATCGGGGTTGTGGCCGGCTACAACTCAATACAAAACTTTAGTCTCTCACAGGAGGTAACTCAGGTATGTCCTGAAACACATCCTAATATTCTGAGACAACTCTAGTTTCTAATAAATCAATACTCTGATCACGTCGCATCACCTCCTCGATGTACGCCAGAAACGACTCCTTAAAACGGTTGCCCTAAGAGGTGACTACAATCATCTCGGACCCATTAGACGCTCATAAATTGACTGTCTTCGTAAATTAGTCAATACTAATGTGGTAGGAAGATAACCAATCCATACTAAGGATAACATCGAACTCAGACATATGCAACCCTATCAAATTGAAAACAAACTCCGACTCGTCTAAATTAACGGTACACCTCCTACAAACGCTCTCTAGAAGTGATATCTCACCTAAAGGGGTGGAAACTAATAAAGGGGTGTCTAGAGGCTGAGCTATGAGCTTGAGTCTAGACATAAAAGCATACAAAATGAAGGAATGTGAAGCTCCCGAATCAAAGAGAATACGGGTGGGAAAGTAATTCACAAGGAACGTACCCTCCACTACGGCTCCGCTAGCTCCTGGGAAAGGAATTCACAAGGACCGTCCCCTCCACTACGGCTCCGCTAGCTCCATGATCACACGAAACTACCGCATACACTCTGCCTGTGGCTGAAGACTGCTCTACTACTGGTGCTAGAGAATACGGGACTATTTGCCATGAAGAACCTCCTAAACTATGCGAACCTATCCCTCAATCTTCTGAGCTGCTAGCGGTGCCTCAAGCCTCATCTGCTGGCCCTGACCTCTGCCCTGCTCTCATCCTGCTGGTGCGCTGCGACACTCCGATACCTTGTGTCTGACCTTGCGATAGTTATAGCAAACCCCCTGAAACTTGTGCTGCTGATGCGCTCTCTGATCCTGCTGGGGTCCCTCTTTATGAGGGCCCTGATACTGCTGCTGAGGTCCAAAAAAAGGTCTCTTATTCTTACCCTTATCCCTGGTCTGTCCTGTCTTAGATTTCCCTTCCTTGTCTTTCTAAAACATGACCGTCTCAATTTCCTGTGAAGTGACGGCCTCAGCTACCTCTCGTATCGAATAAAACTTCCTCGAGACGAGGTATCGATGAAGATTGGGGCGAAGCTCTGCTAGAAACATCTGAGCCTGACGCTCTCCTATCTGCCACATACCCGTGAAGTGCAGCAACTCCATGAACTTGGTCTCAAAGTCATCTACTGTCATGTCCCCCTGAGTCAATCGGGACAACTCAAGCTCCTTCCCAGTCCGTGCTGCAGAAGAAATGTACTGCCCGTCAAAGAAATATATGAAATCCTCCCATGTGAGGGTCATCCTATGCTCTGGAGTAAACTAGAGTTGGTACCATCTCCCGGTGTCTCCCTTCAGACTGTAAGATGCCAGTCTCTGCTTCTGAACTGAGTCCACATTGAGTATGTTAAGTATATTACTCACATCCTCCTTCCACTTATGGGCTACAAGAGGGTCTGATGACCCCTGGAACTCCGGTGCCCTCATCTTTTGGTACCTCTCTACCATACAAAGCCAAGCCTCTTGCTCTGTGGATCTATCTGGGACTGCTGGTGGAATAACTACAGGTGTGATCTCTGGGGATCTCTCTCTGATGGGAACGGCTGGTATCCCCTGCGGCTGAGCTACCGGTGGTTGTGGTGGCGTGATATGATTCTCCACAAGCTCCTCAATTACTATCATCCTAGTTATAAGGGGAGCGATGATATTTACTAGGTACTGGGGTGCCTGCTACGGCTCAGCTGGTGCCTGCTGTGGCTCGGGTTGAGCTTGTTGTGGCTCAGGTAGAGCTTGATATGACTCTGCCTGTCCAGCTCTTCAAGTACGAGGTCAACCACATCCTGCCATCTCTGGTAATAAGAAATAAGAGTTCACAAGTCAAAATGGACATATATATATATACACACATAATGTATCACAATATGATTTTCACAACATTTAGTATTCACACAAATACTTAAATTTACACAAAATAGTTGTCATAAAAAAATATTCTCAAAATTTTAAGATATACGCATATATCATCCTCACTCATACTAGGAAATCCTTAGCAGACTCTATACATGAATCCTAAGAAACTCTATCCTAGCTCCACAACTCGACATAGGATGATCATAAGGATACTGGAACTAGAGCTCTGATACCAACTGTGACGCCCCTGGGTTCACACAAGGATGCAGTCCGAGGTAAAACCAGGAATATCAAACCTGCCATGTACCACACCGTGTAATAACATGTTTTACCATCATAATTACTACCTCTCTTGTAGTGTCAACAACAGGTATAGGTACAAAAGTAAGTAAAAGATAATACAAGAGATATATGATAAAATAATAGAGATAAAAAATGATATTTCATCATCCAACATACAAAAATATAAAGTGAATCTCTGAAAACACTAGTCTGGAGATCTCAGCAAGTCTCAAATACAGAATATCTGATAAAAAGAAATAAGGCACACAACCTTTACAACTTCTAGAACATAACTCTCAAATGTCTAAACAAAATGTCTACAGTGGAACTCCATAAATAAAATAAAACTGTAAATGAAAGATGGATGCTAATAAGTATCGCCATCAACCTGCGACTCTCTGTGCACCTGGCTCGTTACCTAAAATGGGAGGGGACAACGAGCGTCAAAGCGCTAGCGAGTAACATCACAACCAAGCCCAAGGGAGAGGGCTCGTTGCATATAGAAAATACAGTTAATACATATATACATGAAATCATTGATCCTAACAATAAGAGGATTTTATTATTTAGGAAATTACAACACGAGCATAGGTACGTCGAGCGAAATAATCCAAACAAGGAAACCCTCATGTAAATACCTTGTATCTTAAATTGTAAATCCCTAAATACCAAACTTAAGATCTAATACAGGAACAATAATAAAAAGAAGACTAACCCATCTCAATACTCAAATATTATGTCATGTCAAAACCCATATAAGTGTCATGTTTAGCCTATGTAAGTGTAAGTGTCATACTCAAGGTTTAAAATAGGTGTCCAACACATGGACTAAGACTAGGTGTAGTGGATGCCTAACACATGGACTGCATATATAAACTGTCCAACACATAGACTGAATAATAAATGTCCAACACATGGATGGAATATAATGAATGTCCAATACATGGACTGAATATGATGAATGTCCAACACATGGACTGCACATAATAATTGCCCAACACAGGACTGAATGAAGTGTGTAGAATATCGATGAGATATATGAAAAGGATGCATATACACTAATTTGCCATGTGTCTCGTTATGCAAATCTAAACTCATGTTCGCAATCCATCTCACATATGAAGATACTTAATAAACAATAATTTTTAACACCAAATATTCGAGGTGACTCCTCGTTCACATTAAACCACACAACAAAAGTAAACATGCACAAATTGTGCCGACGATCAACCGAAACAGGCAGAAACCCTTCACAGGTTTCTGTCTGCTTCAAAACTAATCTAGAAGTGACATCATTATTTTCTAAGTATAATATTACTGATATCAACATATATGAAACAACATGAAATGAAATATTAGCATGTAAATATATCGTCGAAACCCTAAACATTTATATACACATGTTTAAACGTTTTAAAAGTAAAAACTTGTGATTTAATTCATGATTAATAAATTTTAGATCTGAAATTTATCAAGGTTACTATTATAATCAATTAGAAAATTATGATAATGTATTCTCACTTCATAAGTTATAAAGATCTATTTTTTGTACACTAAAAATACGTTTTAGGCTCTAAAAATCCGAATAAAACTTAATAAAACGTGCAAAATAAAAAGGGTGTAGAGTTGGACGATATGTTACTCACCTTAGATGCTGAAAAACTCCTGTCACATGAAAGAGAACCAATCCCCTTCGCTGCACTACACAAAACCCGCTGAAAAATCCTCCGAAATCCCTCAAAATCGCCAAAGAAAAGAACTAGGGTTTGAGGGAGGGGAAAAGGGTCTGCTAGGGTTTGGAACATAGGAGAAAAGAGGTGTTTTTCATATTTAAATATGTGTATATATGATAGCAAACCCGAAAAACTACAGCTAAAAACCCGAAACCCGATACCCGAAACTGGAAAACCTAGTCTGACTAGAAACATACTCTTTGGTATTTTGGCTGTAACTTTCGTATCCGACCTCAAAATAAGATGATTAATGATTTGTTGGAAAGCTGATGAAGATATATACAACTTTTATCTTTTAAGTTTTTCAATATTCATAATGTATCAGTGTGTAAAATACAAAATCTCTCCACTAGTCATAAATTTATTGATTTATATATTGAGCATGATTTGTGTATTTGCTCTTATATATACATATATACATTGAATTGATCTCCAATCAATTACTAGCATACTCAAACATCATAATATGTTATTTATAAATATATAACATATTTATTATTATTTATCATAAAATATTCAAATTTTTGGGTTTTATAATATTGGTCCGTTCAGATTTGTTAAGCGCATTGGAACCGTTTCGTATCGACTAGATCTTCCAACATCGATGTCGAGTATACATGATGTTTTCATATTTTGATGCTCAAGAAGCATTTACGTGATGAGGAGCAGTAGCGAGTGTCAGATGCACCAGAGATATAGTTTCATTATGATTTGATTGCGATTGTGATTCCTATTTGTAATTTCCAAGGAGGACAAGAATCTTAGAAACAAAGTGATACCATTGGTTATAGTTTAATGGAACCAGAAAGGAGGTGACTAGGCTTCTTGGGAGCGTGAGGAGAATATGCGTCGCGACTACCCACACCTGTTTAAGTAGGTAAATTGGTTGATTTTGTTTGGCATTCATGATTATCTAGAATTGGGGTATTAACACTTAGCTCCTAATTATTCGAAACATATGGTATATATATGAGGGGTTTCTTGTTTGGATTTTTCACCCGATGTACTAGTTCCGCTTAGTTAGGGGTTAAGTGGGAATGTTTTCATTCTAGATTGTTAAGTGTAGATATTTTTATCTTCCATATCTAAAAATTAATGGTACGAGATGTGTATATGAGGGTTTCCTTGTCTAGATTATCCCTCAACATTCTTTTCTCGTATTATTAATCTTTAAGATATGATTGTGAAATTTTGAAGATAAAATTCTTTTAAGGGGGGAAGAATGTAAAACCCCGTGACTTTAAAAATATATTAATAAATAATAATAAATGTGTTATATGGTGATAAATAATATTTATTAATATTTGAGTATGCTAGAAATTGATTTGAGATAATTCAATGTATATATGTGAATATAGGAGTGAAATCATATAGTATATACACGAGCTAAAATCTAGAAAAACGGCCAGTTAAGAATATATGTATTTTACAGAACTATACAGTTAGACTCTAGAAAAACTTAAAAGACCAAATTTGTAGGTATCTTTAATAGATTTCCATCAAATCTTAAATCACATCATTCTGAGGTTAGATGAGAAAGTTACAGTCAAAATACCGAAGGTTGTTTTCTCAGTCAGAGTAGGTTTCCTGGTTCGGGTCAAACGGGTTTGTTTCGGGTTTGCCTCTATAAATACTTATGTTTTTCACAAAATTTCTCTCTTTTATCATATCTCTGAACCCTAGTAGTCACTCTCTCCCCTAAAAAACCTAGATCTTTTTCTTATGAATTTTGAGAGCTTTGTGAAGCACAATACCGACACGAGTGTGAGATTATCGACATGTGGCAAGGGAAACAGGTTGTTTGCACTTGTGGATTGTGTTTGTTTCAGAGGCTTGCACATGAGCTTAAGGTAAGATTATCTATTTTCAAACCTTACCCGTAGTTTAAAATGTTGGTCTTCTTGTTTTGATAATGTTTAACAAATAATTTATAACTAATGTTATTTGTCTAGTATTTGTATTTATCTATTTATTGTAGACAAACAATATGTTAGAGAATGGATGGAATCGAGCATTCGCGATCATATCTAATGGAGGTTGGTAGAATAGTGGTTGAAGCCTATGAAATTCAAGTTTAAGATCCAAGTTCAAGCTTCATCTGCAAGTTTACCAAGAAGAGCTTATTGAAGATTAAGATCATTGCTTGGGTAAATAGTTTAGGTTTTATATTATGTGTGTTGATACTTTAAGATCAATTATATACACATATACATGTTTTGGTTTTATAGCTTTCAACTTTATATAAATATGAAACATATATACTTGTTTATACACATTTCATATTTATCGATTTTGTTTAGCCATATATATATGAAACAAATGGATATAACTATATGTATACACGTATTTGTTTCATATCTATACATGCAAATAAACATGATTTTATTTATGGATTAAAGATGTTTATTTGAAAAATTATGTGTTTATGGATTAAAGACTTGTTTATAATATTTTATATCTTTTCCTAAGTCTATTAATCCATTCAAAAGGATTTGCAAACTTGTTTGAAATTGTTTTTGTCAAAATCAAGTATTAATGATTTCGTATTCTTAAATAGTTTACAAAATCATTTATATTTAACAAATGGGAAAAGTAATTTTAAAAATTATTTTAGTAACATGTTTTATTACATGTTTATAATTATTTCCAAAAATTTTATCATTTTTGGAGTTGATTTACTATACTGAATTGATTTTACAAAATCAAGTGTTTTAGTAGTTTTTAGAATCTAGAATATCTATTTTAAAACATTTATTTCTCACAAATGAGAAGTGATATTTCAGACATTCTTTCTTTAACATGTTTATATACATGTCTAGAAACATCCCACAAACTTTCATGATGTTTGTAGTTGATTTACTATTTTTAATTGATTTTACAAAGCCAAAATACCCTAAAATCATGTTTCATATTTATATAAAGTTGAAAGCTATAAAACCAAAACATGTATATGTATATATAATTGAGCTTAAAGTATCAACACACATAATATAAAACCTAAACTATTTATCCAAGCAATGATCTTGATCTTCAATAAGCTCTTCTTGGTAAACTTACGGATGAAGCTTGAACTTGGATCTTGAACTTGAATTGCATAAGCTTCAACCACTATTCCGCCAACATCTATTGGATATGATCGTGAATGCTCGATTCCATCTATCCTCTAACATGTTATTTGTCTATAATAAATAGATAAACACAAATACTAGACAAATAATATTAGTTGTAAATTGTTTGTTGAACATCATTAAAATAAGAAGGCCAACATAAAACATGTATTTATGAAGTAATAGGCTATTTTGATGCTTAGATCTAATTTTAACATGATGAAAAGTAGATTTTTAATATAAAATCTTAATCCAATGTTAGATCTACATGTTTTTCTTGCTGTTTATAATAGAAACATGATCATGATCATTAGGATTATTTAAATTTTTGTTTTTAACTTGTTAATCATATTCTAATCATGTTTAAACCCTAATTTAATGTTTAATTAAGATTGCATGTTGATTAGAGATGCTTAAAACCTAGGTTTGTGAGATATAAGAAATATGAGCGAATTTAAATCAAATTACATCTGATCTATGAGTTTTTACAAGCAAGCATATGTTAAACATGTTAAGAAATCATGTTCTAATCTAGGAATTTTGTTAATTAGGTAGTTAAACCCTAATTAGATTAACCCAAGAGTATGAATCATGTTTAAGATAATTTTTGTAAATAATTATCAAAGCTTAAGTGTTGTTATATGTTTCATAATAAGAAACTTTTGTTTTTGAACAAGTTATGATATCGTAAATCAATAAAACCTAAAAACTTGAGAAAGCAGATTTTTCTTTGGCTGGTCGACTGGCGCCCTAGGGGTGATCGACCGGCAAATCTTTGTTTGTGCACGTTCTTGGTCCAGTCGACTAGCGCCTTTGGGACGGTCGACTGGTCTGCCTCTTTTGAGTTTCCTAAGTGTTGTTTGCTTGCATTTAGGATGCGATCACGGGCTATGAGCCACATGATTATACACGTACAACCTTAAGTACACACGTATAGTGTCGTAGCACACATATGAGTATCCCGAAGGGGATTATGACAAGTGTTGTCCGAGAGTACACACGTATAGTGTCGTAGCACACATATGAGTATCCCGAAGGGGATTATGACAAGTGTTGTCCGATTAGCTTGAAATAAAAGATATACATGCACATATGAGTATCCCGAAGGGGATTATGACAAGTGTTGTCCGATTAGCTTGAAATAAAAGATATACATGCATTGTAATATACTATTTGTTGATTATTCTACACACAATGTAGTCGTGAACACGAGTTGTGGATCCACATGTCGAGATACATGCGCGAGTGTTGAATACACGTTTTGTTTGAGTCGTATAACATGTTTAGAGTTGATAGTGTTGGTATAACATATGATAATGCATAATTCATTAGTTGTGGATGCTCGGTGATGGACGTTTTCCCGCAATGAGATCGCGGTTGTACCACACCATGAGTATTGGGTGTTTTCCCATAATGAGACTACAGCTGTACTAATACTTGAAGATGATCGGGGTTTTTCGGATTAGGCTGATATGGCTATGCTCTACTGTACGATCATCTGGATGCATCATCCGGAATAGGGAGATATACCTATTGCACCAGAACGATTGAGTAAGGATGTTATTTCCACTTGATACTGTGTTATACCTTACAAGAGTATCGTTATTTCATGTATACACACACACACACACACACACACACACACACACACACACATATACATACACAAATGTAGTTTTGCTCCCATGTTAGATTACCCGAGAGTAGGATACAATATACAACTCAGATACTTTTGGCATACATGACATGATCTATGGAGATGTTTATTTTGGATGATATTTTCCTTATGACTACGCCACTACTCGAGGGTAGTCTGAGATTGTAACATTTGCTCATCATGTTTGAGGTTTGGAGTTGTAGTCTACTTTCATATATTGCTTCTTTTTTACTTCTTAGTTGGGATCAATGATTAGCGATTCACAACTTGAGACATATGGTATATACATGAGGGTTTTCTTGTTTGGATTATTTCGCTCGACGTACTAGCCTCGTGTTATGGGTTTCTAATTATTGGTTTTTTTAGATTGTTTATCTTTAGTTGGTGTTAATGTTTAGGTATCTATAACTTGAGACATACGGTATATACATGAGGGTTTTCTTTTTTGATTATTTTGCTCGACGTACTACGTCTTATTTGTAGGTGTCTTAATATTAATTCTATTAGATACGGGGAAAATAATTTTAGATAGACTATGCTTAATAGGTAGAGCCTCAACTTCATCCAGCAGCCCTTCCCTTGGGAGCGGATGAGGGTGATCTTACTGTAGTGCTCTGACGCTTTTGTTATTGTTATTTTTATTTAAATTGTCTCTTTCAGGCAGTTTAGAGTTTCAAAGAGCCACAAGATGACAAAGTTCTAGCATAGTCGCCGTCGCACAGTCTTAGTAGCTGAAGCTCCACCATATAGTTACGTTCATTGTTCATACTTTAGAGTTATATTCATTTTATAAAGGCAGAGTACCTTAGTATGAGATTTAGTTGATTCATGTTAAGATATTTTATTATTTCAGATATCAGATGTACTTCAGTTGAGACATGATTTTTTTATTTATGAGATCTCTCCTTCCATATCATGTATATTGTTTTTACTTCCTCATTTCGCCTATTTTGTACCTTCACTATTTATTGATTCTACTAGAGGATATTACTATGATTGGTGAAACATGTTAATACACCGTATGGGTGCATGGCAGGTTTGACAATCCGGGTTTCACCTTGGATTGTAGCCTTGTGTGAACCCTGGGCGTCACAAAAACATGGTTTGGGAAACTTTCATGTTCAAATCCGGGAGGTTATTCTACAAAAACATCTTCTTTAATAAAATCATTTAAAAAATCACTTTTAACATCCATTTGATATAGTTTTAAATCCATAAAACATGCAAATGCAAAATTCTAATAGATTCTAAATGAGCAATTGGTGCATAGGTTTCATCATAATCAATACCTTATTCTTGATTATAACCTTGTGCAAACAATCTGGCTTTGTTTTTAATAACTTGTCTATATTCATTCAATTTATTTCGAAAAATCCATTTGGTTCCTATAATGGATTTATCTTGAGATCTAGGTACAAGATCCCAAATGTTATTTCTTGTAAATTAGTTGAGTTCCTCTTGCATAGCAATTATCCAAAAATTATCTTTACATGCTTCTTTAATATTTTTAGGTTCAATTGTTGAAACAAATGCAACATGAGTATACAAATCCAATTGTGATATAGTTTGAACACCTTTAGAAATATCACCAATAATTAAATCATGTGGATGATTCCTAACATCTACATATGCTTTAGGTAAAATATTCTAATCATTAGTATTATCATCAACAATAAGAGGTGATTGATTAACAAAATTATCATTATCATGATTATTATCATTATTATTAGGATTTAAATTAGATTCATCAAAAAAAACATGGAAGGATTCTTCTATTGTAGAAGTCTTTTTATTATAAATTCTATAAGCTTTACTATGCATAGAATAACCTATAAAAATACCTTCATCTGATTTAGAATCAAACTTGTCTAAGTTTTCTTTTGTATTTAATATATAACATTTACATCCAAATACTTTAAAATAAGAAACTTTAGGAATGCGATTGTAAAATAATTCAAAACTTGTTTTATTTAAAATAGGTTTTATAAAATTCTATTTTGAACATAACATGTAATATTAATTGCTTCTTCCCAAAAATATTTTGGTAGATTAGACTCAACTAACATTGTTCTAGCACATTCTTGTAAAGTTCTATTTTCCCTTTTAACAACTCCATTTTGTTGTGGAGTATAAGGAAATAAAAATTCATGTAAAATACCATTTTTATTATAAAAATAAAAAAATAAATCATTTTCAAATTCACTACCATGATCACTTCTAATAGTGACAATAGTAGTGGATTTTTGTTTTTGTATTTTTTTTTACAAAATATAGAAAACTCATCAAAAGCATCATTTTATGTTTTAAAAACATAACCCATGTATATCTTGAATAATCATCAATAATAACAAATGCATATCTACTTCCATTTAAAGATGCAATTCTAGAAGAACCAAATAGATCCATATGTAATAATTCTAATGGTCTACTTGTAGAAACAACATCTTTAGATTTGAAAGAAGATTTATGTAATGTTCCTTGTTTACATGCATCACAAAAAATAATTTTTCTTATTTAAAATTTTAGGTAAACCATTTACTAAATTATTTTTAGAAATACGTGAAATATTTTTCCAATTAATATGTCCACATCTTCCATACCATAATAATGAATCATCTATTGATGCGACTAAACAATGATCATTTGAATAAAAATTCATGGATAAAACATATATATCTTTCTTTCTAAAACCTTTAAACAAGATATTTGTTAAATCATTATCATATATAAGACATGAACCTTTTTCAAATAAAATTTTAAAATTCTTATCACATAGTTGACTTATACTTAGAAGATTATATTTTAAACCATCTACTAATAAAATATTATCTATTAGAGGTTTGTCAATGTTACCTACTGTTCCAATACCTATTACATAACATTTGTTTTTGTATCCAAATGTAACTGTGTCTCCCTTTTTGTATTGAATTAAAGATAACATTTGAGAGTTTTCGGTCATGTGTTTGAAACATCCACTAACTAATATCCACTTTTGTTTTTGAGATACATGAAAAGTAGATATTTAAGCAATAGTACCCGTTTATGTTGGGTCCATTAGATTAGCACTTAGGAGATCAAATCCACTTGTAATTTGGTTTCCATTTGTTAACATAAATATAATTAGTGGAATTGCATATGTTTTTCTTAAAATTTGAAATATATGTATTTCTTTCAAGCATACTAATAACATTTTTAAGCACCCAAATGAATATAGATAAAGCATGAATATTTTTATCATGTATATTACTTGTTAATGGTGCATGAATTTTCCTAACATTATTATTCATAGAAGATGATGCATGATTTGTCCTAGAAACATTTTCATACTTCTTATGAACATATCCTAAACCAAATTTTTGACTAGAAGACTTTTGAAAAAATAACAAATCATTCAAGTCTTCTTTTACTTTATTAAACTTGTTTACATTTAAGAATAACTCTTCATATTTAAGATTAAGTGAAACCATGTTCTTATCTAAATCTGAATTTTTTTTTTCATAATGCTATATTCAGATTTAAGACAGACATTATTTTCAGTTAATAACCTATTTTCAAAAAATAATTTATCATTTAATTTCTTCAATTCTTCAATTTGTGAAGAATTTGAGGAAACTAATTCTAAGTTCAATCTATCGTTTTTATTTTTAATATTTTATAATTAGCATTTAAATCCTTAAACTTAATATAAAGTTCATTAAAAGAATACAATAGTTCTTCATTGTCTAAATGATCATTTACTTCATTATCTTGTGCCATGAAGCACATGTAGGCAGATTCTTCTCTTTCTTCTTCTTCGTCAGAAGAGGATGAATCGTCACTATCACCCCAAGTCACTGCCATAGAATTCTTCTTCTTCTTCTTGAAGTTGTTAGAATTTGTGGGCTTTGATTTGGACTTGAGAAGTGGACAATCCTTCTTTATAGGACCTGACTTATTACAATTAAAACACAAAGACGAGTTATTAATATTCTTAAATTTATTTGATTTAAACTTACCTTTCTTTAGAAACCGTTTGAATTTCTTCATGATCAATGTAATATCCTCATCATCTTCATTGAATTCATCAGTGTCAGAGGATGCATTGAAGGCAAGTATCTTCTTCTTTGTTGGTTCATCATCCTTCTTTCTATCTTCAAGTTGAACTTCATATGCCATCAATTTCCAATAAGGTCCTCTACTATGAGAGTTGATAGATTATTGGCTTCTTCAATCGCCGTAGTCTTCTTCTCCCATTCCGGAGTTAGTGCTCTTAGGATTTTTCTTACCATCTTTACTTGAGTATATTCTTTGCCAAGTCCAATTAATGAGTTAGTATTATCCGTAAACCATGTGAACATCTCCGTGATGGTTTCATTCTCTTTCATTTTAAATAGTTCAAACTGTGAACAAGAAATAAATTTTTTTTTCTTTAACTTTGTTAGTTCCTTCATGTGTTACCTCAAGAGTGTTTTAAATTTGATGTGCTGATGTAGAGGAAGACACTCGATTGAATTCATTCTTGTCCGAGGCACAAAACACTGCATTCATTGCCTTAGAGTCTAGATTTACATTTTTCCTTTAAACAACGGTCTATTTAGTGTATGGAGTGGTTGGCTTCATAAATTCAGTCTTTACAATGTTCCAAAGTTCGTAGCTAAGAGATTGGAGATAGATCTTCATCCAGCATTTCCAATAGTTGTAATTTGTGCCATCAAAGAGTGGTGGTCGATGTGTGGAATGTCCCTCTTTGAATTATGGTGTATTTGATGTACTTATCGATGCCATCTGTCACTATTCTCTATACCTAGTGTAGGATCAGATCTAATACATACTAAAACACTAGAGGAGGGTGAATAGTTTTCTTTTAAAAATTTTGCAAAGTAGATTATAAATTGCAAGAAAGATAGCAATAATCATAGAAAATCACAATCACAAACAGAAGTTTTTATACTGGTTCCACCTCCCCAGTGTACATCAAGTCCCCAAGCAAATCTCACTTGAGAGTTCCACTATAATTTTGAAGAACTATTACAAAATCAAAAGCAAACCTGACAAATTTGCAAGACCATGCAAATTGCACACAATCTCTATACCAAGAGATCACCTCTCACACCCGAGAGAACTTTCCTTGAAGGAAGAACACAATTCCTATAAGCCTTGAATGCTTAGTGAAGTGCTACAGTGGCTTTTGAACCTTTTTAATCTTTAAACAATGCCTAATCACTTTGAATATATGATGAAGATCAATGGCTATTTCAGAAATCACTTGTTCTCAACATTTAGGCAAAAATCAGAATTTAAAAACTCCTGAGAATGCAAAAATGTTAAAGCTTATGGATAGTAATGATGATAGGAAGTTACTGAACTTAATATCTATTTATAGCCCTTGAAAATATAAGTTTTTAAACCCAATAAATAGATTTGTCTGTAATTTAAACTTCAAACAGTCAAAAAACTGTCTCTATAGTCGACTAAAACCCTTAGTAGTTGACTACTCCAAATTCAAACAGACTCGGTGAAGTTAGGATATTTCTTAGTAGTCGACTACTATAGTCATTAGTCGACTACACTGTAAAGTAAAGTTCTAAAATTCAGAATTGACTCTTAGTAGTCGACTATAACTCCTAGTAGTCGACTACACTGTAATTTTATAGAAACTAGAATTTTTTTAGAGTCTTTACTAGTCGACTACTATCACTATTAATCAACTACATTGTAATTTGATAGAAACTTATATTTTTGACCAAGGCTTTAGTAGTCGAATACTAGTCTTATTGATCGACTACTAAGGGGTGAAAATGATATAAATGAATTATTTTGAGACTCATTCTTTAACTATAAACTCTAATGGTTAACATAGGGGATTTCTATTGTTAACCACACACTAAGTATGTGTTAGTGTGTTCTAAACACTATGTGTGTATAAGTTGTGAGTAATCAAGGCTTGTACAATAAATCTAAGTAAAGAAAATATAAAAATTACATTATGACATTTACGCACTTCATCTTCTTTACTTTATATTGTATTAAGCTCATCTTGCACTTTTGCTCACATATCTTGAACTTATTTAAAGTTGATATCTGTATTGATATGTTAGTGCATAATAATACACATAGTGAATAAATTGTTATCATCAAAACTATATCTTGGGAACATGATATCCAACACTTGACCTGTATTGGCCTTCTTTTGTCCAAAAAATTAGGCTTCAATAAATGGTAGAAAATCAGGAAGTTAAATTCTTTTTAGCTTTTATCCTTAATTCTTTATTAACCTGTAAATTAAGATAAAAACAAGTTATTAGTGATATATTTATTTAAAGAATATAGATAATTAGGGTATAAAAATTTAAGAAAAATGTGATTATCAAATACACCACACCGAAACTTTTGCTAGTCCTCTAGCAAAAAGAGTAATTAAAAGAAGGGAAAAAAACCCTAACTCACTTTCGTAGGGCTCGTCATTGTATTTTACACATACAACAAGACTTTAAACCCCTAGGTTATCCTAGAGGACGAGTTGTAGTCTCGTATGCGTTTGCAGTAAATATACCCATGAAATTCGGTAAACTTGACAATTTAAAGAAGTCAATGAATAATTAATTCACTTGATATACTTAAAAATTCTAATTGAGGTTAGTTAATACTAAAGAAAACATTTTGTATGTATAACTACAAGGCAAATTTCTTAGAATATCTTTTCATTATAGATACACAAAACTAAGTCTAATTTAGAAACTTAATTTAAAAGTTTTGAAAGAAAAATGCTAACTCTTTGTTTTAAATAAATTTCAATTCTCTTAATAAAAATTATTTTTCAAGAACATATATACAAATATAACTCTCTCTCTCTCTCTCTCTCTCTCTCTCTCTCTCTATATATATATATATA
>NC_033802.1:40458420-40461670 GCF_001876935.1 Asparagus officinalis | reverse complement strand
GAGATGTTGAAGACAGAGAGAGAGTTGCTGTGATTTTGGAGAGAGAGAGAGTTGCATGGGGAAATGGAGAACTCAACAGAGAAGCATTAATTACCTCTCTTTAGTGGGCTGTTTATTTTACCTTATTACCCTTATGCAGGTTTAATCTCAGCCATTGGATGAATCTAGATCCAATGGAGATGATTGGTTTTTAGTTTTTAGTATAGTGAGGTTTTTATTTGAACCTCTCTCTATATATATATATATATATATATATATATGGAGAGGTTCAAATAAAAACCTCAATATCCTAAAAACTAAAAACCAATCCTCTCCATTGGATCTAGATTCATCCAATGGCTGAGATTAAAGCTGCATAAGGGTAATTAGGTAAAATAAACAGCCCACTAAAGAGAGGTCATTAATGCTTCTCTATTGAGTTATCCATTTCCCCATGCAACTCTCTCTCTCTCTCTCTCCAAAATTACAACAACTCTCTCTGTCTTCAACATCTCCTTATCCACGGTCTTCTTCAACCTTCATCTTCATGGTTTATGAAATTATTTTGACGCTTCGTCTTCACGGTCTTCTTCAACCTTCGTCTTCATGATTCAGTGGGCTGTTAAATTATTTTGACGCTTTAATGGTAAGTTTATGAAATTTGTTTTATTTTACGTCTAAAAGTTTTAGTTTTAATCTTAAAGATCGTAGCTTTTTGTTGTAAAAGGTGAAATATATATTTCACCTTTTAGTCTGAAAAGTTTTTTGTTTTTTGAAGAAACCAGTTAAAAAACGAAGACACGCATAAGTGAATCCAGATTCACAGCAGTGAATCCAGATTCAGTATGTGAGGTGTTTGTTTTTTACCATAAAAATCGTAATTTTTTGCTGTAAAAGGTGAAATCTTTTCATGGTTTAAAATTTTATAGCTTGTTTTCTACCATAAGTTTCTTATTCTTTTTGTTTAAAAATTTATAGCTTGTTTTTTACCATAAGTTTCTTATTCTTCAATATAATCCAGATTCACTAGAGTGAATCCAGATTCACTAGAGTGAATCCAGATTCACTAGAGTGAATCCAGATTCACTCCAGCGAAAGCTTGGATGGTTAGGATGGTTTTTAATGAATTGTTGAAGAAATAAATGCATGTGCTGTAAGTTCGAAGAATTTTTTTGCTGTAAAAGGGTTGAAGAAATAAATGCATGTGCTGTAAGTTCGAAGAATTTTTTTGCTGTAAAAGGTGAAATCTTTTCATAGTTTAAAATTTTATAGCTTGTTTTTTACCATAAGTTTCTTATTCTTTTTGTTTAAAAATTTATAGCTTGTTTTTTGCCATAAGTTTCTTATTCTTCAATATAATCCAGATTCGCTGGAGCGAATCCAGATTCGCTGGAGCGAATCCAGATTCGCTGGAGCGAATCCAGATTCGCTGGAGCGAATCCAATGGAGTGAATCCAGATTCACTGGAGTGAATCCAGATTCACTCCAGCGAAAGCTTGGATGGTTAGGATGGTTTTTAATGAATTGTTGAAGAAATAAATGCATGTGCTGTAATAGTGAATCTAGATTCACTGCAGTGAATCTAGATTCACTGCAGTGAATCCAGATTCAGTTATGTGAGGTGTTTGTTTTTTACCATAAAAATCGTAACTTTTTGCTGTAAAATGTGAAATCTTATCATGGTTTAAAATTTTATAGCTTGTTTTTTACCATAAGTTTCTTATTCTTTTTGTTTTTTATTTTTGCAGATTTGCTATTGTTTGATAACGAGTTTCAGTTCACTGAATCTGGATTCAATTCAGTGAATCTGGATTCACTCTAATGAATCGAGCTTCAATATAATCCAGATTCAATGGAGTGAATCCAGATTCACTCCAGCGAAAGCTTGGATGGTTAGGATAATTTTTAATGAATTATTGCTGTGTTCTTCATGCGAAGATGGAAGATCAAATCTTGATAGAAGATGGAAGTGAGTTACAGAGAGTATTAAAATGACGTGTTGTATTAAAGGACGTGTTGTAAAAGAGAGTATTAAAGGACGTGTTGGATTAATGTAGTGAATTGTTCCAATTAATGTAGTGAATTGTTTCCAATGTTGCCAGCCACCATTAATGTAGTGAATTATTCCAATTTTACCCTTTTCACATTAATGATGTGTATTAAATTTGTCTATATTTACAATTCTACCATCGAAATGTAGGCCATTGGATTAGATAGATTGGAGGGTTAGGATTGGTTTTTAGTTCTCTAGGTTTTTATTAGAACCTCTCCCTATATATATATATATATATACATTGTTTTTTACAGCTGATGTGTATTAAATTTGTCTATATTTATAATTCTGCCATCGAAATGTAGGCCATTGGATTAGATAGATTGGAGGCTTATGATTGGTTTTTAGTTCTCTAGGTTTTATTAGAATCTTTTACCCTTTTTTACATCTGATGTGTATTAAATGTGTCTATATTTACAATTCTACCATCGAAATGTAGGCCATTGGATTAGATAGATTGGAGGGTTAGGCTATGTATATATATGTACATATATCTAACCCATTTTGAAATAGTTTTATTTTTGGGGCAGATATGGCTAACCCATTTTTATGAAAAATAAGGATATCATCTATATATGATAATATAAAATCCGTATAAGGAATAAAAATTTTATTCATAATATTTTTAAATTCAGAAGGGGCGTTTTTAAGCCCAAATGGCATGACATTCCATTCATAATGTCCTAAGGGGACAACACATGTAGTCTTATATTTATCTTTTTCTTCTATTTGAATCTGTCAATAGCCTGATTTTAAATCAAACTTAGAAAATATTTTTGCATTATTAATGAGATTTAATAAATCCCTTTTATTAGGAATCGGATATCTAATCCATTTAAGGACAATGTTTAGAGGTTTATAGTTTATTACTAATCTAGGAACACCTCTTTCTCTTTCTGCTGCACTATTTACATAAAAAGCAATGCAGCTCCAAGGAGAATATGACTTCCTTATTAATTTTTTTCTCTATAAGAGTTTGTATTTATTTTTTACAAAGATCAAGATATTCTTGATTCATTTGACAGGGTCTTGACCTTGTCGGAATATTTTTCTCATTGAAACTATCAATGTAAGGTAAAGAAACAATATGTTGTTTCCTATTCCAAAATGCATTTGATATATCACTACATACAGTGAGTTTGAATTTATTTTCAATTTGACTTATTAAGTTGTTTTGTTTGTTTATTTGTTCTTCAACTTGAACAAATACTACTTCTT
>NC_033802.1:40412021-40452333 GCF_001876935.1 Asparagus officinalis | reverse complement strand
TATATATATATTATGTATATATTATATATATATATACATATATATATATATATATATATAGCTATATATATTATATATATATATATTATATGTATATGTATATATATATATATAGTTATATATATATATATATATATAGTATATATATATATATATTATTGAGAAAAATGGCGTATGACTTGGTACCAAGCACAAATTTTGTGCTGGTAGTGATGTGTCACATCCTCATCCACTCACTACCCATGTGAATGTTGAGTCCATTTGAATGAGTGGAGGGGGGGATGTGACACTATCACTTCCAGCACAACTTTTGTGCTTGGTACCAACCATACCCATATTGCTCTCTCTCTCTCTCTCTCTCTCTCTCTCTCTCTATATATATATATATATATATATTATATATTATATATATATATATATATATATATATATATATATATATATAGTGCGTTTCTCATACGCACAAGTTCGTATGCATTCCGCTCAAAAGTCAAGAGATTGGGGTTTTTTGCAAAATGTGCACGACTGGCCAGCCCATCCTAAAAGTCACTCTCTCACTCATTTTCTCTCTCTCTTCCCTCAACTCAAGAAACCAGATCCAGCTCCTCCGAGCCCCTCACCGCCCCACGCCCATCGTCGTGCTCCTTTCGACGCCAACACCACCGACCACCTCCGAGCTTCGCCGTTGCCCACCTCCAGCTCCTCGAGCTTCGCCCAACCCAACATTCGACTGCCGAGCTCCTCCGTCCTCCGTCGTGACCCCAAGCCCTGCGAGTCAACTCCAACCTCCTCCAGGTTTGGTTATAATGCTAGGACATCGTCGTGCTCCTTTCGACGCCAACACCACCGACCACCTCCGAGCTTCGCCGTTGCCCACCTCCAGCTCCTCGAGCTTCGCCCAACCCAACATTCGACTGCCGAGCTCCTCCGTCCTCCGTCGTGACCCCAAGCCCTGCGAGTCAACTCCAACCTCCTCCAGGTTTGGTTATAATGCTAGGATGATGGAGATGATCTAATAGACGCAGCAAGCGAGAAAAACATTATAAGTCACCGCAAAAAGAGTTAAGAAACAATGTGATTATCCAGGAATAATCAAAACTACCTACAAATGCTGAAAATATCTCGAACAACGCTCCTGATAGTATAAAGCCCCCGAAATTGGAATCCAAGTGCAATTGCATTGTGATGTAGATAAAGGTTTTCCACAATTGTAAGAAAATATCACTTGTTGGTATGGTGATTGTAAAATTATAGTCCACTAAGAGGTTGCAGAGGCCCTCCTTTTCTTTTTTTGTTTCTTTTTCGAAATCCTTTTCTTCATCTTGAAGTGGTGGCATAAAGAGGATAACTCGTCAGCATTGCTTGAGAAAACTATTTTGTTTATTGAGAAGACACGTGATATTGAGAGGTTAAGTAAACTATCAAAATATAGTCAATTGGTGTAGAACCCCGTAATTTTTATATGAATATATGTGAATCATTAGTAAATAAATAATCGTTGTATGATAAATAGCTTGAGGTCTTTGATGTACATGATAACAAGTTATTTGAGATAATATGAGAGTATGGGTGTAGAGCTTTGTGCGTTGAATTTTGCAAATTAACAAATCATGCACAAAAACTGGAATTTCCCAGTTCAGTTGACACATCAGTCGACTGACAGTGTCGGTCGACACATCAGTCGACCGATACGCTGATTTTCAGTTTGTACAGGTTTCGGGTCTGTTTTGTTTTGGTTCGGGTTTGGGTCGGGTTTAGCTGTTTGTATATATCCTTCTTCACCCGAAAACATCCCCTCTCATCCTCAGATCAGAGAAACCCTAGCCCCCTCTCCCCTCTCTCAAACCCTAGGGTAGTTCTTGGTGATTTTGGGGCGAAATTGGAGGATTTTCGTCAGGATTTTCAGTTTGCAGCGAAAGGAATCACTCCCCCTCAGATCCAGGAGCTCTTCATCACCTCAGAGGCGAGTAACATCTCGCCCAACCTTGTCCCATTCTTTTTAAACGTTTTCAAATGGTTTTATTGAGATCTCTTTGGCCTAAAACGTATTTTGTGTACAAAGATTGGATTTTTATTGCATATAACATGAAGATGTGCATTTTCAGTTTGATAAATAACCTACTAATGTTTGGTAAATTTAAAATCCAGATCTGAAACGTTTTATAAGAGATTTAACATGGGTTTTGTTTTGAAAAAATGTTTTTAAATACATAAATACATATGTTTAGAGTTTTATTTATGTATTTGTACATGAAAGTTATGTTTCAGTTAGTCCATACATGTTAAAATACGTATGGTTCATGCTTGGAATTGATGGGGATGTGTTTAGATAAAGTTTGAGATGAAAAACAACCTGAGCAGAGTTTCTGCAGGCCATCGGTCGACTGATCAGTCGACCGACGGGCAAAAATTTCCAGTCATCAGTCGACTGATCAGTCGACTGACGAGCTGGTTGTGTTTTCTCAGCTTCTCGGTCGACTGGTCAGTCGACTGGTGAGCTGAGGCTATGCTGCCTGAGCTTCATCAGTCGACACATGAGTCGACTGACGTCGTCAGTCGACACATCAGTCGACTGATGAGCTGTTTTACAGATTCTTGATCTGTTTAAGTTGTCTTTCGGGGTCGCCTCGGTAACCTGACCCTAGTTTATCACGTTAATGATTTATCTGTGCATGTGGGTTGACTTTTGACATGAGTTTAGACATGTACATCGGGATGCGTGCGGGTTTAGATTTGGTGTATTTTTCCATGTATGCTAGTGATAATTACATTTCCTTCATTTATAGTCTACGTGTTGGACAATACATTATTTTGATCCATGTGTTGGATACTTACCATCTTGGTCCATGTGTTGGACATGCATTCTATTCAGTCCATGTGTTGGACCTACATCACTTTTAGTCCATGTGTTGGACATTTTTGCCAAACCTTGAGCATGGTACACATTTGAGTTTTGGAACACGACATTTTGATACCGTTAAGACATGATAGCTACCTAGACTGGGTATGACACTTATGTAGAATACGACATGACATTTTATGACGTGGGACACTACATGATACTCTATTTATGTTCTGAGATGGGTTGTCTTCCCTTTTATTTATTTCTGTTCACGTATTAGACTCCGGGTTTGGTACTTAGGGATTTTCAATTTGGGATACAAGGTATATATATGAGGGTTTCCTTGTTTGGATTATTTCGCTCGACGTACCTATGCCCGTGTTGAAACTTCCTAAGTACTAAAGCCCATTGTTTATTTTTAGGATAATTGCTTATATATATGTATATGTTTTGTGATAACTGTATTTTCTTATACAACGAGCCCTATTCCCTTGGGGTTGGTTGTGATGTTGCTCGCTAGCGCTTGACGCTCGTTGTCCCTCCCCCTTTCAGGTAACGAGCCAGGAGCCCGGAGAGTCGCAGGTTGATGGCGACACACTTTAGTGTTTAGCTGTCTGTTATGTTTATGTTGGAGCTCCACTATAGATTTTGTTAGACATTTGAGAGTATTGTTTTAGAAGTTGTAAAGGCTGTGTGCCTTATTTCCTTCTTGTCAGATATTTGTATTTGAGACTTGTTGACCACTCCAGTTTATTTATTCAGACATTGACTATGTATTTTCATTTGTTGGGTGATGAGATATTTATTTGAATCACTATCATTTCATCAGCCCTTCGTGTATTATCTTTTACTTGCTTTTGTACCTACACCTGTTATTGATTCTACTAGATAGATGTTAATTGTGATGGTGAAACTTGTTGTTGCACGGTGTGGTGCATAGCAGGTTTGACATTCTTGGTTTCACCTTGGACTGCAGCCTTGAGTGAACCCAGGGGCGTCACAGTTGGTATCAGAGCTCTAGTTCCAGTATCCTTAGGATCATCCTGTGTCGAGTCGTGGAGCTAGGACAGAGTTTCCTAGGATTCATGTATAGAGTCCGTAAGGATTTCCTAGTATGAGTGAGAACGACTTATGCGTATACCTCAAAATTTAAGGAAAAAAAATTTTTTTTTATGATAACTATTTTGCAAATTTAAAGTATTTTGTGTGAATACTATATGTTGTGAAGATTGTATTGTGATACGCTATTTATAGAAGTTTATTTTGACTCATAAACTTTTATTTTCTTATGATCAGATAGATGGCAGGACGTGGTAGACCTCGTACCAGGAGAGCTACCCAGGCAGAGTCACAGCAGACTCCATCAGAGCAGCAGCCAGCTCAGTCCGAGCCTCAGCAGGCACCACCAGGGCCGCAGCAGGCTCCTCAGTACTTGGTGGATCTTATGGCTCCTCTCATTGCCAGGATGACGGCCATTGAGGACTTGGTGACGACTCATATAGCACCACGAACACCACCACCACCGGTAGCTCAGCAGCAGGGGATACCTGCCGTTCCTGTCAGAGAGAGACCCCCAGAGGTCACGCCTGCAGCTATTCCTTTAGCAGTCCCAGACAGAGCCACAGAGCAGGAGGCTTGGCTCCGTATGGTTGAGAGGTACCAGAAGATGAGAGCACCCGAGTTTCAGGGATCACCAGACCCTCTAGCAGCCCATAAGTGGAAGGAGGATGTGAGCAACATTCTCGACATACTCAGTGTGGACTCAGTTCAGAAGCAGAGGTTGGCATCCTACAGTCTGAAGGGTGATGCTGGGAGATGGTACCGACTTCAGTTCCCTCCAGAGCAGAGGATGACCCTCACATGGGAGGACTTCATATATTTCTTTGATGGGCAGTACATTTCCTCTGCATCACGGACAGGGAAGGAGCTCGAGTTATCCCGTTTGACCCAGGGAGACATGACAGTTGCAGATTTTGAGAGCAGGTTTATGGAGTTGCTACATTTCACGGGTATGTGGCAGAGAGGAGAGCGTCAGGCTCAGATGTTCTTGGCTGGGCTTCGCCCTAATCTCCGACGGTACCTCGTGTCGAGGAGATTTTATTCAGTTAGGGAGGTAGCTGAAGCTACCACTTCTCAGGAGACTGAGACTTCTATGTTCCAGAAAGACAAGGAAGGGAAGGCCAAGACCGGACAGAGTGGGGACAAGGGCAAGAACAAGAGATCTTTCTCTGGACCTCAGCAGCAGCATCAGGGCCCTTATAAGAAGGGACCCCAGCAGGATCAGAGGGCATTTCAGCAGCGCAAGTTCCAGGGATCTTGTTATAACTGTCGCAAGGTCGGACATAAGGCATCGGAGTGCCGTAGCGCACCAACAGGAGCCCAGCAGGGCAAGGGTCCGAACCAGCAGCAGCAGCGACAGCAGGGCAGAGGTCAGGGCCAGCAGAACAGACTTGAGGCACCACCAGCAGCTCAGAGGACCGAGGGTCAGATTCGAGCAGTTCAGGATGTTCCTCAGGGGCAGATTATCCCATATTCTCCATCCCCATCAGCAGAGCAGTCTTCAGCCACAGGCAGGGTTTATGCGGTAGTTCCCCGTGATCATGGAGCCAGTGGAGCAGTAGTGGAGGGTACGTTCTTTGTGAACTCCTTTCCCGCTCGTATTCTTTTCAATTCGGGAGCCTCGCATTCTTTCATATCGCATGCATTAATGACTAGACTCCAGCTCGTAGCTCAGCCACTAGACACCCCTCTATCTGTTTCCACCCCTTTAGGTGAGGTATCGCTTCTGGAGAGCGTTTGTAGGAGGTGTACCATCAGTCTAGACGAGTCGGAGTTCATAGTAGATTTGATAGTGTTGCATATGTCCGAGTTCGATATTATCCTTGGTATGGATTGGTTGTCTTCCTACCATGTTAGCATTGACTGCTTTGCGAAGACAGTCAAGTTGCGAGCGTCCGACGGGTCCGAGATGATTGTAGCCGCCTCTCAGGGCAACCGACTTGCGGAGTCATTTCTGGCATACATCGAGGAGGTGATGCGACGGATCAGGGTGCTGAGTTATTAGAGACTAGAGTTGTCTCAGAGTATCAGGATGTCTTTCAGGACATACCTGGATTACCTCCGGTGAGAGAGGTGGAGTTCTGTATCGAGTTGCAGCTAGGCACAGCCCCGATATCCCGCGCACCCTATCGCATGGCACCAGCTGAGATGAGGGAGCTCCAGACCCAGTTGGATGAGTTGTTAGCTCAGGGTTTTATTCACCGGAGTCATTCTCCGTGGGGCGCGCCTGTCCTCTTCGTGAAGAAGAAGGATGGTAGTATGAGATTATGCATAGATTATAGAGAGTTGAACAAGGTCACTATCCGGAATAGGTACCCACTACCTAGGATTGATGACTTGTTTGACCAGTTGCAGGGTGCGCAGTATTTCTCGAAGATTGATCTTCGTTCCGGCTATCATCAGTTGCGGGTTCGGGAGATGGATATTCCTAAGACCGCTTTCCTCACTCGATACGGATCTTTCGAGTTCTTGGTCATGCCTTTTGGATTGACCAATGCACCCGCAGTATTCATGGACTTGATGAACCGGGTTTTTCGTCCCTTCTTAGATCGGTTTGTGATCGTTTTCATCGATGATATTCTTATTTACTCGAGATCGGAGGTGGATCACGAGGAGCATCTACGGATAGTGTTGAGGACTCTTCAGGAGCATCAGCTGTATGCTAAGTTAAGCAAGTGTGAGTTTTGGCTTTCAGAAGTCAGATTTCTTGGCCATGTTATCAGTCGAGAGGGTATAGCAGTGGACCCGGCTAAGGTCGTGGCAGTTCTTGACTGGGAACCACCGAAGACGGTGACAGAGATTCGCAGATTTTTGGGTTTAGCTGGATATTACAGGAAGTTCATCCAGGACTTCTCGAAGATTTCGACACCGATTACACACCTTACGAAGAAGGGTGTACCGTTCATTTGGAGCATGGAGTGCCAGAAGGCTTTTGATATCTTGAAAGCTAAGTTGACTACAGCGCCGGTTTTGACTATTCCGAGCAGTGACAGGACATTTGTTGTGTATACAGATGCATCATTAGCAGGCTTAGGAGGCGTATTGATGCAGACTCAGAGAGGGGTGGCCTATATCTCATGGCAGTTGAGGGTGCATGAGCAGAACTACCCCACTCATGACTTGGAGTTAGCAGCAGTGGTGTTTGCACTGAAGTCATGGAGGTACTACTTGTATGGAGTGCAGTTTGAACTATTCACAGACCATCAGAGTCTGAAGTACCTCTTTTCTCAGAAGGAACTCAATCAGAGGCAGAGGAGGTGGATTGAGTTTATCAAGGACTACGAGTTTGCAATTCAGTATCACCCAGGAAAGGCGAACGTCGTAGCAGATGCTTTGAGTAGGAAGCGTCGACATCGGGTTGCGGCTTTGAGGTGTTCGTTGTACAGAGATCTTATCACTCTTAGCCAGTTTGATTTTAGGTCCGAGATTGGAGGAACCATTGCATTCTTGGGAGCTATGTCAGTGCAGCCATCTTAGAGTGATAGAGTTGTCAGAGCCCAGCTGGGAGACTCTTGGATTCAAATCCGAAAGGAGGAGATCTCCAAGGAGCCTAAGACTGATTGGACCATTGGAGCAGATGGAAATCTATGGATGAAGGGTAGACTGGTCATGCCAGCCAGTGCAGAGCTGAAGAGGGAGCTATTTGATGAGGCACACCGTACTACTCGGTACACAGTACATCCAGGGACTACCAAGATGTACAAGGACCTGAAGAGACATTTCTGGTGGAGTGGTATGCAGAGAGAAATTGCAGAGTATGTAGCTAGATGTTTTACCTGCCAGCAGGTGAAGGCAGAACACTAGAGACCGGCAGGGACACTTCAGCCTTTACCCATTCCAGAGTGGAAGTGGGCAGACATTTCTATGGATTTTATTGTGGGGTTGCCGAAGTCGAAGAAGGGGAATGATTCTGTTTGGGTGATAGTAGACCGGTTGACGAAGTCAGCGCATTTTATTCTGGTGAGGACCACTTATACAGCCGAGACATATGCGAGGATATTCATTCGGGAGATAGTTCGACTCCATGGGGTCCCAGATACGATCGTGTCGGATCGAGGATCAGTTTTCACTTCACACTTTTGGAGGAGTTTCCAGGACTCATTTGGCAGCAGGCTATCTTATAGCAGTGTATTCCACCCGCAGACGGATGGTCAGACAGAGAGGGTAAATCAGGTATTGGAGGACATGTTGAGAGCATGTGTCATTGACTTCCAAGGCAGCTGGGAGGATCATATTCCATTGGTAGAATTCGCTTATAACAACAGTTATCAAGCGACGATCGGGATGGCTCCGTATGAGGCATTGTACGGGAGACCCTGTAGATCACCGATATGTTGGGCAGAGCCAGAGGACAGCTTGATGCTTGGGCCAGAGCTTGTGAGGCAGACTACTGAGAAGGTAGCATTGATTAGAGAGCGGATTCTAGCCGCTCAGAGCCGGCAGAAGAGTTATGCAGATAAGAGGCGAAGACCCCTAGAGTTTTAGATTGGGGATTTGGTTATGCTGAAAGTATCGCCTATGAAAGGCGTGCAGTGGTTCGGGAGGCGAGGGAAGCTTGCACCGAGATATATTAGACCTTTCCAGATTTTGGAGCGTATTGGAGCAGTGTCATACAGACTAGACCTTCCAGCATCTATGTCTAGTGTGCACAATGTGTTCCACGTCTCTATGCTCAAGAAGCACTTGCATGATGAGGAGCAGCAGCGAGTGTTGGATGCACCGGAGATTGAGCTTCGAGATGATTTGACTACTATTGAGATCCCAGTGTCTATACTTGCTAGAGAGGACAAGAGGCTCAGGAACAAGGTGATTCCATTGGTGAAAGTTCAATGGAACCGAAGTGGAGTTGAGGAAGCTTCTTGGGAGCGCGAGGAGGGCATGCGACGCGACTACCCACATTTGTTTGATCAGGTAAATAAATTTTCTGACAAGTACCTTATGATATGTATCTTAGATGATATTTGGACATTTGGTTATATTTGCATTTAATACTAGTATGAGAATATTCTCGCTTAATTCTTAATCTTTCGGAACACACGGTATATATATGGGGGGTTCCTTGTTTGGATTTTTCACCCGATGTACTAGTTCCACTAGATTAAGGTTTGAGCGGGAGTGTTACCATTTTAGATCGTTAAGTATAAATATCTCTATATGTTTATTTAGAAGTTCAGGTTGTGATATGCATATAGTTTCCGAATTTCGAGGACGAAATTCTTCTAAGGGGGGGAGAATGTAGAACCCCGTAATTTTTTTAATGAATATATTGAGTTATTAGTGGTAAACATTTCTTTTGCGATGAATAACCATATATATGTTAAATAAATGGTGCGTTGGATTTTGCAAATTAGCAAAACATGCACAAAACTGGAATTTCCCAGTTCAGTCGACACATCAGTCGACTGACAGTGTCGGTCGACACATCAGTCGACCGATACGCTGATTTTCAGTTTGTACAGGTTTCGGGTCTGTTTTGTTTTGGTTCGGGTTTGGGTCGGGTTTAGCTGTTTGTATATATCCTTCTTCACCCGAAAACATCCCCTCTCATCCTCAGATCAGAGAAACCCTAGCCCCCTTTCCCCTCTCTCAAACCCTAGGGTAGTTCTTGGTGATTTTGGGGCGAAATTGGAGGATTTTCGTCGGGATTTTCAGTTTGCAGCGAAAGGAATCACTCCCCCTCAGATCCAGGAGCCCTTCATCACCTCAGAGGCGAGTAACATCTCGCCCAACCTTGTCCCATTCTTTTAAAACGTTTTCAAATGGTTTTATTGAGATCTCTTTGGCCTAAAACGTATTTTTTGTACAAAGATTGGATTTTTATTGCATATAACATGAAGATGTGCATTTTCAGTTTGATAAATGACCTACTAATGTTTGGTAAATTTAAAATCCAGATCTGAAACGTTTTATAAGAGATTTAACATGGGTTTTGTTTTGAAAAGTGTTTTTAAAGCATAAATACATATGTTTAGAGTCTTATTTATGTATTTGTGCATGAAAGTTATGTTTCAGTTAGTCCATACATGTTAATATACGTATGGTTCATGCTTGGAATTGATGGGGATGTGTTTAGATAAATTTTGAGTTGAATAACAACCTGAGCAGAGTTTCTGCAGGCCATCGGTCGACTGATCAGTCGACCGACGGGCAAAATTTCCAGTCATCAGTCGACTGATCAGTCGACTGACGGGCTGGTTGTGTTTTCTCAGCTTCTCGGTCGACTGGTCAGTCGACTGGTGAGCTGAGGCTATACTGCCTGAGCTTCATCAGTCGACATATGAGTCGACTGACGTCATCAGTCGACACATCAGTCGACTGATGAGTTGTTTTACAGATTCTTAATCTGTTTGAGTTGTCTTTCGGGGTCGCCTCGATAACCTGACCCTAGCTTATCATGTTAATGATTTATCTGTACATGTGGGTTGACTTTTGACATAAGTTTAGACATGTACATCGGGATGCGTGCGGGTTTAGATTTGGTGTATTTTTCCATGTATGCTAGTGATAATTACATTTCCTTCATTTATAGTCTACGTGTTGGACAATACATTATTTTGATCCATGTGTTGGATACTTACCATCTTGGTCCATGTGTTGGACATGTATTCTATTCAGTCCATGTGTTGGACCTGCATCACTTTTAGTCCATGTGTTGGACATTTTTGCCGAACCTTGAGCATGGTACACATTTGAGTTTTGGAACACGACATTTTGATACCGTTAAGACATGATAGCTACCTAGACTGGGTATGACACTTATGAGAACACGGCATGGTATTTATGTAGGTCAGTACAAGGTACTGTATTTATGGTTCTGAGATGGGTTGTCTTCCCTTTTATTTATTTCTGTTCACGTATTAGACTCCGGGTTTGGTACTTAGGGATTTTCAATTTGGGATATAAGGTATATACATGAGGGTTTCCTTGTTTGGATTATTTCGCTCGACGTACCTATGCCCGTGTTGAAACTTCCTAAGTACTAAAGCCCATTGTTTATTTCTTCTGGATAATTGCTTATATATATATGTTTTGTGATAACTGTATTTCCTTATACAACAAGCCCTCTCCCTTGGGGTTGGTTGTGATGTTGCTCGCTAGCGCTTTGACGCTCGTTGTCCCTCCCCCTTTCAGGTCACGAGCCAGGAGCCCGGAGAGTCGCAGGTTGATGGCGACATACTTTAGTGTTCGACTATCTATTCTAGCTATGTTTTATTTTGGAGCTCCACTATAGACTTTGTTTAGACGGTTGAGGACTTTATTTCTAGATGTTGTAAAGGCTGTGTGCCTTATTTCCTTTACTCAGACTTGTTGTATTTGGGATGTATTAAGAACTCCAGTTGTTCATTTCAGACATTGACTTTATATTCCTGTATGTTGGATGATGAAATACTATTTTTATCTCTATCATTTTCATCAGTTATCTCTTGTAGTATTTTTCACTTGCTTCGTACCTACACCTGTTATTGACTCACTAGAGTGATAGAATTGTGATGGTGAAACATGTTATTGCACGGTGTGGTACATGGCAGGTTTGACATTCTTGGTTTCACCTCAAACTGCAGTCTTGTGTGAACCCAGGGGCGTCACAATTGGAAATATGAGGGAGCATACATTACCAAATGTAACAACTTCAATTTTACAGCCATCAAACAGATCATTAGAATTGAATTCTCTGATTTCCTACATGAACATATTCTCATACGTTTTTGTTGTTAAGTAAAGGTGATTATCTTTGTATAATACGGAATATGGTTTTCATCTGAAAGTAGAGAAATATTTTATAAGACAATATATTTCAATTGGGTCTCTAGACTTTGAAGTGAAAAAGATTATTTTAGCTATCTCGACCCATAAATAGAATCATTTCCATCCAATATGAAATATCTACCTCAAAAGATTTAATTTATTTTCCCCTGGTGATCGATTTATATTATACGAGCTGCTAGTATTAAAATTGAGATTATATGTCTATCGTTATTGTGAATGCATCACTCTATTGTGATATTAGAGGTGGGCAACGGCGAGAAAATGGCAATTCATGAAAATCTTATGTGAATGACTGGATGGGCAAAATAATATGCAAATTAGCTAATAAACTCATGATACTGAAACTTCCTTTTTCTAAAAGGAATTTCAAATTTCATTTTTATCTCTTCGGTGCACTTAATTGTCTGTCCTGAATTTACTTTTCAACACAAATATTGGTTCATACAACTAATTTGGTTATCAGTAAGGCTGCGATAAGCACAGCAAATGAAGAGGAGAAAAGGGTTATTAAGATCTGCTTCATACAGCTAAATTTTTTTTAATCAATAAAACAGTTATCATAACATGTCAAGTACCAATTGCTAGTTATAAATGAAAGTTACTGCTACTGAAATCTTCTAGTTTCCAGCACGTAGAGACTCATAAAGACAGCTTCCAGAACAAACAAGCATGAATCGCCACCAAAAAGAGTATGTCATCAGGACTTGCATCGTGATTATTCAAAAACTAACAGATAAAGAGAATCAAGCTCCAAACATTTCCAACGCAAATATAACACATTTTAGATGCATAAGACTATTGAAAAGCCATACATAATTGATTACTGAAAAGGATTTACAAAAGAATAGCTCAAACTGCAACCATTCTCTCCAAACAAAATAATACAGCAGCAGCATTACAAAGCCAGACACAAAAAAGGATTTCGAAAAAGAAACAGAAAAAGAAAAGGGGGGCCTCTACAACCTCTCAGTGGACTACAAATTTACAATCACCATACCAGCAAGTGATATTTTCTTACAATTATGGAAAGCCTTTATCTACATCACAGTGCAATTGCACTTGGATTCCAATTTCAGGGGCTTTATACTATCAGGAGCGTTGTTCGAGATATTTTCAGCATTTACAGGTAGTTTCGATGATTCCTGGATAATCACATTGTTTCCTGACTCTTTCAGCGGTGACTTATAATGTTTTTCTCGCTGGCTGCGTCTATTAGATCATCTCCATCATCCTAGCGTTGTAACCGAACCTAGAGGAGGTTGGAGTTGACTCACATGGCTTGGGGTCACAACGGAGGACAGAGGAGCTCAGCAGTCGGATGTTGGACTGGGCGAAGCTCGAGGAGCTGGAGGTGGGCAACGACGAAGCTTGAAGGTGGTCGGTGGTGTTGGCGTCGGAAGGAGCGCGGCGATGGCTGAGGGGTTTGGCGCGGTCGGTGGGCAGGGGAGGGGAGCTCGGCGTGGGGCGATGAGGGGCTCGGATGAGCTGGATCTGGTTTCTTGAGTAGAGGGAGGAGAGATAGAAAACGAGTGAGAGAGTGACTTTTAGGATGGGCTGGCCAGTCGTGCACATTTTGAAAAAAACCCCAATCTCGTGACTTTTGAGCGGAATGCATACGAACTTGTGTATATATATATATATATATATATGAGAAATATGGGTATGCTTGGTACCAAGCATAAATTTTATGCTTGGTAGTGATGTGTCACATCCCTATCCACTCCCTACCCATGTGAATTTACTCTTTATACCTTGGTGATTTTGCTCTACTTCATTGGGCTTTCTAAGTGACCATTTAATGAGTTTTGGACCAATGAATCTCAACCCAATTGGGCTTAGTTATTAAGCATAAAAATATTCCTTAAGCTTAATTACTCCGTCAACTTAGGTTTATAAGATAGAACCACCTTGAGTTTCAAGAGAGTTTTTATTGGTGCCTATTTTTCGCACTCTCCTGAAAAATATTTTGATCAAGACAACTTAAAAAATTATTTTCAACTCTAAGCTAAGCATGCAAAAATTTCATTACTTCAATTAAAAATCTTATTTAAGGCTTAAGCAAAGTATACTACTTTGAAAATTGTTTTTTAAGAAATTTGTTTAGGGTTATCATCAAAGATGAATTTGAGTACATAACTAAGGATTAGAGAATTTAAAATTTATCAAATATATCAATTATTAATCACCTCTATTAAGTTGGCAAATGATACTATTTTTATGAAAAAGGAAAAAATTGATAATAGATAAAAATTGTAAGATAAATAGGAAAAATGACTAAGACAAAGATAAAAATTGACTAGTCTCCACCCCCACACCTAAATTTTTACATTTTCCTCAATGCAATTTCTATGATGCACAAAGTAAAGCATATGAGAAATGAAGCACTTACATTTGTTCGGTCGACCTAAAATAATGATGAAATAATAAAATCTACAATTATCTTTGGTATGAGGAGGATGAAGTTAAAATTTTATTCTTCCCTTTTTTCTTTTTTTTTCCATATTTTTTCATTCATTTTTTCATACCTTTTTTCACATCTATTTTTTCTCATTTTTTTTAAAGAACAAGAAACTCTCAAATGAGAAAAAGAATAAATTATTTTTATTATTTGTACTATTATGAGACAAAAAGTGAAAATACAGAATAACAAATTGAACATGAAAAGCTCGTATTCTACATTAAATGCTACCTTATTGATAAATATTCTACCCTGAATTTTAAAGAAGTCTAAGATGATGAACTCAAAAAAGTGCTTAAATTCTATGTATTTCGAAGGTTCTAATAATTTCTGCAGCAATTAAAGATAGGTATTAATGGTGTTATGCATTTTGAAAGCCTTAGGTTCCATATTAATGAAAATTTGTCTTAACACAACTGGTTCTTATTTACACGATTCCTCAAACCCATGATTCATAGTTGAGGTATGAAAATTTGGTTGTTGTATGTATTCTAGGATCCTATGTTCATCGACAAATAGTTCTTCAAAACTAAGATCAGATAAACATGTATCAAAAAATAGCTCCTTTGTTTTGTGAGACTAAATCTAATCATATTGCTTCAAACATCTTCAGTTCCATACCAAATTTTTTCCCAAGATATCGGATACTACTGGAGTTGAAACTAAAGATGGTGGCACTAGTCTTTGAGAGCTTGTGAAGGGGAATATCCAGAAAGCTCAAGAGTCTGCTAGATTATGTTCAAAGCAAAGCTTTTTTATGTCGATGTGAATCTTCTTGATATTCACCGAACCTACCTACCCAGAGTAGTAATGAGGTTAGTTGTGATGATGGATTTTTATGAGCATATCATCTAGAGTGAAGGTTGTAGGCGTATAAAATTGCCTATAGGTCCCACAATACAGCTCGATGACGTTAATTTCGACAAACGGACCATCGGGCGACGTATCCAAGCACTACCGTTATCCCGCTAACGCCGAAGCCAAACCATACGCAACGGAGCAGATTAACGAGGCGACGAAGCCAACAAATCGCACCCAAGCATTGGAACGCATCCACTCGCAAGCGGAATCGAACCAACGTTTCGGGGAATCACCGAGTCATCTAAACAAGAACGAACTCGGTGATATGACGATCGAATCAAGATCGGTTTCGGACTCGAACTCAGAAGTGGACTTACTGCCTAATCAGGAACCGGATCAACAAATCAAATCCGAACAAGTCAACCACGCAACCGAATCAAAGTCCAAATCAACAACAAATCGGAACCCGAACGACGGAACCCGAACGACGGAAACCGGAAAACCCGCCTAAGGGGGCTCGGCCAAAGCCGAGCCACCTGTAGGTGGCTCGGCCAAGGCCGAGCCACCTGTAGGTGGCTCGGCCAGGCGAACTCGGTGATATGACGATCGAATCAAGATCGGTTTCGGACTCGAACTCAGAAGTGGACTTACTGCCTAATCAGGAACCGGATCAACAAATCAAATCCGAACAAGTCAACCACGCAACCGAATCAAAGTCCAAATCCTATTATTCCCTTGGTGGAATATTACCCGTCATATCGTGTAGATCCGACCGGATCGAGATCACGCGGTGGTCCACGGCAAATAACCCCGGCGCAGGCAAAGAACCCACCAAAGCGAGCGACCGCAAAACAGGAGCTCGCGATTAGTTCGACAAATAAGGAAAATTGTAATCTTTACTTTGTTTTCTTTGATTTTTCATTGTAACCGGATCTTATAAAAAGACCGGATCTTTGTAACGCATAAAGTTGTTAACTGAGATAGCAATGATATCAACAATGAAGAAAGCTACGATTTTTCCCGCGAACAATCTGGCGACCACAGTGGGAGCCAACAGCTTTACTGCCGAAGCTGTCGCGTCGCAGCCGCGGATCCCGATCCCGGTCGAGGAGGAGGTCGAGTACGAATTCGACCAACAAAAGTTCGAGGAGTATCTGTCATCCTCGTCCGAATCCACCTCCCCTCGCAAGTCCAAGTCTCCAAAGCTCTCTTCCAAGAGAAAACTTCGTTGGTACGAAGAAGTTGAAGCTGCCAACGAAGATCTCGCCCCGTTTGATGCCGAAGCTGCATCGGGTGAGATCTCTCCTTCCAACCAGGTCAGATCTGCTCTGGCCGAATCTTCCGTTGCCGAGGGCGTAGTGACTCTCTCAAAGAGAGCCCGCCAAAGGCAACGTCAGCGCCTTGCGAAACAAATCGCAAAGGCAATGGAATCTGTGGACGGGATCCGTTACAACACGGATCTGAAGAACAGAAGAGGCGAACGACCTCAACAACCAATGAATGGCAACTCCTCCAAGCCACCAACGAACGAATGGATCCGTGTCAAACGGAACCGTTCAACGCTGGAGGATCGCATTCAGAAGCGCCGCGCACTCTCAGCACAAGCACGAGCTCAAGTTCAAGAAGCCCGTAGAAGGTGGCAGAATGGAGTAGCCAAGAAATCACCACTAACTCACAAAATATGGAGGCCAAAGTCCAAAGTGGTGAGTCAGGCCGAGGATCGACCTTTACAGCCTTCAAAACGAGTTCAACCTCCCGAACCATCCCGAGGAAGGAGGTCAATCTTGGAGCGCCTCGGTCCAATTCCCGACGAGCGCAACGAAGTCCATGAACGCTCGGGCCCGATGAAGAGGCTCCGAACTAATCAACATGCTGGGGGTCGACACAACCCTCAACATGACAAAGAGTTTACGGCACCCAAGCGCACTACCTTGCGCATCGAAGTTCGGGAGCCCGCTGAGAATTCATGTCTACAAAGGCGTGTTTCGAGGCGAGTGACTCTCGGAAGTCCAAATAAGGCAGTTTGCTCTCAGAAGGAAACGTTGTCATCCGAGGATGATAACGTTATACCTGGGAAATCATGCCAACACGCGATAGGTTACTCCGATCAAATGGACGAGTTGTACTATCGTGCTGGGGGTACGAACAAAACAAGAAAAAGAAGCCCTCAAGGGCTCGAAACTCAGTGCCCATGTGCCAAGCTCATTCGGGTAGTACTGTCTCAATGCAACTGCATCAAGGGAGTCCCCGAGAGAATTTCAGTGTTCGAAAGGCTCGGCACCGAAACGCCAAAACCAAGGCATAGGCGCTTCCGGCAAAGAAGAACAGTGGTTAAGGATGGAGAATTTCCGAAGGTCACCGCCAACATGACCAGCAAAGAGACATCGACACAGATTGATCTCAAATCGTTTCTGGAAGCGTCCCGGCGTGTAACCCGTCTGCAGTCCGGAGCCATCGCACGAGGAACTTATGGTAGGGTTCGGATAAGATTGCCTTCGGAAGATGAAGAATCGGATTCCTGCTCTGCTGTCGCATCGGACAATACAGTGTCCAGCGAAGGACAACCCCGCGAGTCATTCATGATAGGCGCGGAAGAAATGGCCAAAATGCTTGAAGACGCTTTGGCTAAGCAGAAAGAAAGTTTTAAATTCGAGATGGAGACGGCCATGCAGCAGATGAGAGAGATGCATGAACAGCAAATCCAAGCATTCAGGAACCAACAAGGTGAACCAAGCCACCGTAACCAGGTTGCTCAGGAAAAGGAGCACGCGGATGGGGATGAAGCTCACAATGCCAATAACCCTCCCATCAATGCAGGGGGTGGTAGTGAGGATGCCAACGGGGATACAAGTGAAGACTTGAAGATCAAAAGCCTCGAGAGTAAAATCAATACGTTGCTGTCTGCTCAAGAGGTAAAGAAAACGGGCATTCCTTGTCCATACCCGAGGGAATGGGAATCAATCCCCTATCCGGCGAAGTTTAGTCTAATCAACTTCACGCCGTTCGATGGAAGGGGTTCCCCCACCCAGCATTTGATTTATTTCAAATCGCACCTGGGTGCTATCTCTGGGAACGAGCCTCTGATGGTGCGGTCATTCGTCGGCACTCTTCGCGGAGCTGCCTTCGATTGGTATCGTCGCCTCAAGCCAGGAAGCGTGAACAGCTGGGATGACATGGAGACGAAGTTCCTTGCAAATTTCTTCGACGACGACACCGAGATCTCTATCGGATCGTTGCTCGACGAGAAACAAAAAGACGGGGAGTTAGTCGACACCTTCGTCAAAAGGTTCCGGAACAAGGCGATGAATTGCCGGGACCCGATCACCGAGGAATTCATTCTCCAGACTTGCCACAACAACCTCGCATTGGACGTATTGGAGGCAATGGGGACAGCACCGTCTGACACTTGGAAGGATCTGAAGGTGCGCGGTGAACAAGCCGAACGCTTCCTTAAAAGGAAGAAGGCCGAAAGGAACCAACCGACGGTTAATCTGCTGGACTCAAACTTCGCTTCCCGTGGTAAGGGCAAAGCACCTGCAGCTGCTGGTGGTGCTAATCAAGCGTCACAACAGCAATCCCGAAGGCAGCAGAAGACTTCGGGTCCGAGACTCCAGAGAGAGTATTCCTTCAAGGACGAAGACGTTCCAACCATCTTCGAATCGCTCCTCGAAGGCAACAAGATCAAGCTACCACCTATCACGAATCAGGAGGAAGCTGATAACACTACGGACCCAAAGTACTGTGCATACCACAGAAGGGTTGTTCATCCCACCAAGGATTGCTTTGCTCTCAGGAATAGCATTCAGACCTTGGTCGAAGCCGGCGTTATAACGCTAAGGTAAGCCAAATAAAAACGGCAAAACTCCGACCGGTATAAGAGTATAAACTGCTTCCTGACACTCCAAAGAGTATACGAGTATAAACTGTTTCTCAATCCTCCGACCGGTATAAGAGGTTAAACTACTCCCTGATACTCCAATAGGTATATGAGTCTAAACTGTTTCCCCACTTTTGACGGGAAGTTCCTGGAGAATATTAAGCTAATATTCTTAAGGATAACCCGGTTAGTTAACTGATAATAATGTCCGAACCAGTTCCGCAGAGGAAACTGGGGGTGGACGATTTATGTAACGGGAAGTTCCCAAAACCACAGCAATGTAATGAATAAGGACTCCCATTCAAGTTCTCACTGTGTCTGTGCACTCAACACTCTCTCTGTTAGAGTCTGGACGTAAAGTTCCCGATTGGTCAAACCTTCTTACAGTTAGGACCACAGTCAAAATCCCCTCTCGATTCTCCCAATGAACGAGAGGTCCACAAATCAAGCGATCAAACCTTCCTACAGTTAGGATCGTCTTAAACCTTCCATTCGGTCAAACCTTTCTACAGTTAGGACCAAAACCAAAAAACCCTCTCGATTCCTCCAATGAACGAGAGGTCCACTTTCAAATCGAGTGATCAAACCTTCCTACAGTTAGGGTCACCTCAAACCTCCCACTTGGTCAAACCTTCCTACAGTTAGGACCAAAACCACGATTCATTCTCGATAAACGAGAAATTCATCTTTAGTTCGATAATCAAACCTTCCGACAGTTAGGGTTATCCGAATCTTTTTGATTCTCGGAGTGGAGATCCCACTCTTAGTTTCACCTTTCCGGATTCTGGGGGTGGAGATCCCACCTCGAGTCTCCTTTCCTTCTTTGTTCGGGGAATAGAATATAAAATTCTTCCTTCCCCATACCAATCCTTTTCGAAGAATTCAGGATTCATCCTAGGAAGTTTATCCCGAATCCTAAGCAGGGATAAGTCTGCGCCTAACACGCGCTGCCGGTTTAGTCTTTTCCCGTACAAAAAGACACCAGAGTTCGATTCTGGGGTATTCTATCCTGAAACCTAAGTAAGGATAAGTCTGCGCCTAACACGCGCTGCCGGTTAGTTCTTAAACCGTTGAAAAGAACACCCGTTCACATATTCAACATTGTGACAGGTTGTTATTAATAACACCAAAATCCATGCCTCACACGCATGGGGAATGTCATCCTGAATCCTAAGAAAGGATATGTCGACACCTAACACGTGTCGCCGGTTTAGTCTTTTTCCGAACAAAAAGACACCAGAGTCCGATTCTGGGGTATTTTATCCCGAAGCCTAAGTAGGGATAAAGTCAACATCTAATACGTGTTGCCGGGTAGCCTATTCCCGTAACAATGGCGAAGTCTATGTATTCGACATCATAGCGCGAAGTCTAAGGGAGTTCATTCCCTTTAGCACAACGTTACATGCGAAACGGAGTTAGACAATTCGCATGCTAGCCCGACTCAAACGGTAGTCGGTAAAGGCTAATCAAATCCGTTTAAGGCTGAGAATTTGCCAAAAATCCTAAAGTCAACGTCTAACACACGTTGCTGTTTAGTCTTTTCACAGGAGAAAGACGAAGTCTACGTATTCAATATCGTAGCACTAAAAGGGGTTAACTCTTTTAGCTTAACGTCACTTGCGGAACGGGTTTAAACAATCCGCAGGCTAGCCCGACTCAAACGGTAGTCGGTAAAGGCTCATCAAATCCGTTGATGGCTGAGAATTTGCCAAAAATTCTATACATGCGAGTCATTGACGTATCAACTTTATGAGTTGGTCTCGTGACTTGAGCATCCAACAACTTGGGGATAAGGTCCACACTCCAAATACCTTAAGAGCTTAAACTGTGTATACTCCAGCAGACGTACGAGTATAAACTGTGTCAGACGTCGAACAATACGTCACAATAAAGCCTGGACGCCGGACAACGCGTCGCAACGAAGTTTTAAACGCCGGACAACGCGTTGTAAACAAAAAAAATTCAACGCAGTCAATCGATGATCAGTTCTATGTTGAAGCAACTAACTCGAGCTAAAAGTCAAGAAATCAAGAATCGGTTTCAAGTTCAAAATTCTAACAACGGTCAGACAATAAATGCAGCACCGGAATCCTCACAGGCGTTCTACAAAGCACTGAATGAACTGAAGGAATTGAAGGAATCCAGAACAGAAGCCATTCCAAAGTCCCGCTACGCCGACTGAAGGTTGGGACAATCACATCCAAAGTATTCCAGACTCTTCTATAAAAGAACGAGGCTGAAATACTTTGGAGGGGGTATCTGTAGGCGTATAAAATTGCCTATAGGTCCCACAATACAGCTCGATGACGTTAATTTCGACAAACGGACCATCGGGCGACGTATCCAAGCACTACCGTTATCCCGCTAACGCCGAAGCCAAACCATACGCAACGGAGCAGATTAACGAGGCGACGAAGCCAACAAATCGCACCCAAGCATTGGAACGCATCCACTCGCACGCGGAATCGAACCAACGTTTCGGGGAATCACCGAGTCATCTAAACAAGAACGAACTCGGTGATATGACGATCGAATCAAGATCGGTTTCGGACTCGAACTCAGAAGTGGACTTACTGCCTAATCAGGAACCGGATCAACAAATCGAATCCGAACAAGTCAACCACGCAACCGAATCAAAGTCCAAATCAACAACAAATCGGAACCCGAACGACGGAACCCGAACGACGGAAACCGGAAAACCCGCCTAAGGGGGCTCGGCCAAAGCCGAGCCACCTGCAGGTGGCTCGGCCAAGGCCGAGCCACCTGTAGGTGGCTCGGCCAGGATGCAGGTGGCTCGGCCAAAGCCGAGCCACCTGCAGGTGGCTCGGCCAAGGCCGAGCCACCTGTGGGTGGCTCGGCCAAGAGCCGAGCCACCCACAGGTGGCTAGGCTCAGAACTGTGCAAATGCACAGTTCTGAGTGCCTATAAATAGGCCAAGGCATTGTTCATTTCAGAGGTTGGATTTTGGGAGGGTCGAAGCTCTGCCGGATTGGAATCTGAGATCTAAAAAAGATTGGAGCTTTAGAAGATTGAAGACTTGGACTTTGAGATCTGGTTCTCGGCGATCATCCACGCCAAACAAGGCAAGTGTTCGAGAGGGACCGGATCTGAGATCTACACGATTTTCCTCCGGATCTAAGCTTGGTTCTTAGATCCCGAGAAGAGTCTCGAATTCGCTTGGTCGATTTCGACACTTGGGCTACTATTTCCTTGGTGAATTAGTACCCCACCCGGCTATTATTTCCTTCGTGAGATAATACCCGTCATATCGTGTAGATCCGACCGGATCGAGATCACGCGGTGGTCCACGGCAAATAACCCCGGCGCAGGCAAAGAACCCACACAAAGCGAGTGACCGCAAAACAGGAGCTCGCGATTCGTTCGACATAAAAGGAAATAAATTGTAATCTTTCTTTTTTGTATTTTGATTTTCATTGTAACCGGATCTTATAAAAAGACCGGATCTTTGTAACGCATAAAGTTGTTAACTAAGATGGCAATGATATCAATGAAGAAAGACACGATTTTTCCCGCGAACAAAGGTGATACAACGTGCCTATCGTTAACATTGATAACATCGCTTGTGTTCTTCCTCCTTGAATGGGTCGGACATAGGAGCAAGGAAAACCTCGATGTCATTCAGAGCTTCTTGCAAAGCCTCACTTATTTCCTTAGACAAACATAAAATTTTGAATAAGGTGATATGAGTCAGCATATTGGCTAACTTGGCCATCATATCGTATTGAAATGGGACTTTAGGATTATCTAAAGGACATTGTAATTCATTGTCAAAATGAGTCTCTTTTTGCTTGGTCAATTCAGGTTGCTTGGAGGGTCCTAGATGATCATAGTTCTTTAAATAGTCCCGGTCAGACCTTGTCCTTATCATGAAAATTTTCTCTTCCGCTGAGTTAGTGAGCGAAGAGACTCATAGGTATTCCTTTCTGATGATTGTATAACTGACAATGCAAGACTTCATCTTGCATTTTTTTTCCTTTGATTTGGACTTCAAAAAAGTCTTATGTTCATCTTATAGAAGGTCAGGATGTACACATAATTTCTTCTCTTGTTGTAGTTAAAATAGACCAAGCCTTGCCTTTATTGGCTTCGTTAGTTATGATTGAGCACCTCCATCCTTATAGTGAGATTAGAGACAACTATATCTTGGGCTTGATTTTTTTGCATGGAGCCGAAGTGACTTCCTATTGCACAAGCTTGAGCTCGAGGATTCTTGGCTCGATAAATATTTGTGTTTTATCTTTAAAGATGTAACAGCTCGATAAGTGACTTCCTTAAAGGAGTAGTTGCACTGAATGTTCTTTCTTGGTTCTCTCTTCCGGTTATCATGTTTCTTGACCTCTACGTGAAATTCTCTATGGCTTTCGATTAGGAGGACTGCCATTATTTACCTTTTTAACCCCTAAAATTAGTATAGGGCTGGAACTTGTTCAAGCATTCTCATGATTTTTTTGCTGTTTCACCTAGCTCATTGAGTCTTTCCATGTATAGACCGTGACAACGCCCATATGTGCTTCTAGATGACCTACAAATTTATGTCGACAAGTTTGGAGTAGCATTGACAATAGTATATCTTGATACCATAATGTAAGGTTGTGAAAACGCTCAATGAATTTCCTAACTATCTCATTTCTTCTTTGCTTCTTGGAGAGGAATTTATACATGGTAACGTATAATTCATTATGGAATTGTGAGAGAAACTTAGATTCTAGATCAGCCTACGACTAAATTAATCCCTTGGGAAAATTCTAAAACCAATCAAAAGCTAGCCACTACACTTTCAGTTTGTTGGTGGAAGTAGTAGATGTGCTAATTTGAAGAACATTGCCATCAAACATATGCAGGGTTGATGGCGTAATCTTCATTAGATAGGGATCCATGTCCTACTCGATGAGATAATACTAGGTGATTCTAACATTCTTTAGCTCAGTTCACTAAGAAAAAATATTAAGTTGTTTTTAAAGGTCCTCAAGGAACTTTGTGTCTTTACTTGGCTTAGGAGATGCTGATATTTCTGATTTTAAATATTCAGACTCTGCATCTTCTTAGGATGCATTTGTTCTTCTTCTAGGGTGAATTTGATAATTGGTCATTTTTTAAGAACTCGGGCAAGGATGAGAGGTTGTCATGAGCTAACTTAGCATCTTTTCCAATCACTCGAATCCTCTTATGATGCTTTTCTTTGAGCTTTCATTTATTAGAGAAAATCTTCTCACTCTGTCATAATCACAACCAATTGTTCTTCTTGACTTGAGCTAGGAGTGACATTTGACGCTATGATAGAATTAGCGTCACTAGGAGTGGGATGGTCGACTTGAGGCGAAGCCCGTTGCACTCGTGTTTCAAAGAGGGAATAGTGAAAGGGGATTGCTCCTCTCTGCCTTGATCTAGTGTGGCGACACAGACCGTCAATCTCTGGCAATATGCTTTCAATGCCAAGAGAGTATCTTGGATCGGACAGACTATCTGCGTCTTCCTACTCTCAATGTCAAGAGAGTATATTGGGTCGGACGAATTGTCTGCATGTTCCTTCCCATCTCTAGAGATTCCACTAGTGTATTGACTATGAATTCTCAGAGTTTACCCTTTAGGTGACATCGTCATCTTTTAATCCTAGCCTCTAAAGGCTAAGGATTGTGATTAAGATGATTAAATGATAATATCTTTTTAGGAATAGTTTTGCATTGGCAATTACTTTGAACTGTCATGACTACATCCTTGAGAGTCACACAATGTATAGATAAAACTTCCTTAAATCACCAGCAGTTCTAAGTTGATTTGAGCCAACTTTGCCACTTTGTGCCTTGGCATGTGGATATGATGATGTTCGCCTAACCTTTGCCTAACAGAGTTAGACTAATCACCATTAGTGATGTCATTCCCTTTTAGGAATTTGGATAACGGGTTATTCTTTGCTTATGTCAAGGAAGAGTAGTGAGCATTACGAGAAGCTTTAAATCGAACCACAAGGAGATGTGGACTGATGGCTAAAATCAGAAGACGTGAGAACATCTTATCATTCGCTTGAGGCAAGGGCCGATATTTCTTTACTCTGGGTGAAATTTGTTTGGCTACTAGCGAAGCTCAAACCATCGTTAGCGTAGGTCTCCTTTACACACGCGATGGCCTATTTAGACCTAGGTTCGCACTACGTTGAATTTTGTGACAACTCCTCATAGTTGCCATCGGTGATTGGTTCAAGGAAATAAATTCTTCGAACTTCGCTTTGTTGAATTCTATGACTAGCAATTCAGTAAAAGACCCGAGGGTCTTAGTGTTAGACTATAATACAATTTTCTTGTCGGAGAAGAAAGTAGTCCCAAGCAAAGTTGTCATCCTATATTGGTTCTTTTGTATTGTAATTAGCTCAAACTACAATACAAAGAGAAATAAGAAAAGTTATATTATCTTGGTCCTTTTATGTATGCCGATAGAGCATCGATCTTGTAATTTGTTAACGATCCGACTAAGACGATGAGTCTCTTGTTGTTGATCTCTAATTTGGTTGTTGAAAGATAGCTCATTCTTCTCTTAGAATCAAATATCAGAAAAAGAAAAGAAAATGTTAATTATGTGCGTGTACCGGGGTGATTGATCTCTTATTTAGTGATCCCCTAAACGAACAGTCTTCTCCTCCTCTTATGGGAGATAGTAGGAGAGTAGTTGTCCCCTTGAGAATAGCTCTTACATCTGACTGGCGAAGTTCGCTAATTAATTGGTTGGCGAAACTTGCTGAAAGTATTTGGGCAAGGCAGACATGGACGTTGGTGGGCCATCACTTCTGAGTCATGGATGACGTGGCTCACGTAGGTATGATCGAAGTACACTGACATCAAACAACAAACTTCGTGTTGCTCATTCTTGACTTGTTTGGACTGAGCCGAAGTGGGCTGTATAGTGATGTTCACGTGATAGTTTGAATGTGTTGCGCTATAATCTGTTGTGGGCTTGACTTTAGGCCCTTTTGAAGTGTTTAGCACATAGAGGTTCACTTCTTAGATCCAAGCTAAAGGCTTGGACAGATATATTTTAATGGTCTACAATATATAACCTTAAGAAAATATAAAATCATACATCGTCATCAGTTAAACAATATATAAAGTAATATGTATGACATAGTTTGATTAAACATACACCAAACTTTAAAGCAGTTTATACAATTAAGGTATATATAATGTTGTGCGACATATATATAATATCACATACATCAGTGATCATTTAAAAAATATATATAAAATCATTTGTATGACAAAGGTTTGTGTTTGTTGACTGAGAACTAATTCTCTTAGGGTTTTCTCTAAATACAGTAGTAGTTGAATCCAATATATGAATGAATGACGTCCCTGTCTCTATGGTTGGTGACCTACCATTTAAGATTTACTAGTATAATACATGTGCTTTGCACGTGAGCATACATGTTTTAGGCTTTGAATTTTTATTTGAATAGTAAAATTATGTGTTAATAAATAAATTTGTATAATAAGATTGCTTAAAAATATATGAATTAATTATTATTGTGTAGTTATTGTAATTGAATATTTTTCTTATAATGGTCGCCCAATATTAACCTTTTTTTTAAATAATTAAGTCCCCAAATAAAAAATTGTTCTTAAATAAAACTGATAATTTTAAAAGTCTCTTCAATATGCCCATCCAACTAACTCTAAATTAACTAAGCTGCATTAATCTTGCTTGTTTTTTCCTGATGTTCCCTAAATAGTTACACTTAATAACTATAACATATTATAATAGTTACTTCTCATTATAATTATTTAATAGGGTAAGTTATAATAAACTCTTATGAACTTTCAGCACATATGAACTTTCAAAATTACACTAAACTCCTAATGAATTTTCTTTTCAAAGAAGATCCCTAATAACTTTCTAAACTTTACAAATTAGCCGTATCGATTAGAGCCATAAAATGGCATTAAAAGTTATTTAAAACTTATTGGGGGTTTGGTGTAATTTATCTAAAAGACATTTCTATATATTAGAACCACAAAATGGCATAAAAAGTTATTCAAATTTTATTGGGGTTTGATGTAATTTATCTAAAAGATAATGAGGGCTTTCTACAAAAGTTACTACATATTCAATGTGATTTTAAAAGTTCATAGGGTCTATTTATTGCAAAATACTAAAAGTTCATGGAGGTTTACAACAGTTTACCTTATTTAATATTATAATTCTTAGTTCAAGTAATACTATCAAAATAAATTATACTATCTATAAACTACAATATATTTACTTAATTTTACTTTTTAATTATCATCTTAAATAATTTATTACTATAAATATTTTATGAATTTTTATTATACTAACACTAACAATTAATAATACTATTATTACTAAATAATTTTTTGTAAAAGGTTGTACTAAATAATTATATAAACCTAATATTCAGTAAAAAAAATAGCATATAAAAAGAGAAGTAGGTAGAGAGGTTGTCTAACTGGGTCAGATGATGTCGTGACTATCAGAGGAAGGGTGGAAGGAGAAAATAAAAATAAAAAATTAAATAGGAGAGTTCTATTTTTTACCATTACCATGTTTTAATTATTATTTAGTTCTAGTTGATTAACAATACAAAAATTTAACCTAGTTCTAGTTCTTGTTTTAATTGTCTATAAAATTGTATTCCACAAATTATCATTGTTCTATTTTTCAGCTCTACTTGACAAAACAACCGCCCTCCCACCACAAACTATTTATTTTATTGCAGAAGCAACCCTTAGTTTAGTTTTTCAATTGTAGCTGTAAATCAGTTTCTTATATATAGGTTACGAATCAAGCTTACTCGAACCTTCCGTTTTTTTAGATGCTAATCTTCTTAAATTCATCATATTTTCTAAAAAATATGAACATATACGTATATATGTCGATAAGCTGAATGTATCATTAATGCAAGTTTTCTTTCCTCTACTATTTTATAAGTAAACCATTATGTAAAGTAATCTGTCTTATATTTGGAGAAGACAGGTGTATGTAAAGTGTAGGATGAAGGTGACCTACACCTGTGAATTTGCTGGACACATTAATAAATTGCAGGATGAAGCCTGTGCATCTAATCCAACTGAGATTTATAATAATTTCTTCTTTAATTTAATTTATGTGTCACTCTCGGACCCTATGCTAGCAAGCATGGCCCATGAAACAGTGTCAAAAGAGGAAATTTTTGGATCGAACAGTGCTTCTTAATCTTGAAAGGGTGTTGGCCCTTCTGCACTGTCTGGTTGTGATTAATTTTGGCGCCATATCCATCAATCAAGCCACCGCCCTCTCATTTGCGGTTTATAATGTTCATATTCTGATGACTATTTATTATTTATATCATTGATTAGGTACTGATATATACTTGATGATAGACATTGAGCTTGATTGTGATGGGAGAGATGTGCGCATGGTAACAACTATTACTTAAGCTTTTCGGGCCAAAAATAAATAAATAAATAAATATAAAAAAAACTATTACTTAAATGAAGAAAATGGAAGAGACTGATAGCGTATGTTAGATATAGGTGCCCTGCAGGCATTTATTGTATATTATAACATGACCTATATGTATATAACATCCTTGTTCAAAATGATAGTATGCTATTTTGGTCAGATTTATCTGATGTTCTAAAAATACAGATAATGTCCTTAGAATAAATACTAGACTATCAGACATTTCGGATAGTGATCGTAATAAGGAGATCTGATTAGTCAGTAACGTATATTTTAAAATGTTCCTAGTTGATGAAGTGTTGAGATAGGACATCATCACTTTGGTTTAGACTAGTGTATGCTTTATTTCTCCTTTTGAAGGAGATGATCAATCTCTTAGATCATTGATGTGAGACATCAAGATACAGTATACAGGTGACTCATTAGTGAATGAGTTGACTGAACGACTCGCCGGAAACATCTAGTTGGTAATATACTTAACTATCAAATAGAAGTTGTCAAGTGATATAGTACATAGTAGTCTCTTGACCTGAGGCATGAGTGCAATATCTTATATGTCAGTAAAGATGTATTTAGACTTTTACCTAACCATAGTTCTTATTGAATTGTGCATAACGGTTCTTGTTGGGTACATCCCGAGACATAAGTAGATATTGAGATGTCAAGAAGGGATTCGTCTCTCCCAGTATAGGGGTTGATGTCATAAGATTGTTTGATATAACTATAGCCTGGAAATCCTTGGCCAAAGTGAATAAGATAAATTGAGTGTCAGTTTGATCTTATAGGTTATGAGTTTAATATCAATAAACACTAATCAAGCTATTAGGGTTTGACAGTTTGCCATACCCTAGGCTCAATAGTTTGACATGGTTTGACGAAGAGACCGGACTGTATGGTATTATCATTAAGTGGTCCTGATAAAATTGGATAAGCATCTTGCAGACCTTTATCATAACTTATACCCGGGTAGTCTTCATGTGTAGCTAGCACCTCTGTTGTACTTATGGATATGATCCACTACTGAGTTCTTTAAGTTGGGCCCTAGAGTCACACCAAGCGCGCACTTGAATCCTTTGAAACACAATTTATAGAGTGATTCGTATGATTGATATGTATATATGATTTTTTCCGGATACACATAAACGGTTATGTATATCTGTAAAATTGGAATGCTATGTGCTTAGGAAATGAATTCTAGTATTTTTCCCTTAAAGTTAATTTTTTGGTCAACAGTTGACTTTTGGTCAACTCTTGATTTATTTGGTCATATAGTGACTAATTAGTTAAAGATTGGAATAATACTATATACCGTATTTATGAAATACTGTATTAGTAATATTGATTTAGTATTTTTATTTATGAAATACACATACCATGTATAATGAGTCATGAGATGAGTCATTTAGTAGTATGGTTTGAGCACATGGTTTATTAGAACATGGTTTTGAAATGTAATGATTCCTAACATGATTCATTGCATGACTCACTAGGTTAATCATTGATATTTGATGATTCATTACATGACTCATAGGATGAGTCATTCATATCATGAACACATTTCACTCTATAAATATGAGCTCTCTCTCTTCATGAAAAGCTAATGAAAATACAATTTCCTTAAGAGAAAAAAAGAGAGCTATACCTCTTACTAAACTTTAGCAATCTTTGAGTAAGAGGAAGTAGTAGGATTTTAAAAACCTCGGGGTGGATATCTTTCCTCGCGTCTCAAGCAACATCCAATAGCTTTCGGGTTTACTTGAAGAGTTGGAGATCCACTACGAGGAGCTTTCTGCATCAAAGAGAGCAAGATAAAGGTTGTTCGATTCACTATCGAATCACGCTACAAAAGTATGACTTTCAAACATTGTATGCTCACTTAATAATAAGGATCATGTTAGATTTAATTAGACGATCCATATGAATATTTCATGCTCTCTACATGCTAAGTATTTTTTGTACATACATGTCTTCCGCTGTGTATTATGCCTGTAGACATAGCACGATTTCTGTATGGATCATGAATTTTCGATACTAGTTAAAATAATTTTTCGGTATTTTAAAATATTCAATTATTATTTTAAAAGAGTATTTGTATTTTTTTTTATTTTCTAGAATTTTCTATGATTTAAAAACTAAATTTTATATTTATTTAAATGGTTTTAATATTTATAAATTTATTTTGTGCAATAAAATTTTCTAGAATTAATTTGTTATGTTATCAGTACTATTACGTATTATTTTAAATAATATGTTGTATTATTAATATTATTATGTATTATTTCGTATAATACTTTGTATTATTAATTACGTATTTTTGGTATAATTTGTTATTTTATTTCAACTGTTATATAATATCTGTCGTATTAGTATAACTAGTACATTTTACTGTGTATATAATTATCCCATAATTATTTGATTTTAAATATAAGTAAATATATTTTATTGATTAATTATTTTTGTTTAATTATACAATATGTGTATATTTTGACTATTTTGTATCAACTGTTATATTAGCACAACTTGTACGTTTTTATATGTAGATAATTATCCAATAATTATTTAATTTATTTCATAATTATTATTATTTTTAAATATTTTTAAGCCAATTTGCCGCATATATATATATATATATATATTATATATATATATATATATATATATATATATATATATTATATATATATAATATATATATATAGAGAGAGAGAGGAGAGATTAAATGGGTATCCTTGTCATAGGAGGGGATTTTCCTCCTTGACGCCTCTAAAATATCACAACTGATTGAGCGACATTGTGGATGATCGCGCTCTGTTAAACTGTGATCTAGCATATTCTAAAACCCCAAGCACAACCAAGTATTTTTGGGGTGAACATCGTCGTCGTTTGACGGCCTTCATCTACTCGTAAATCAATTTTAACGTTTTGAGCGAATAGAACTTTCAACATGGCTGCGATGAAGGGTCAAAGCGACGATCGGGTTCACACGCCAAACTTGGTGTGTTGGGGTTTTATAAATATGTAGATCAAGTTGCAACGGAGCGGATAATGCATAATCGTTGCTGGCAATCATGTGATTTTAGAAGCATCAAGGAGGGAAATGCCCTCCTATGACAAGGAACGGCCATTAATCTATATATATATTATATATATATATATATATAATATATAATATATATATCATATATATAATATATATATATATATATATAGTTTCGCTCTCTCTCTCCTTCTCTCTTCCCCAAAAAAAACGGCGCCGCCGCCAGTTTCATCTCTTCCTCTCTCTCGTTCCCGCGCGCTCCTTCTCTGCCGCACTACCATCGCCTTCCTCACCCCAGCGGGCCCGCCGCCTCTGGGCAGTGCGAGCGACCGCTCGACGCACAATCACCTCCGATAGCACCATCTCCTTCTCTCTCTTCTCGCTCTCTCGTCTGCCTTCTCACCGCGCGAGTTCTGCTGCCGCCAACCCAACATGCCGACAGCTCCGCGAGCGTCGCCTCAACCCTACGCAGGCCTCATCACCGCGCCGCAGCCAACTTCAGAAATCCACCTCCTCCTCTAGCGTCGTCCACGAGCACCCAAGCAACGCCGTGACGCGCTAGCTGGTTATATGCGCGAGTCGGGGGGCGCCCCCACATCAAACTGACCGAATCCCCCGCCTAAGCTTGCCCGCGGCCGCCCTATCGCCGACGGCAAGCTAAACAGCCACCCCCGCGACGTCGCTAACCCCACGCTGCAGTCATGCTCCTCATCTGCTCGCCGATGACTCGTTCGACAGCCCCTACACCGCAATCGACCTCCGCGTAGCTGCTTGTCGCCGTCGACTCACCCGTAGCCTCGCGTGTTAGCGTCGATTTACATATGTTTAAGATATAATGAGAAGTTGTAGCAAGTTTTACTTTAATGGGTTTTTTATTATTCTTGAAGTTTTAATGCGTCGATTTTAATACACGTCTGTTGGTACAATGAAGCATATGTTTATCTCCATTTTTGTATTTTGTTTTAATTTTGGATTAACATGTTACGAGGAGAGTTAACATATAATGATGAAAGTTAACATGTAACAATTAAAGTTAACATTCAAGAAAGTGGGTCTGCTGGGTCTAATCAAACCGTCCATCATTCTCTGAAAAAGGGACAAGACATCGCAGGTAATCTTTCTTTGAGTTTTAGCAGCATTCTATAACATGAAAAGCTAATATTTAACATGTACATTTGACAGATATAACATGTGATTTTTGGTCACTTATTTGCATATATCAAAATATTTCTAATAAATGTAGGGGTTCGTGTACCTGTTGAACATGTTAACTTTCATTTGACTACATTAACTTTGAGATGAACATGTACCTGTTGACATGTTTGTATTTCCTGTTGACATTCAAGTAAATATGTACATTTTCATTTGACTACGTTAACTTTGAGCTGAATATGTTGGCTTTCAACTGTACACGTTGACTTTCAAATTCTGTAGAGTTTAAAGTGAAGATGTTAACTTTCAGTTGAATATATTAAATTTAAGCTTAAAATATTGACTTTAATCTGAACATGTTGTTAAACCCTAGAGGGGGGGGGGGTGATTAGCGTCTTATGCTAATCTAATCCAATTTTATGCTAATCAAAATTAATTCAACAAACTATTATTGCAAGATAGATATACCATGTGTTATGAGCAAGAATAAGCAATATGAGCAAAGAGATATATCCTAGCAAAGAGATATATGGTGAATTATATGCAAGGATATACAAACAACACAAGGGTAAATAATCTAAACTAGATAGTGGGGAATATAAACAACAACCAATATACAAAGGCGATATAAGATATGAATATAAAGATAAGTGCGCTAATGCAATCACAAACAAATGATATGATCACGGAGTTCGGTCCCCACGACCTACGTCTCCGCTCCTCACCTCGAGGAGAACTCCAGTATCACAAACGGGTTTCTACCCTCACCCAAATAACGTTTACACCTCACACTCGGTTTTCTAGTTTACCGAAAACTTTAAAATCTCACACTCTTGCAATCACACTTTACACCCTCTCAAGTGTTGGTCTCTAGCCCGTATCTCCCTCAAGTGTTAGGAATTACAATCTCTCTATAGGTATTGTTACCTACCACACTCCTCTTGGGACGATCTCGTCTCTCACCACACACTTCTCTCAGTGTACGAGTGTATTACAAAGTGATCTCACAAATTAAGCATGAATACAACTCTAGTTGTTCTCTATAATAGATGAGAACTCAATTAAGCACACTCTCAATTGATACAACTCCCCACAACCCAATTATGCAATGTATGCAAATACAATAAGCTCAATGGTTGTGTGTGTAAGCAATGAAAAAATCAATTATAAACTCAATGTAAAACCCTAGCTTGATGAAAATGATAAACAACAATTAATTAATACAAATCTAGTATTGATTTTATAAATTCTTCTCTGAAGAAACAAAATTGGGAGATGGATTAAAATGAAGCTTTATAAACTTTATTTCAAAAAGCACCTCTCAAATGAGAAATCTCTTCATTTTAAAAAATAGTCCAAAACATGAAAATATAAACATACTTATTTTGACATTTTGACTAAACCATGTTTTAAAAAACTTTATAAACTGATTTTATAGACTTGATAAAATATACAAACTATTGTTGATAAGTCTATAAACTAAAAACTCAATATTATACAAAAATAAAGTTTTGCACAATATGCATTTAACAAAATAATATATATATATATATATATATATATATATATATATACACACACACACACACACACACACACACACACACACACATACATACATAGAAACCAATAAAATGTGTGTGTATATGATATTGAGCTTAAAGTATCTAACACACATAATATAAACCCTAAACTAATTTACCCAAGCTTGTGATCTTCAATGAAGCTCTTTCTTGGTACACTTACGGATGAAGCTTGAACTTGGATTTTCAACTTGAATTGTAAAGCTTCATACCATAATTCCGCCAACCTTCATTAGATATGATCGTGAATACGCAACTCCATCCATCCTCCAACCTATTGTTTGTCTACAATAAATAGGAAAACACAAATACTAGGAAAACAATATTAGTAATAAATTATTTGTTAAAACATCATCAAAACAAAAAGGCCAACAATCTCCCCCTTTTTAATGTTGACAAACAATTTACAAAAAGATATATGCATGAAAGAAAATTAATATGTAAATTAGAATAATCATGCATATAACCAAAATAAGGTATACTCACAATATTTCTTCCCCATTGACAATATCAAAAAGGAAAAAAACAAAACAAAGAAGAGAGCGAAAGCCCCCCTACATATAAGCACGGTGAGTATAAACACAATAAAAAATAGTGATGGCTCCCCCTATCAAAATGCCTTAATGAATATATACAATGAGGATCAAGGCAAACATATATGAGCAAGCATAGATGAAAATATGCTTAAGCAAAACTCAAATACAAAAATACTATGAGAATACACATTGATATGTCATTATGAATAGGTGTCTCAAAACACAACAAAAAATATAAATAGATTTATAAAATCAAAAGAGAGAGAAACTTGAGAATCATGCAAAAAAATTTCAAATAAAAACAAGTCAACAAAATGAAATCATAAATCAAGATTTAAACCTAAAATTATGTTTGATTAATAAAGCAAGTTTTCTTTGTAGAACTTGATCAAACCACTCATAGAATGCATTATAAAGCATATTTGAAAATTTGAATCATATATTTGTGCTATATAATGAATTCAAAGCAATAAATCAAAACAAAATTTTTGACAAAAGAAATGCAAGAGAGGCAATAGTATATCAAGCTCTTATGTTTGGTCCAACCCATATAAAGATTATTAGTACCCGGTAAACAAGATTTGGGAATAAATACCTAATAAACTTAGGGGGTTATATAAATACAAACATCTCATCAAAACAAAACCAATAATCATAAAAACAAAATAATTTGACCAATAAAAAGAATTGTTTTCATGTTCAAAAATTTAAAGTATAATTTTCAAAACCAAGAAAAAGAAAAACACTAAAATTCTTGGTTTAAAAATCAAATTTATTTTGGTACCCAAGAATTCTTGGTACCAAGTGATTTAGGGACATGACCCCTATCTTTTAAGCTTAAAGCCCTAGGGTTATGAACCCTCTTGGGCGCATGTAGTACAATAACACGGTCAAAGCACTAATCACTCAAATGATCATTCCGATTGTAATATGTGCAATAAAAGAGATCCATTTATTTTTGTGGACTATTAGCTCGTACACGGGAATCATTTGCAAATAAAGATTATTCTTTAAAATTATTTTACAAATGAGAAACATCATTAAATAATGGTCTATTTAGAACATATTGTAACTTAGAAGCTTTTTATATATCATAACAAAGTTTTACAAGATATCCAAACCTACAACAAATATCATATTTAAAAACATGTGGTCTACTAGAAACATTTGGTAAAATAGAATTCTTTTTCAAATCAAAACAAAACTTTGCCAAATGGCCAAAACGATCGCAATGATTACACTTGAACACACTAGCATGCTTATGATGAACTTTGTGAGAATGAGCATATGAATGTGTAAGTGTACAAGATGAATAAGCTACATGAGATGCACAAGGAGCATTAGAATTCTTATGTTTGTGTGCATCATAGAAAAATTTAGCTAAATAGCCTTTACGGCCGCAAATAGAGCACTTGTAAATTTTGCTATATATATATGCATAATGAGTAGATAATTTTGACTTAGACTTGACACACATATCCATAAGCTTCTTATTATTATCAATGCATATTTTTAAAGTTGAATCTAAAGATAAAATGCGTTTATTCACAAGATTTAAATCTTTATTATTAGGTACGTATGCATTTTTATTAGAAGTAGAACATATATAGTCATTTATAAAAGAAGCAGTATCAATTTTTATATTCTCTACTTCTAATGTGACATTATCTTTTTCATGAGATAAGCTAGTTATAGATGTGGTTAATTTTTCATTTTCCAAAATTAACATGTCATTGTTTTCTTTAAGCATGGTATTTTCTTTTGCAATGACATCCAATTTTAACATTAGCTCCTCATGATCGGATTTTAATTCTACATGCTTGCTTTGTAGGTCAATAAAATATTTATACAATTTGTTATTGGTATGAAATAATTTTTTACTAGCACAAGTAAGTTCATCACTAGATAAATCATTATCGGGTTCAGAACTGCATACCACACTAGGGCTAACGCCTAATAGTCGTGTGCATGATGAAGCTCTAATATCACTTGAAGAAGAATCCTCCAAACTATGTCGGATTTCCTCCAAGTTTCCTTGATGTGCTTCTATGAATTTCCACAAATTATAAGCACTATCAAAATGAACAAACTTGTTAGACATAGATGAATCAAAAGCATTTAGCAAATATTCTAACAAAATCTTGTTCATTGTAAACATTTGATATCTTTTTTATGCTAATTTTCAAGTTCCTTTTAAAAATAGCAAATAAAATCAAAAAAAATATAAAACTTTGGAAAACGATTGTAGACTTGATAATAAACATGCTGATAACCTTTTGACTAAACCATGAAAATAGTTCAAAACATGAAAATGTAAACATACTTGTTTTGATATTTTGACTAAACCATGTTTTGAAAACTTTATAAGCTGATTTTATAGATTTGATAAAAGATACAAACTATTGCTGATAAGTCTATAAACTAAGAACTCAATATTATGCAAAAATGAAGTTTTGCACAATATGTATTTAACAAATTTATAAATATGAAACATGTATATATATGTAAATAATAATATAGGTTTCATATTTATATAAACTTGTAAACTGCTTGTGATCTTCAACAAAGCTCTATCTTGGTACACTTGCGGATGAAGCTTGAACTTGGATCTTCAATTTGAATTGCAAAGCTTAATACCATAATTCCGCCAACATCCATTGGATATGATCATGAATGCGCAACTCTATCCATCCTTCAACCTATTGTTTGTCTATAATAAATAGAAAAATACAAACATTAGACAAACAATATTAGTAGTAAATTGTTTGTTAAAACATCATCAAAACAAAAAGGCTAACACATGTTAACTTTTACGTGAACATGTTAACTCTCATCTGTATATGTTAACTTTCAGGTGTATATGTTAATGTTCAGGTTTATATGTTAACGTTCACGTGAACATGTTAACTCTCATCTGTATATATTAACTTTCATCTACATATGTTAACTTTTATCTATATATGTTAACTTTCTTATTATATGTTATATTTCATCTTTGCATGCTAGCTATCAGTTGAATATGTTAACTTTCAGCATAATATGTTAATTTTTATTGTTACATGTCAGCTTCTTTATAACATGATAACTTGAAACTAAATATTATAACTTGTCATATGTACATGTTAAGTATTAGCTTTTCCTGTTGACATTCAAGTAAACATGTAGCTTTTATTTGAACATGTTAAATATATGCTGTATCAAAACAAAACATAAATATATGGTAGGAAAATTACCAGAAATACAATAAGAACAATACAGGACAAGCTTGCTGTAATATTTGTCATCCACATCAACTGTTTACACAATTAAATTAATATCCACAATAAAGGTTCTCTTGAGCTTACATGTTTCTTGATGACAGGATAAAAGTTAACTTGAATGAAATTTCTCATATTTTAGCTATTGGCCTTGTCAGGAGGGTCATTAATATATGTGTGTTATTAACTGAGGTAAAATCTCTGGTTTTCCTAAATTCACATCTAAAATATTTTTCTTTCCGTTTTCATTCAATAACATTCTATATTCAAATGAAAGTTAACATGTTCATGTTAAAGTCAACATGTTAGAATAAAAGTTAACATATATAGCAGAAAGTTAACATGTAATAGTAAAGATTAACATATTATGATAAAAGTTAACATGTTCAGCTAAAAGTTAACATGTTGCGAAGAAAATTAATATATTATGGTGAAAGTTAACATGTTACGAAGAAAGTTAACATGTTATGATGAAAGTTAAACATATGCAAATCGTTCAAGCCCACAAGTATGGGTCATTCTCGTACTCAGTTTTGAGTACAACCACATAAAATAGCAAACATATCATAAGTTCTCACAAGTTCAGATATGTTTTGTTATACAAATATGTTACAAAAACCACTCCAATCTCCATGCAAATCTATGCAATTTAGTATACATACATTCTTTAGAAAGAAGCTGAGCTTGATCTCGCAGGTAATACTTTTGTTCTGGTGGCGGCATAGAATGTAATATCGTGTCCAACTCTTGGAAAAAAACAAATGAAAAAACTGAGTTACTTGGGCATTTCATCAAACACCTACAACCGTCATCTCATCCTCGTAATGTTTCTAACAAAAGAAAGAACCTACAAACTCCGTGAAGAGCATCAGAAAAGAAAAGATGCAAGGAAATAAGCAAGCAATCAAAGAGAAACAACTAAATTCATTTGAACATACTTGTAGACTTGCGTATTCATTTGAACATGCCCTTATCTTGCTCCGACTAATTCAACACATGACTTAATCTGTCTTTTCAAATACACATCTAACCCATTATTCAACAAATTAGCATAATCCATAGGTCAACTGGATAGGCTCTCAGAATTTGCTATTCTCTCCATATGCATTTTCAAATCCTCAGAATCGCATAATTCACCATTATCAAAGCTACTAGTGATAAAGTCTGAGGTCAAAAGCCTTCGAGCTCTGCCAACACTTGGAGGGCAAAAAGGGATACCCCCGCCTCTGCTTCTTCCTCCATGGCCGCGCCAACGACGGGGAGGACTCCCTCTACCCTAGCTCCGTCACCCTCGTCCACCCTAGCTTCCTCTCGATGATCTTCACATCTAACACGTGCAGTGCGTTTGCAGTCTCCCAATTTGGGCTCCAATGAATACGATGAGATTGTACCCATGACCACAGATTCGATGATTTCTTTGTCTTCGACGGGGATTTTTTATAACACAAAAATATAGCTTTCATTAATAGTAAAAAATTACATGGTTTTGCCTCCTGTAGACTAAAGCAGCAAATATATCATGAAGTGAGACACCCCTCACTTGTACAAAATTATATCTAACCTTCATAACAATAACAACAAACTTTTGAGCTATTTTCTTGGAGCTCCTGAAGAAACAACCAGACTGATACAAAGGAAAGAAAGTTCATGATTTCATCACTATCATACAAAAGCCAAGTCTCCCAAAATGAAACAATCCAACTTGTAAATCATAGCCTCGAACCACATGCACCTCTGCCAAAGAATTAAACGGAAGCCCTTTTACCATGTGTACCCAAATTTGAGTGTATACAAGCATCATCAAAGGCATCAGAGCCATGTAAATCAGCCACTGCAACAGAAATACCACAACCACCAGCAGAAAACTAAACCGAAACCCATGAATCAAGTCCCTTACGTGTATCTTAAAGCCACCATCAGGTTTCCAAAATGAGTATGCAAGAAAGACACAAAACCACCACCAAAACATGCCATGCCAACATAAATCCAACACTAGACAAATAGGAAGCACCAAAACTCTTTTTCAAGACCCATACCCATGCTCAGATCCCTTATGTATTACTACTATAGTAATTTTCATAAAACCCGGTTTGCCCTTATCCAGAGCAAAATGGACTGATCCTCTATAGGATACACATAGATATTTGGTTCGATATGAACACCACAACTCCTTCCATAACCAAAAGGACTAGAACTTAGAAGTAAAACCAGAAAACTATGTAGAGGGGCAACTGAAAGTGCACGAAAAGTGACTGAAAACATAGATGTGCATCTTAACAACATGTTGCATAACATAATATGCCTCTGCAGTTATCATCTGTGAATTGAGGAAGAGTCTTTACGGGCCTTGAGCTAGACTTTGAGGGGACCGTCAGGGTGCGTCTTGTTCCTTTTGGAATTCTTGGGCTGCTAGTAAAATATGTCATCCGAGTTATGGCCTTAAAGGGTGATGGGTTCAACATTAAGCTCTTCTTC
>NC_033802.1:40378858-40412009 GCF_001876935.1 Asparagus officinalis | reverse complement strand
TCCTGCCGATGATTCTCCTTAAAGCCTCTCGTCGAACACCTGCAGAGCGTTTGCAGTCTCCCAATTTGGACTCCAATGAATACGATGGGGTTGTACCCATGACCATGGATTCGGCGATCTCTTCGTCTTCGACGGGGATTGTTGAAATGCCGCTGTTAGGTTTCTCGTCGGCGATGGCGGCGTCGACCAAGAGAGGGCAAGGATGAGGAGGAGGGGGAGGGTATCTCTGTTGCTGCTGGCTCTGTTGTTGATTCTCCTCTTCGTCATCGGAGCTGGATACACTAGATTAAACGAAAGCGATGTCGAAGAAAGAGTGGAGATAGATTAGGGAGGCAACAAGGGAGATAATGAAGAGAATCTCGATGAACCCGACGACATGCAGGTGGAGGTGCGAATCTTTTTGCGCCAGCAGCGCATGAGGAAGAAGAGAGAGGTCATGGAAAGGAAGGAGAAGAGGAGATTCGTGTGGCGAATGGGGAGAGGGAGGGTGTCAGAGGCCTGTATCTTGGGGTCGACCTTTGCGGAGGTATCCGCCGGAGAGGAGGATGACGCTGGACGGATATCTCTGGCATACAAGTTTGAGCGTGAGAAGAGGGGAGGGAGAGGGCAGACAAGAAATAGGTTAAGGACAGTTTTGGGTTTTGAACAAATGTTTGTCACTGTGCTGGGTTGGAAAGCTAAATAGGGGCTGAAACACAAGTATGTCATGTATTGGGGGCTTTGTCACATAAAAAATTATAGGGGGGGCCTAGTCACAACAACTTTATTTTTTTAGGGCATTGGAGTGCTACTACGGGGACCCAAAATATGGGACCAAAGGAGGGGACATGTGAGGTGTCTCCTCCCTATTGCATAATGAGTTGGCATGAGTTGGCATGGCCAACTCATTATGCAATAGGGAGAGGACACCTCACCTGTCTCCTCACTTGGTCTCATATTTTGGGTTCTTAAATCATTTTCCTTTGAGTAAATAAGAAGTTGCTGTCCACCCATCTAAAAACGGTTTCTGGGTGGGGTCACTGACAGATGGCAATTATGATGCAACATGACATTACAATTTTTGGCTTATACAAATTATTTCCTTTGATTAGTGTATCCCAAATATTCTAATTTAAATGAACTACTATCCGATATATTCTTGATTTCTTGATTGACTTCTACCGCCTAGCTAGATCCGATAGTACTATACAAGATGTTCCGATGCTTTCTTAAATTGTTTAATGATGATTTTATCCCCATCTGTCTCCCTACTTCCCTGCAGCTCGCTCTCAAAGATTTGTTCTCAGTGCAGGCTATTAGTGAAGTGGGTGATCTTCCACCTCATACGCTCATTAATTTATTAACTATTCTTTAATTGTCTAGTTCTGTTACTCATTCTTATGTGGTTCATGATACCTACCGTCAAAATTTGTCAAGGACAGATAACATTGTAGTTCAAACAATGAAGACTGTAAGCAATTATATGAATGATTCTATAGGTTCGGAGAAGGATATGTGCTGAGTAGCTCTGGACAGTGTAGACTAAATTGGGTTGGTGATTCCCATCCACCAAAGCTTATTATTTAATTTTATGGATAGAATAAAAAACTTTAATCCGGTAGAAATTTTATAGGACGAGCTTTGATCTTCCAGTAAGTTATCCATCAATATTTCCAATTTTAGCAACATTTATACAAGTATTTTACTAGTGCTGGCACAGGTGAATTTTACATGTGGAATAAATAATATGGAGCAGATAGAAGTCCATTTTTTTATACATGATATTTAGTCTCTATATGTTTTTATTTAATCAGATGCATGTGCTTCTAAATTGAGTTGAACATAAACTTTTTAATTATTGCTTCTTTTTTCTATTTTTTTTATATATACTCCATCTTTTTAATGGATATGAGGCTATGAGCATATATACAAATGACTTGTATCAATGACTTATATTATATGGATTATTAAAAATAGATAATATGTGTTAAGGTTTTTTCTTCAAATAGTTTGAATCTTAAAAGAAATTCAAAATAAGGGGGTGGATGACTTTTATTTTAAAATTTAAAATTTAGAGTTAGATAGTTAACTACCATCCTCTCCTTTACAATATTCTTCTTTATTTATAATATTCCAAGATAAAAAGCGAAAAAGAAGAAGTCAATCTGACAAACGAGTGTGTAGATATTTTTTATTTTAAAATTTAAAATTTAAAATTAGACACTTCAAACATCAAATTCTCCTTTGTAGTATATCTCCTTTTTTTTATAATAGTTAAAAAAAGGTAATTAAAAAAAGTTGGCGCTCCATGTGATCATAACACCGAAAATATATCTTCAATGTAGGAACTAGGGAGACTTTGCTAGCTAGCATGGTCATTTTATGTTGACGTTTTACTATATAATCTTTTGAGATTTAATATAAACTATAGAATATATTGATTTAAACTATACAACATGAACCAATCAAGTAAAACATCAGATATATATGACCTTAGCATATTGATTTAATCTAAACAATCTCATGCTTAAACTTCAACCTTATAATGCTTGCATTACAATGGAAACTTAGTTAAAAAAAGTATATGTGGTTTTATAATATCTATAAAATATCATAAGAATTCAAATATTTATACATAGAATAATTTTAAGAACACATTAGAATTTCAACTAATTATTAGAAAATATCAGATAAAGTGGGAAACTTTTAAGATAATACTTTGGGTAATTTGTGTAAATAACTTATTTATTTATTTAGATCGCAAGGAATATTTTTGTAATATGAAAGTTTTTAATTTTATAAATCTTTATATGTTATGTGTTTTTATGATGTTTTGTGTTCTATTAATATTTTAACTTAAAGAGAGACACAGGTGATGCAAAAACCTTTCTTTTATAAATCAGTAAAGACATAACATCAAATCCACAAATAACATATAAAATTAATAAATCCATTAATAATATTTTAAGAGTATGATTAGTAATATTTTAAGATGAAGAGTAATTCATCAACTTTAAATATAATTTGTCACAGTTATAATTTTGAGTATATAATTTTAAGGTTACTTTTAAGAGGAACTCCTTGATGGATGTCTTAGAAAACCCCTCTCATCCAATTTAATTCGAGTAAACCACCCTAAAATTTGGGTATATTATAGATAGCCGCATTTAACTTTAGAAATCATAGAAAACTCCCTCAACTGTGTCATATCTCACATAGCCACCTTAGTCTTTCACATTTTTCTCACTAGACCCCATGACGTCATTTCAATCTAACTGAAGTACCCTTTTAAAAATCTACCCATTTGATTGTAAAGAAAGCTCAACTGGTTTAAGAAAATTAAAGCCTCAAATGGTTTCAAAAAATAACTATTTTCAATTTACAATCTTTTTTTTTTCCACTTTCTCCTTTCTTTTTTCTTTTCCTATAAAATAAGAATAATTTTTTTATGATCGAGGAGTATCTTTTAGTTCAAGAGGTTATCTTAAATTTTCATAGTTGAGGGGGATTGTCTACAATATGCTCAAACTTGAGGGGAGTTTTCTCAAATTAAGATAGTTGAGGGGGTTTTTGTAAAACTGATCTGTGATTTTATATAGAGAAACTCTTTACATGAGATTTTTTTTCTTTAATTTCTATTTTTTAAATATATAATTATGAGATTTTATTATTATAGATAGTTATAATCTGCAAAGGATTACAAAATATTTAGTTATAAGAATTTTCTAATCATGGATAGTTTTCATTTGATGAGAATTCTTAGATGAATATAAGACTAGATGTCCACATGCCATCTTTTGATGGATAACAATGAAAGGACCCGAGAGAGGGGACGGGGGGAGGGGTGAAGAGGGTAATTGCTAATCTAATCTATTATTAATACCAAATTAAAACTTTCTAACTAATATATCCTAACAAAGTGATATACAATGAGATATGCAAGGATATACAATTAAACTAATGGCGAAATAAACATGAGGCAAATGCGCTATAGAATTGTAATAAACAATGAGCACAAATAATACGTCAATACAAACACAAACACAAGCAATTGATCATTGAGTTCGGTCGACCCATGACCTATGTCTCCACTCCTCACCCTCAAGGAGAATATTCACTATCAACACAAAAAGCTACACAATCGGTTTTCAACACTCACCGATAAACATTAACAACTTATACTATTGCAATCACTCAATACACCTTCTAAGTGTTAGCCTAGCCCGTGTCAGCTTTCTCAAGTGCTTGGATTTACCACCTCTCCCTAGGCTCTACTACCAACACCACTTCTCTTGGAATTAACCTCGTCTCTCACCAACCACTTCTCTAAGTGTTCTTTGTGTATTACAATGTGTTCTCTCAACAATTAAGCTCAAATAAAAGTTTTGTTCTCTACAATGGATGAGAACGAGTTGTAAGCTCACTCTCAAAGATACAACTCCACAACCCAAATGTATACAATATGTGAAAATACAAAAAGCTCAAAGGATGTGTGTGTAATCAATGAGTATAATAAAACCAAAGTTAAACTCAAATCAATCTAGCATAAATAAGAGCATCAAAATAATAAATAGCTAGAAGATGAGTTTAGAAGCACTTCTCTAAAACAAGAGAGATGAAGATGTGAGGATGAAAGCTCAAACCAAAATTGATCTCCTCTTTTTGTGAAAACCTCTTCACATAAACAAACTTGAAAATCACACTTAGACACCCTTAAACATTTGTAAACTTGATTTAATTTTTTTTAGATAGTTCAGAAGTTTGAAGGCAATAGGTATATATAGGATCACAAAACAAAGCCCAAAAACCAAGAAAATCCAAGCAAAAAGTAAAAAAACCTAAAAAATCAGGAAGTTAGAAAACTAGCTGTTACAGTGCCATTAATCAACTGATGAATAGTATCAGTCGACTGATGAGCTGACTGTTACATCTAACTCAACCTTCATCGGTCGACTGATGAACACATCCGTGGACTGATGACCTGCTTCGGTCGACTGATGATCATTAGTCGACTGAGTAATTTTTTTTGATTTTCTAGTGAACTTCTTCGGTCGACTAATGATTTTCATCAGTCGACTGATAACATGCTCAGTGACATATGTGCACAGTAAAATTGGACTTTGAAGTGGGTTTAAAAGTAGCAAATAAATTTCAAAAATTATAAACCTTTGGGAAATGTTTATAAATATGAAAATAAACATGTTATAAAAAGATTTTTTTGAATTTCATTTTTTATTTGTGAAAACTCATCATTTTGCAAAATTGGTCAAAATACGAAATCTCAAAAACACATGATTTTGACAAAATGATTTCGAACAAGTTTTAAACTTCTTTTAAATAGGTTAATAGACTTTATAAAAGATGTAAAATGATATAATTGAGTCTTTAATCCTTAAAACACGTATTTTACAAACTTGCAAAAACATGATTTCAAAACTAAGATGATAAATATGAAACGTGTATGTCTATAGTTTGAGCTTTAAAGTATAACCACATAAAGTAAAGCCTAAACTATAAAACTATTTACCCAAGAAAATGATCTCATGACGCTTGATCTTGGGCAATCCTCCTCTTATATTGTGGATGAAGCAATACTGAATCTTGAATTCGAATTGCATCGTGCTTCATTCTGATATCCACCAATCTCCATTGAATGTTATCATTAAGCTTAATCCAACCAACCTCTAATGGAGTATCTTTGTATAGAATACCTAACAACTAAATATAAATACTCGATAAATATTGTAAGGAATTGTTTGTTAATCATCAAAACTAGATTAGATAGTAGGCTCATAAACATGAGACCTAACAAAAGAGACATGCGGATTTTATCCGAATCCTTCAACTATTTTAGTTTGAGAAAATTACCCTAAAGTTTGGACATATTATAGATAACCTCGCTCAACTTTGTAAAATAGAGAAAAATCCCTCAATTATGGGGTGTCTCACAAATCCCTTCTACTCTTTCGTATTTTTTTCACCAGAACCCCATGACATCATTTCAAAATGTAAAGTAACTAAAAATTTTCTTTTTAAAATCAACCCATTCAATTACAAAGAAATTCTGACCGGTTAAAAAAATTTATATTGATTTTCTATATTTTCTACCCTATTTACTTCTCTTTCTCTTCTCCTATAAAAATTTGAGTAATTTTTTATGATTGAGTGTTATTTTGGTCTTTTTTTAGTTACTTACTACTTATGTGATATGATAAACCTAAATATATAACTTTTCAGAGTCTAAAGTAAGAAAAGTTCATGAGGATTCCTCAAAATTTATAACTTGAGGTGGATTATCTATAAGCTCAAACCTAGTAAGTGAGAAAAGTTTAGGGAATTATCTCAAATTTTCATTGTTGAGGATGGTTATCTACGTGATCATCACATTTTATTGCATTTTTATACTGTAATTATCTATCTTATTTGAATAAATATATCACTAATAATATGTTTTATCTTAATTTACAGGTTAACGAAGAGTTAATGAATAAGAGCCCATAAGACTCAAATTTTCTTATTTTCTACCATTTATTGAAGCCAAATATGAAGATAAAAGGAGGCCCAAAAAAGCCCAAGAAATTAAGAAGAAATCGGGTCAAGAAATTAATAAAAATTACAATTTGGTTACAAACTAATTGATTGACCAACCAATCAGCCAACAAATTGGTTAATCGATTGATCAACTAATTAATTTGTAACTGAATCAGTTTATGACTGAGATTTAATTCTTGTTCTCTAAACCAAAATCAAGGGTTCTTGTTCATTATTATAGGTTACAAATAGAGGTGGAGGGTGAGATATTTGAGTGTGAAAAATTTTATAAATTGGAGAGGATGGTTATACTTAATTAAGAAGTCCTTCTAAAATTAAAAACTTTTTTGGAATTAATAAAAATTTACCTCTTCAAAATTTTCTTTTCTTCTCTTTATTAATTGTTGAGGATGAAAATGAAAATGAAGATTTACTTTCAAGGTGTTGGCCTTCTTGTTTTGATGATGTTTAACAAACAATTTACGACTAATATTGTTTGTCTAGTATTTATATTTTTCGTATTTATTCTAGGCAAACAACGTGTTAGATGATGGATGGATTGCGTCATAACAATCATATCAAATGGAGGTTGGCGGAATTGTGGAGTGAAGCTACGTACATTCAAGTTAAAGATACAAGTTCAAGCTTCATCCGCAAGATTACCAAGCCAAACTATTGAAGTTCAAGATCAAGCTTGGATAATTTAGTTTAGGAGTTTATATTATGTGTGTTAGTACTTTAAGCTCAATCATATACACACATACACGTTTTGGTTTTGTATATATATAGTTATATCTATATACATATATGTTTTGGTTTGATAGTTTTTAAGTTTTAATATGAAACAATTTAATATAATTAGAAAACATATTTTTGTTTCATACTTATATGCATATATATGATTTCATAAATATTAATTTTATTGAGTTCAATGAATTTATGTTTTAGTGCATTATATGTGTATTTTGATAAAATACTATATTCATTGTTTATAGACTTCATAACAATAGTTTACATCTTTCTTCAAGTTTATAAAATTATTTTGTAAAGTTTTAAAATATGGTTTAGGTAAAATGTCAAAATTCATATGTTTACATTTCTATATTTTGGACCTCCTTACAAAATGATGATATTTTACATTTGGGAAGTTCTTTTTGAAAACTAGTTTTTTTAGCATGTTTATTATCATGTCTACAATCATTTCCTAAAGTTTTACATTTTATTGATTTTATTTACTATTTTAAAAGAAGTTTAAAAAACAGATTTCTGTTTAAAACAGACTGTGTGCATGTCATGAGTCGACTCCTGAACAGTGTTTAGTCGACTCATAAACTGTTGTGTAGTTTATATTTTGGTTCTGACGAGTCGACTCATAACATCATGAGTCGACCTATCAGGTTGAGTCGACTCATGTCTGTCATAAGTCGACTTATGAAGTGTACAGAAAAACTAGTTTTGATTCTGCTGAGTCGACCCATGAATTCATGACTCGACCCATGCATGATGAGTCAACTCATGAATTTTATGAGTCGACCCATAAGTTGTTTTTAGCCTGTAATGGCTGGTTATGAGTCGACTCATGATTGTGTCAAGGAGGAAAATCCTCTCCTTGACATAGGACACCCGACCCATTAATCTNTATATATATATATACATATATGAGAAATTTGGGTATGCTTGGTACCAAGCATAAATTTTGTGTTTGGTAGTGATGTGTTACATCCCCACCCACTCACTACCCATGTGAATTCGTTCCCACATTTGAATGAGTGAAGGGGGATTTGACACCTCACTACCAAGCACAACAATTCCCACTCCTAGCAATTTTTTTTACTCTTTTACCCCCAGGAGGTGTATTTGTCAAAAACAAATTTCTCATTCATTGAGGAAAAAAAGTCAAGTACGTCCACTCAAAAGGTCTATCTGCAACAATAGAATGCAATAATAGAACCATAGGGGGTTTATCTGAAATCAACCCCTAAAATTTTCACGCAGATGGTTTATATGAGAAATTTGTACAAAATCAGATTTTAAACAAGAGTTTAACAAGGGTTTAAGTGTTGTTTAAGTTTGTTTAAGAAGCTTTTAAGCATTTGAGAGTTTGAGTTTGTGAAATCAATTTCACAAGAGCTTGAGGAGATCATCTATTGGTGTTTGAGCATCCAACTCTTCTCCTTTCACTCTTGATCTATTGAGAAGTTTTCTAAACTTAATCTAGCTTTATATTTTATATTGTTTGATTATCATTTTATTAAGCTAGTGTTCATATTGAGTTTAGTTGATTTTATTTTCTCTTTGTTTACACACACACAACCATTAAGCTTATTGTATTTACATTCATAGTATAATTAGGTTGTGGGATTGTGTAGCTTAGAGAGTGAGCTTATAATTCGTTCTCATCCATTGTAGAGAACAAACACTTTGTATCGTGCTTAATTGTGAGGATCACTTTGTAATACACTTGTACACCGAGAGAAGGGTGTGGCGAGAGTCGGGGATTGTCCCAAGTGGAGTGGCGTCGGTTGACGAACCTAGGGAGAGGTTGTATCCAAGAACTTAAGGGAGACATGTCTAGTTCAACGCTTGAGAGGGTGTAGAGTGGGATTGCAAGAGTGTGTAAGTTGTAGAGTTTTCGGTAAACTAGAAAACCGTATTGTAAGGTGTAAACGTTATTCGGGTAAACGTAGAAAACACGGTTGTGATAGTGGAGATCTCCTCGAGGTAAGGAGCGGAGACGTAGTTTGTGGGGACCGAACTCCGTAATCATATCGTTTGTTTGTGATTGCATTGGCGCACTTATTTTTATGTTTATATCTTATATCGTCTTTGTATATTACTTGTTGATTATATTGCCCACTATCTAGTTTAGATTGTTTTCCTTTGTGTTAATTATATATCCTTGAATATATCCCATAGTATATCTCATTGTTAGGATATTTATCTTTGTTCATATTGCATATTCTTGCTCATAATTAGTTGTATATCTATCTTGCAAAAATATATATGTTAATAAGTTTTAATTAGCATAAAATCAGATTAGATTAGCATAAGACCCTAATCACCCCCCTCTAGGGGATTAGATTAGCATAAGACCCTAATCACCCCCCTCTAGGGTCCAACAATTGGTATCAGAGCTTGGTGCTCTTTGATTTAAGGTCTAATCGCCTTGAGTTAAAGATCCAAGTTATCTTTTGTGCTAATCTAATTATGATTTTATTTGTCTTGCTTGCATATATTCACATATATATCATGAATATAAATGTATTTCATTTAGGCTATGAATTATATATCATGAATATAAATGTATTTCATTTAGGCTATGAATCAAATGTTGCTCCTAAATTCATTAATTTCCCCTATGCACAATGGGCTTCTAGATTTAAATTCATTAATTTCCCCTATGCACAATGGGCTTCTAGATTTAAACTATTTGTACAATCTAGAAATATTAACTTATGGAAAGTTATTGATTGTGCTTATTACATTGTGTCCACATTAGAGAAATCCAAGTGGAGCGATCATGATAATAAAATATTTACAATGAACAAGCTTTTCTTAGAATTTTTGCTTAATGCTTTTGACTCATCCTTTTCTAACAAATTTGTTCATTTTGATAGTGCTTACAAACTTTGAAAATTTATTGAAGCACATCAAGGGGACTTGGAGGCAATCCGACAAGCTTTGGAGGATTCTTCTTCAAGTTCATGTGGAGTATCATACACACGGCCACAAGAGGATAACTCTTGTGTAGTATGCGATTCCGATTCCGATAATGATTTATCTATTGATAAACTCGCTTGTGCATATGAAAGATTATCTCATGCCTATACTAAATTATAATATAAGTTTATTGATCTTAAAAGCAAGTATATTAGTTTAAAATCCGATCATGAGTCGCTAGCTTCCAAACTTGATATTGTTGTTAAAGAGAATGCTATTTTGAAAGAAAACAATGAGTTATTAAGTTTGGAAAATAATAATATGTCTTCATCTATTGCTAGCTTAACTCATACTAATAATGATGCCATGATAGAAGCAGGAACTATTAGAAAAAAAGTTTAATTCTTTTAGAAATGATCATGTTTTATCTACTTCTATTTACAATGCTTGTATGCATAATGATGAGTTGAGTCGTGTGAAAAATCGCATATCTTGTTTTGATACAATATTAAACACATGCATTGATAATCATAAAAAACTTATGGACAAGTATGCTAAATCTAGTGCTATAACTTATAAATCACCTACACACTATGCACACTTGTATAGCAAAGTTTACAAGTTCTCCATTTGTGGTCGTAAAGGTCATTTAGCTAAATTTTGCTATGATGCACAAAAACATAAGAATATTAATCCTTCTTGTGCATCTCATCAAGTCTCTTCATCACATGTACACACACATGCACATAATGTTCATCTTAAGCATGCTAGTGTGTATCAATGTAATTATTATGGTCGGTTTGGCCATTTGGTAAAGTTTTGCTTTGATTTGGAAAAGAATTTAAGTTTGCCAAATATTTTTAGTAAACCACATATTTTAAAATGTGATGTTTGTGGTAGATATGGCTACTTAGGAAAGTTTTTTTTGATAATGTTTCACATTTGCAAAATAATCCTAAAAGATCATCTATGTTTGCAAATGTTTCTCGTGCACAAGCTAATGGTCCACAAAAACAAATGGATCTCTTTCATTGCACAAATTTCAATCGGAAGGATCATTTGAATGAATATTATTTTGATCGTGTTAGTGCACCATATGTGCCCAAAACGGGTTCATAACCCTATTGCTTTGAGCTTAAATGATAGGGGTCATGTTCCTAAACTTTTTGGTACCAAGAATTCTTGGGTACCATAACAAATTTAATTTTTAAACCAAGTATTTTAGTGTTTTTCTTTTTCCATTTCTTGGTCTTGAAAATTATGTTTTAAAATCTTTTTCTTATGAAAACAATTTTTCTTTTATCAAATCTTTTGTTTTCATTTTGATGGGAGGTTTGTGTATATAACTCCTTCGGATTTATTGGGTGTTTATTCCCAAATCATGTTTACCCGGTGCTTAAATGTTTATACGGGTTGTTACTATCTCAAGAGTTAGATATAGTTGCCTCTCTTGATTTTTAAAAATCAATGATGGTTTGGTTTTATACTCTTAAAAATGATCTTTTTTAAAAATCCATAGTTCATAACTCTTGTATGTTACTTTTGAACTATGAAACTTTTGCTTTGATTTGTTCTTTTGAATTCATTATATACGCACAAATAGATGATTCAAATTTCAAATATGGTTTATAATGTATTCTTTATGTGGTTTGATCAAGTTATACAAAGAAATTTTTTTTCTTTGATCAAACATTGTTTTTGGACTCAAATCTTGATTTATGACTTCATTTGAGTAATTTGTTTTCCCTTGAAAACTTTTTGCATGATTCTCATGTTCCTCTTCTTTTGTTTTCATAAATCTATTATATTATATTGATTTTATATCTTTTTTTGTGTTAATGAGACATTATTTTCATATTGACATATTTATGTGTCCTCATTGTCTTTTTGTATGTAAGTTGTGTTTAGCATGTTTCTTGCTTGCTCACATATGTATGCCTTAGCATTCATTGCATATTTTCATTAAGACATTTTGATAGGGGGAGCAATCCCTATATCTTTCTATGTATTATAGTCACTCATGCTTATAGGTAGGGGGAGTTTTCGCTCTCTTTCATCTATATGATTTTCCCCTTTTTGATGTTGTCAAAGGGGAAGAAATATTGTGAGTATATCCTTTCTTGTTTATATGCATGATTATATTATCATTTGTATATTCATTTCTTTTCATGCATATATATCTTTTGTAAATTGTTTGTCATCATCAAAAAGGGGGAGATTGTTGGCCTTCTTGTTTTGATGATGTTTAACAAACAATTTACGACTAATGTTGTTTGTCTAGTATTTGTAATTTTTGTATTTATTCTAGGCAAATAACGTGTTGGAGGATAGATGGATTGCGCCATAACGATCATATCAAATGGAGGTTGGCGGAATTATGGAGTGAAGCTACGTACATTCAAGTTAAAGATACAAATTCAAGCTTCATCCGCAAGGTTACCAAGTTAAGCTATTTAAGTTCAAAATCAAGCTTGTGTAATTTAGTTTAGGAGTTTATATTATGTGTGTTAGTACTTTAAGCTCAATCATATACACACATACACGTTTTGGTTTTATATATATATAGTTATATATATACATATATGTTTTGGTTTGATAGTTTTCAAGTTTTAATATGAAACAATTTAATATAATTAGAAAACTTATTTTTGTTTCATACTTATATGCGTATATATAATTTCATCAATATCAATTTTATTGAGTTCAATGAAATCATGTTTTAGTGCATTATATGTGTATTTTGATAAAATACTACATTCATTGTTTATAGACTTCATAACAATAGTTTACATCTTTCTTCAAGTCTATAAAATCATTTTGTAAAGTTTTATATTTTTCTGATTTTATTTGCTATTTTTAAAAGAGGTTTGAAAATCAGATTTCTATTTAAAACATACTGTGTGCATGTCATGAGTCGACTCATGAACAGTATTGAGTCGACTCGTAAACTGTTGTGTAGTTTACATTTTGGTTCTGACGAGTCGACTCATAACAACATGAATCGACCCATCAGGTTGAGTCGACTCATGCATGTCATAAGTCGACTCATGAAGTGTGGTGGAAAACTAGTTTTGTTTTTACTGAGTCGACCCATGAATTCATGACTCGACCCATGCATGATGAGTCGACTCATGAATTTTATGAGTCGACCCATAAGTTGTTTTTGGCCTGTAACGACTAGCTATGAGTCGACTCATGAATAATGATGAGTCGACCCATAACACTGTAATAGCTATATTTGTACAGAATGAGATTTTTGATTCTTGGGCTTTTTGTTCTTTTCCTTTAGGGTTTTTGGCTGAGGTTTTGGGTGGCTATATATACCCCCTTGCTCTCATTCTTCAACCTATCAAAAAGAAGTTTTTAAACAAGAGTTTAATAAGGGTTTAAGTGTTGTTTAAGTTTGTTTAAGAAGCTTTTAAGCATTTGAGAGTTTGAGTTTGTGAAATCAATTTCACAAGAGCTTGAGGAGATCATCTATTGGTGTTTGAGCATCTAGCTCTTCTCCTTCCACTCTTGATCTATTGAGAAGTTTTCTAAAGTCAATCTAGCTTTATATTTTATATTGTTTGATTATCATTTTATTAAGCTAGTATTCATATTGAGTTTAGTTAATTTTATTTTTTCTTTGTTTACACACACATAACCATTGAGCTTATTGTATTTACATTCATAGTATAATTGGGTTGTGGGATTATGTAGCTTAGAGAGTGAGCTTATAATTCTTTCTCATCCATTATAGAGAATAAACACTTTGTATTGTGCTTAATTGTGAGGATCACTTTATAATACACTTGTACACCGAGAGAAGTGTGTGGCGAGAGTCGGGGATCATCCCAAGAGGAGTGGTGTCGGTTGACGAACCTAGGGAGAGGTTGTATCCAAGCACTTGAGTGTAAGACCCCGTAGATTTTGAGTTTGTATATGTACATCAGTAATGAGGTTGAGTGTGCAAGATTTCAAATCATATGCAGCAGAGTCCTAGTATGCAGTTTCTAGTCCATAAGTCGACCCATGACTGTTATGAGTCGACTCACGAAATCGAGTCCTGTTGTCATTTAGTCTCTGCTGAGTCGACTCATTATATCATGAGTCGACCCATGAGTCATGAGTCGACCCATGACTGTCATGAATCGACTCATCGGGGTTTTTCTGGTTTTCTGGGTCGGGTTTGTTTGGGTTTCGGGTCGGGTTTTATCCACTCATATATATTTTCCCTCTACCTGAAAACACTCTTTTTGATCAGAAAACCCTAGAGAAACCCTAGCCTCTTCTCCCCCTCTCTAAAACCCTAGGCGTTCTTGGTGATTTTGGGACGTTTCAAGGGATTTTTCGGCAGTTTCTTTTTGGATTGCAGCGAAGGGGATTGTTCATCATCACTTTTGAGGCGAGTAACATCTCGCCCAACCCTTCTCCCATGTTTTTAATGGTTTACAACTGTTTTCCATGAGTTTTATTAAGCCTAAGACTTATTTTCAAGTATAAATCAATATCCTTGTTAGGGTAAATGCTAGAAATCATGTATTTCGGATTTTAAATCCACACCAACAAGTTTTTGATGAAAACCCAGATCAGGAAATTTTTATTTAAAGAATAAAAATATGAGTTTTATATTGATTAAATGTTTTCTTTCATGTATAGGAGTTAAATATTAGATTTAATCTACAAGAAAATTGTTTCTCATGATGAACATGTATTTCTCACTGTATCATAGTCTAGAACTGATAGCTATAGAGATGTAGATCAGTATAATGGAAGGATGGATCGAGTTGGCGAATTTTAACTTATGTTAAATGCAGATTTCAGCCCGTAAGTCGACTCACGACTTATCATGAGTCGACTCATCAGGTTGAGTCGACCCATGACTTTCATGAGTCGACTCACGAAGTAATTTTCCTGTTATCTCAAGTTTCTGTTGAGTCGACTCGTATCGGATCATGAGTCGACCCATGAGACATGAGTCGACCCATAAATGAGCACGAGTTGACTCATCATAGTATATTTTCCTGTTTGTTTGTGTTTCTGTTTAATCATCTGCTGTATACCTATATATATATACATATATACAGTGTATATATTTATATATATGTTCGAGGATCCTGTCTTCTATTCTTGAACTTTGGGTGTTGCCTCGTTTATCGGATATTTAATTGTAGTGACATTGATTTTTCCCCTGTACTTATAAGATGACATTTGTGGCATGGGTTTAGATCAGCCCAGCAGGGCATGTACAGGAATAGGACATGTATATCTTTCTATGCACAGTCCTCGTGTTGGACTATAATCCATTTCAAGTCCTCGTGTTAGACTATAACCCTTTAGAGTCCTCGCGTTGGACTATAATCCATTTTAATCATATTTTTAGACTTTTGCTAAACCTTGAGCATGTTACGTAATCAAGTTGGGCACATGACATATTGTATTAGGATGGGACTTGATAGCTACCTAGGTTGTACATGACACCTATTGTAGCTTTGTTATGTTTACACTTTATTGGCAGAGATGGGTATGTATTCTTTTCTTTATTTATTTCTTATGACCAACCTCGGGTTTAATATTTAGGCATCTACAATTTGAGATATAAGGTATATACATGAGGGTTTCCTTATTTGAATTATTTCGCTCGACGTACCTATGCTCGTGTTGTATTTCCCTAAGTACTAAAACCCATAAATGTTTGTGTAAATGATTCATATTATTATGTATTAACTGTATTTTCATATACAACGAGCCCTATCCCTTGGGGTTGGTTGTGATGTTGCTCGCTAGCGCTTTGACGCTCGTTGTCCCTCCCCCTTTCAGGTAACGAGCCAGGAGCCCGGAGAGTCGCAGGTTGATGGCGATGTATTTTAGCTTCAGCCGGCTATTTAGATATATTTTCTTTTGAGCTCCACTGTAGATTTTTGTGTAGACATGTGAGAGTCTTATTCTAGAAGTTGTAAAGGCTGTGTGTCTTATTTCCTCTTGTCAGACATTTTATAGTTGAGACTTGTTGAGAACTCCAGTTCATTTATTTCAGACTTTTACTTGTATTTCAGTATATTAGATGATGAAATATTAATTTGATATCTATTATTTTATCAGTTGATTCCTGTATAATCTATTACTTGCTTAGTACTATACCTGTTGTTGATTCCACTAGAGAGATAGTAATTATGATGGTGAAACATGTTATTGCACGGTGTGGTGCATGGCAGGTTTGACATTTCTGGTTTCACCTCAGACTGCAGCCTTGTGTGAACCCAGGGGCGTCACAGTTGGTATCAAAGCTCTAGTTCCAGTATCCTTAGGATCATCCTGTGTCGAGTCGTGGAGCTAGGTTAGAGTTTCTTAGGATTCATGTGTAGAGTCCGCTAAGGATTTCCTAGTATGAGTGAGGACGATATATGCGTATATCTCAAAATTTTGAGAAATTTTTTTTATGACAACTATTTTTGCTTAAAGTATATATGTGAATACTATGTGATGTGAAAATCATATTGTGATGAACTATGTATGTACGTCTACTTTGACTCATGAACCTTATTTTTCTTATGATCAGAGAGATGGCAGGACGTGGGAGACCCCGCACTCGAAGGGCCGCTTAGGCAGAGCCCCAGCAGGCCCCACCTGAGCCACAGCAGGACCCACCTGAGCCGCAGCAGGCTCCACCCGAGCAGGAGCAGGCACCACCAGAGCCGCAGCAGGCTCCTTAACCCGAGCAGGAGCAGGCACCACCAGAGCCGCAGCAGGCTCCTTAGTATTTGGTGGATATCATGGCTCCCCTTAATGCCAGGATGACAGCCATTGAAGAGTTAGTAACGACTCATATAGCACCACGGACACCACCACCACCGGTAGCTCAGCAACAGGGGATACCTGCCGTCCCGATCAGAGAGAGAGACCCAGAGGTAGCACCTGCAGCCATTCCACTAGTGGTACCAGATAGAGCCACGGATCAGGAAGCTTGGCTCTGTATAGTAGAGAGGTATCAGAAGATGAGGGCACCCGAGTTCCAGGGGTCACCAGACCCTCTTGCAGCACACAAGTGGAAGGTGGATGTGAGCAATATACTTGACATACTTAGTGTAGATTCGGTTTAGAAGCAGAGGTTGGCATCCTACAGTCTTAAGGGAGATGCCGGGAGATGGTACCGAATACAGTTTACTCCAGAGCAGAGGATGACCCTCACATGGGAGGATTTCATCTACTTCTTTGATGGGCAGTATATTTCTTCTGCAGCCCGGACTGGGAAGGAGCTTGAGTTATCCCGGATGACTCAGGGGGACATGACAGTGGCAAATTATAAGAGCCGGTTTATGGAGTTGCTGCATTTCACGGGTATGTGGCAGACAGGAGAGCGTCAAGCTCAGATGTTCTTAGCAGGGCTACGCCCTAATCTTCGTCGTTACCTCGTCTCGAGGAGGTTCTATTAAGTTAGGGAGGTAGATAAGGCCACCACCTCACAGGAGATTGAGACTACTATGTTCCTGAAGGACAAGGAAGGGAAGACCAAGGCAGGGCAGAGTGGGGATAAGGGTAAGAACAAGAGACCTTTGACAGGGCATCGGCATCAGCATCAGCAGCAGCATGGCCCTCATAAGAAGGGACCCCATCAGGATCAGAGAGCGCATCAGCAGCGCAAGTTTCACGGATCTTGTTTTAACTGCCACAAGGTTGGGCACAAGGCATCAGAGTGTCGTAGTGCACCAGCAGGAGCTCAACAGGGCAGGGGCCCGAACCACCAGCAGTAGTGACAACAGGGCAGAGGTCAGGGTTAGCAGCCCAGGCTTGAGACACCGCCAGCGACGCAGAGGGCAGAGGGACAGGTTCGAGCAGTCTAGGAGGCTCCCCAGGGGCAGATTGTCCCATATTCTCCAGCATTAGCAGCAGAGCAGTCTTCAGCCACAGGCAGAGTATATGCAGTGGTTCCCCGTGATCACGGTGCCAGCGGAGCAGTTGTGGAGGGTACGTTCCTTGTAAATTCCTTTCCTGTTCGTATTCTTTTCGATTCGGGAGCTTCGCATTCTTTCATCTCACATGCATTTATGGATAGAATCCAGCTCGTAGCTCAGCCTCTAGACACCCCTTTATCAGTCTCCACCCCTTTAGGTGAGGTATTGCTTCTGGAGAGCGTTTGTAGGAGGTGTACCGTCAGTTTAGACGAGTCAAAGTTCATAGTCGATCTGATAGTTTTGCATATGTCCGAGTTTGATGTCATTTTGGGTATGGATTAGTTGTCGTCCTACCATATTAGTATTGACTGTTTTGCGAAGACAGTCAGATTGCGAGCGTCCGATGGGTCCGAGATGATTGTGGCCACTTCTCACGGCAATCGCTTTGCGGAGTCATTTTTGGCGTTCATCGACGAGGTGATGCTGCAGGATCAGAGTTCTTATTTGTTAGAGACTCGAGTTGTCTCGGATTATCAGGATGTCTTTCAGGACATACCTGGGTTACCTCCTGTGAGAGAGGTTGAGTTTTGTATTGAGTTATAGCCGAGCACAGCCCCGATATCTAGCGCACCCTATCGCATGGCGCCAGCTGAGATGAGAGAGCTTCAGACCCAGTTGGACGAGTTGTTAGCTCAGGGTTTTATCTGTCGGAGTCATTCCCCATGGGGCGCACCGGTCCTCTTCGTGAAGAAGAAGGACGGCAGCATGAGATTATGTATAGATTATCGGAAGTTGAACAAGGTCACCATCCGGAATAGGTACCCACTGCCTAGGATTGATGACTTGTTCGACCAGTTGCAGGGAGCGCGATTTTTCTCGAAGATTGATCTTCGTTCTGGCTATCATCAGTTGCGGGTTTGGGAGATGGATATCCCCAAGACCACTTTCCTCACGCGCTATGGATCTTTCGAGTTCTTGGTCATGCCATTTAGGTTGACCAATGTACCCACGGTCTTCATGGACTTGATGAACCGGGTTTTTCGTCCATTCTTAGATCAGTTCGTGATTGTTTTCATCGACGACATCCTCATTTATTCGAGATCGGAGGCAGATCATGAGCAGCACATCCGTTTAGCTTTGCAGACCCTACGGGAGCACCAGTTATATGCCAAGTTCAGCAAGTGCGAGTTTTGGCTTTCAGAAGTCAAGTTTTGACTATCCCGAGAAACGACAGGACATTCGTCGTCTACACAGATGCATCATTGGCAGGATTAGGAGGCATCCTTATGCAGACTCAGAGAGTAGTAGCTTATATCTCACGGCAGTTGAGAGTGCATGAGCAGAACTATCCCACTCATGACTTGGAGCTAGCAGCAGTGGTATTTGCACTGAAGTCATGGAGACACTACTTGTATGGAGTGCAGTTCGAGCTGTTCACAGACCACCAGAGTCTGAAATATCTTTTCTCTCAGAAGGAACTCAACCAGAGGCAGCGGAGGTGGATTGAGTTTATCAAGGACTACGAGTTTGCGATTCAGTATCACCCGGGGAAGGCGAACGTCGTAGCAGATGCTTTGAGTAGGAAGCGTCGACATCAGATTGCGGCTTTGAGGTGCTCATTGCACCGAGACCTTCTCGCTCTTAGCCAGTTTGATTTTAGACCTGGGTTTGGTGGCACTAGTGTATTTTTGGGAGCTATATCAGTGTAACCAACTTGGAGCGGCAGAGTTGTTAGAGCTCAGTTGGAGGATTCTTGGATTCAAATCCGTAAGGAGGAGATTTCCAAAGAGCCTAAGGCCGATTGGACCATTGGAGCAGATGGAGGTCTACGGATGAAGGGTAGATTGGTTATGCCAGCCAGTGCAGAGCTGAAGAGGGAGTTGTTTGATGAGGCACACCGTACTCGATACACAGTACATCCAGGGACCACAAAGATGTACAAGGACCTGAAGAGTCACTTTTGGTGGAGTGGTATGCGCAGGGAGATTTCAGAGTATGTGGCGAAGTGTTTTACCTGCCAGTAGGTAAAGGCAGAGCACCAGAGACCAGCAGGCACACTTCAGCCGTTACCTATCCCAGAATGGAAGTGGGCGGACATTTCTATGGATTTTATTGTAGGGTTACCCAAGTCGAAGAAGGGGAATGATTCAATTTGGGTCATTGTGGACCGGTTGACGAAGTCAGCACATTTTATCCAAGTGAGGACTACTTATACAGCTGAGGCGTATGCGAGGATCTTCATTCGGGAGATAGTTCGATTGCACGGGATTCCGGATACGATTGTGTCGGACCGAGGATCGGTCTTCACCTCACATTTTTGGAGGAGTTTTCAGGACTCTTTTGGCAGCAAGCTATCTTATAGCAGTGTATTCCACCCACAGACAGATGGTCAGACGGAGAGGGTGAACCAAGTGTTGGAGGACATGTTGCGAGCATGTGTCATTGATTTCCAAGGCAGCTGGGAGGATCATATCCCACTGATAGAGTTCGCTTATAACAATAGTTATCAAGCAACTATCGGTATGGCTCCGTATGAGGCACTGTACGGGAGACCCTGCAGATCACCGATATGTTAGGCAGAGCCTGAGGATAGTTTGATGCTTGGACCAGAACTTGTGAGGCAAACTACCGAGAAGATAGCATTGATCAGGGAGCGGATTCTAGCCGCTCAGACTTGGCAGAAGAGTTATGCAGATAAGAGGCGAAGACCCCTAGAGTTTCAGATTGGGGATTTGGTTATGTTGAAGGTACCGCATATGAAAGGCGTACATCGAATCGGGAGGTGAGGGAAGCTTGCACCGAGATACATTAGACCTTTCCGGATTTTGGAGCGCATTGGAGCTGTGTCATATAGACTAGATCTTCCAGCTTCTATGTCTAGTATACACAATGTATTCCATATTTCTATGCTCAAGAAGCACTTTCATGATGAGGAGCGGCAGCGAGTGTTGGATGCACCAGAGATTGAGCTTCGGGATGATTTATCGACTATTGAGATCCCAGTGTCCATACTTGCTAGAGAAGTCAAGAGACTTAGGAACAAGGTGATTCCATTGGTAAAAGTTCAATGGAACAGAAGTGGAGTTGAGGAAGCTTCTTGGGAGCGTGAGGAGGACATGCGACGCGACTACCCACACTTGTTCAAGCAGTTAAAACTAATTAAAGTATTTATGATATAACTTCTTACTTGAATATTTATATCTACATATATATTTTGATACTTATATTTAACACTAGAATGAGGTATTCTTACTTAATTCTTAATCTTTCGGAACACATGGTATATACATGGGGGTTTCTTGTTTGGATTTTTCGCCCGACGTACTAGTTCCGTTAAATTAGGGGTTAGGTAAGAATATTATCATTTTAGGTCGTTAAGTATGAATGTCACTTTGTGCTAACTAGCATTCATTATTGCGAAATGTATATGTGTGCGGGTTAGATTAGACCCTTGTCATGTTTTTCAAGTATCTTTATGAGTTAGATGTGATTTCCTGAATTTCAAGGACGAAATTCTTTTAAGGGTGGAAGAATGTAAGACCTCATAGATTTTGAGTTTGTATATGTACATCAGTAATGAGGTTGAGTGTGCAAGATTTCAAATCATATGCAGCAAAGTCCTAGTATGCAGTTTCTAGTCCATGAGTCGACCCATGACTGTCATGAGTCGACTCACGAAATCGAGTCCTCTTGTCATTTAGTCTCTGCTGAGTCGACTCATTATATCATGAGTCGACCCATGAGACATGAGTCGACCCATGACTATCATGAGTCGACTCATCGGGGTTTTTCTGGTTTTCTGGGTCGGGTTTGTTTGGGTTTCGGGTCGGGTTTTATCCACTCATATATATTTTCCCTCTACCCGAAAACACTCTTTTTGATCAGAAAACCCTAGAAAAACCCTAGCCTCTTCTCACCCTCTAAACCCTAGCTCGTTTTTGGGATTTCTTGGGTGATTTTTGGGGATTTTCAGCGGCTTTTCGTGGATTGCAGCGAAGGGGATTGTTCATCATCACTTTTGAGGCGAGTAACACCTCGGCCAACCCTTCTCCCATGTTTTTAATGGTTTACAACTGTTTTCCATGAGTTTTATTAAGCCTAAGACTTATTTTCAAGTATAAATCAATATCCTTGTTAGGGTAAATGCTAGAAATCATGTATTTCGGATTTTAAATCCACACCAACAAGTTTTTGATGAAAACCCAGAAACCCAGATCTGGAAATTATTATTTAAAGAATAAAAATATGAGTTTTATATTGATTAAATGTTTTCTTTCATGTATAGGAGTTAAATATTAGATTTAATCTACAAGAAAATCCCCATAAATGAGCACGAGTCGACTCATCACAGTATTTTTCCTGTTTGGTTGTGTTTCTATTTAATCATCTGCTGTATACCTATATATTTATACATATATACAGTGTATATATATATATATATGTTCGAGGATCCTGTCTTCTATTCTTGAACTTTGGGTGTTGCCTCGTTTATCGGATATTTAATTGCAGTGACATTGATTTTTCCCTGTACTTGTAAGATGACATTTGTGGCATGGGTTTAGATCAGCCCAGCAGGGCATGTATAGGAATAGGACATGTATATCTTTCTATGCACAGTCCTCGTGTTGGACTATAATCCATTTCAAGTCCTCGTGTTGGACTATAACCCTTTAGAGTCCTCGTGTTGGACTATAATCCATTTTAATCATGTTTTTAGACTTTTGCTAAACCTTGAGCATGTTACGTAATCAAGTTGGGCACTTGACATATTGTATTAGGCTGGGACTTGATAGCTACCTAGGTTGTACATGACACCTATTGTAGCTTTGTTATGTTTACACTATATTGGCAGAGATGGGTATGTATTCTTTTCTTTATTTATTTCTTATGACCAACCTCGGGTTTAATATTTAGGGATCTACAATTTGAGATATAAGGTATATACATGAGGGTTTCCTTGTTTGGATTATTTCGCTGGTATATACATGAGGGTTTCCTTGTTTGGATTATTTCGCTCGACGTACCTATGCTCGTGTTGTATTTCCCAAAGTACTAAAACCCATAAATGTTTGTGTAAATGATTTATATTATTATGTATTAACTGTATTTTCATATACAACGAGCCCTATCCCTTGGGGTTGGTTGTGATGTTTCATGCTAGCGCTTTGATGCTCGTTGTCCCTCCCACTTTCAGGTAACGAGCCAGGAGCCCGGAGAGTCGCATGTTGATGGCGATGTATTTTAGCTTCAGCCGGCTATTTAGATATATTTTCTTTTGAGCTCCACTGTAGATTTTTGTGTAGACATGTGAGAGTCTTATTCTAGAAGTTGTAAAGGCTGTGTGCCTTATTTCCTCTTGTCAGACATTTTGTAGTTGAGACTTGTTGAGAACTCCAGTTCATTTATTTCAGACTTTTACTTGTATTTCAGTATATTAGATGATAAAATATTAATTTGATCTCTATTATTTTATCAGTTGATTCCTGTATAATCTATTACTTGCTTTGTACTACACCTGTTGTTGATTCCACTAGAGAGATAGTAATTGTGATGGTGAAACATGTTATTGCACGGTGTGGTGCATGGAAGGTTTGACATTTCTGGTTTCACCTCGGACTGCAGCCTTGTGTGAACCCAGGGGCGTCACATTGAGGGAGACACGTCTAGTTCAACACTTGAGAGGGTGTAGAGTGGGATTGCAAGAGTGTGTAAGTTGTAGAGTTTTCGATATACTAGAAAACCGTATTGTGCGGTGTAAACATTATTTGGTTGAACGTAAAAAATCCGGTTGTGATAGTGGAGATCTTCTCGAGGTGAGGAGCGGAGATGTAGGTCGTGGGGACCGAACTCCGTAATCAAATCGTTTGTTTTTTATTGCATTGGCGCACTTATTTTTATGTTCATATCTTATATCGTCTTTGTATATTGCTTGTTGATTATATTGCCCACTATCTAGTTTAGATTGTTTTTCCTTGTGTTAATTATATATCCTTGCATATATCCCATAGTATATCTCATTGCTAGGATATTTATCTTTGTTCATATTACATATTCTTACTCATAATTAGTTGTATATCTATCTTGTAAGAATATATATGTTAATAAGTTTTAACTGGTATAAAATCAGATTAGATTAGCATAAGATCCTAATCACCCCCCTCTAGGGTCCAACACAAGGGGCCAACCAATTGCAAGTTTTCTTTTTCTCTTTTATTTTCATGCTTAGATATTCATGTTTAGGACTTTATTTTATTTTTTATTTTTATATTAGTAGATTAGATTTATTTTGATGCCTTGTAGAGTATATTTACTTTTATGTTCTTTTATTTTTATTTTGTGATATAGATTTACTTTCTTGCATTTCTAGTTTTGTAGTATAGATTCACATATATGCTCATAGTTTAGATTTTATTTCTTTGTTCTTGTTGTTCTCTTTATAGTTAGTTTTTATTTTTATTCTCGTTCTTTTATGCTCTCTAGCCTAGATGCTATTTACTTATTTATATTGTCCAAAATGCATAACTAAATCTTGTAGGAACTTTAGCATTGTATGAAATTATATGATTTGTAGATTGCTCTCTTGCGCTCAAAATGATCATGTTTAAGATAATCAATTGAAGAACTAATTGGTGGAAGAAGAATTAGATAATCTATACTTATCTTAAGTGGTTTGATAAGTTACTCTTATAAATTTTAGGATTAATATCTAATTGTTATTCTTTTCATAAATGTTGATTTTACTTCAATAATAATTTGATAGGTTATACTTTCTTTAAGTGATTTGATAGTCTATGCTTAATAAATCTAAAGTAAAATATCATCAAAAATATTAGTTTCTAAATCCTAAATGGACTCAACTAATGGATTCAATTTCAGATTTATCATTTCTTTAATTGATTTCCTCCATTGTAGGCAGTTAAAATATATTTTCATCTAGGCCAATATTTAGCTTGGATCCAAGAAGTGAACACTTATAGCCTAAGCATTTCGAAGGAGCCCTCAAACTGAGCCCAAAACAAACAGTCTATCTTGAATCGATTCACCCAAGTTAAGAGTGAGTTAACTCCCAAAATATGCCCCAGATCGAGTCTAAAGGCATCATTTGTTGGCCGAATCATAATTCAAATTTTGTGCTACATTTAAACTCATAAGCAAAGTTCGCCACCCAACAAACTTTGCTAATAATAACTCAAGTTGATCAAGTCATCCATACGTTTAGTGAATCGCACCAATGAGTCTTCAATGAGCCTCACTCATCAGCAGTGAACTTCACCAATGCCTTCAGCAATGAACTTCGCCAATGTCTTCAGCATTGAACTTCACCCACATGTCCTCAGCCAGCTTCGCCAAACCAGCAAACCTCGTCTAATAGTTGTTTGAGGGATATATTCAGGGGATAACCGCCCCACCACTATCTCCTATTTTAATGGCCAATTAATCCACAATTAAGATGGGGCCATTAACTCTCTTTTTTAGTTTATAAAAGGAGGGGAGATCATTCATTTTTGGCAGCATAAGGATCATCATACGAATCAAAGGAGATCTAGAAATCTAGACACACGTATAAAAAGATTTCATTGAGTAGAAGTGTTATGAGAAGACTAAGGTATCTTCCACGCTACTAAACTCTTATCAACAGCAAAAAACTTGTCATCTTAATTGGTGGATCAATGGAGTATAAGATCGATGCTCTAACGACACACAAAAAAGAACCTCAAGAAATTAAAAAATTCTTTGTCTCATTACATTATTTTTATTATAATCTGTGTCAATTGCAATTTAAAAAGATCCAAAATAGGATGACGACTCTGCTGGAGACTTTTTTCTCCAAAGATGAAAAATTGTATTGCACACCGACACTAAGACTCTTAGGTCTTTTGCTAAATTGCTGGTCATTAAATTTGACCAAGCGAAGTTCGAGGAATTCATTTCCATAAACCACACTTCATCCATGGACACTATTTGTCGTTGTCGTAGGACTTGTGTAGCATCCCACAGACTCAAAATTTAGTCCCACATCAATGGGATTATCGAAAAATAAGTGGTTTATATAGTGAAGCTAAAGACTCAAGTGTAACATCGGCTAGTCGATTTTGGTAGTGCTTTGAGCCAAATAGCACGTTACACTTGGTGGGTCCCATGGCTTGCACTCGGCAACGGGCCCGCGGACCCGGGGCATAATAAATGGTATCAGAGCACTTGCAAGTCGGAAGTGTGGGGCTAAATTTTATGCGGGACTAAGTGCTACACCGTGTGGTGGGAGCCACCTCTAGAGCCCGTACGAGCTACCTTTAGAGTCCACATCGCATGATAGCCTGAGATGTGCTAATTGTCATGCTGTGATGAGGACGTTGCCTTTGTAAGGTGGGGTGAATGCAGCATCCCACCGACTCAAAATTTAGTCCCACATCGGTAGGAATATATAAAAATAAGTGGTTTATATAGTGAAGCTAAAGACTCATGTGTAGCATCGGCTAGTCAATTTTGGTAGTGGTTTGAGCCAAATAGCACGTTACACTCGGTGGGTTCCACGGCTTGCACGCGCTAAATGGCTCGTGGGCCCAGGGTGTGACAACTTGTCACAGTGCAACGCTGGGTCTAAATCGACCCATGCATGTGTAAAGGAGACCTTCGCCAAAAATAGTTTGAGCTTAGCTGAAAGTAAAACGAACTTCACCAAAGAGTGAAGAAATCTCGACCTTCGCCTCAAGTAAAAGTTAAGATCTTGTTTTATCTGTTGATTTTGGACATCAGTCCACAACTTCTTTAGGAGTTGAATTTAAAGCATCATGCAATAGTCGCTATGATTTCTTGGTAGAAGGTAAGGAGGGAGGAAATCCCTCACCAAAATTTTCGCAAGGGAATAATATCATCAACGATGAATCTGTTGCAGAAAAGCTTAGCCAACATCACCATAAGGGACGTTCACGTTCCAAGTCTAAATTTTGCAAAATTGGCTCTCAGCCTAGAATTAATGGTGATCTAAGAGAATTCTTAACTCTGATGAGAGATCGCCAATGTTAGCATTGTGCAACCCTCAGAGAAGTAGTTTCGATAGTTCAAAATAACTGATGCGGCATAATTATGTACCAAAATTGCAAGTGCACAATTGATCAAGTTATAGTATAAAAATATCGATCCCACGAGGAAGGTGATTTTATGAGATTATTAGAAATGGTTCTTATGTTTTGTGCGTGACAATTAGGAATAAAGAATAAATATGAATGTGATGAGTGATTATTGTGAATATATGCAAAAGATAATAAATTGAATTTTAGAGGAGAGAAGGAAGAATTAAAGAATAAATGAAATCACAAGGCAAGAAAGATGAATGAATAAAATCAAGAAATAAAACCAAGAATAAAAAGAAAATTTAAGAAAGTCAAGATAGAGGATTTAAAAGAGGTAAGAAATCTAGAATATAATCCACTAACCAATTTCAATTACAAAATATAAACTATTCTCTTTTTATCATATTTCAACTTAGATTTATTAAGCATAGATTATCAAACTATTTAAGGAAAGTGTAACCTATCAAATTATCATCTAAGTCAAAATTACTATTCATGATAAGAACAACAACATGATAATAATCCTAGAATTCATAAGCATAACCTATCAAACCATTTAAGATAAGCATAGATTATCAAATTCTTCTTTTACCGATTAGTTTTCTAGTTGATTATCCTAAACATGAACATTTTAAATGCAAGAGAATAATTCATACAATATAAAAGAAATTAGACTAGTTTCATGCAATTCTAAGATTCCTACAAGAATTAAATTCACATCTTAAGAAATAAAAATAAGAAAAAGAACTAATTACAAAAATAAAAAGAAAAGACAAATCTAAACTATGAACAAGAAATAAATCTAACTACAAAGAATTAAAATCTAAACTACAAAATATATTACAAAAGTTAAATACAAGAAAATAAATCTACTCTACAAATTAAAGTACAAAAAGAAATAAAAAGACAAGAAAATAAATCTACACTACAAGCATGAATTTAAATCTTACTAATAAGCAATAATAAAGAAATTACTAAAAAAATAAAAGAGAAAAAAAATACAAACCTTCAATTTGCTCTTCATCTCCATCCTGATCATTCAACAAAGAGGAGAAAGAATAAATTTAAAGAGGAAAAAAATTATTATTATTAATTGCAACTAAAGTTACAATTTTTGGAAGGCCTTCTCAATAAAGTGTAGCCATCCTCTCCAAAAGGAGTTACAAAATTTTTCACACCCTTAACCCCTCACTCTCTACCCCTATTTATATTAATCATCAATGAATATGAGCCATTGGATTTGTCTTGAGCCCCAAGCAAAGCAATCTCCACCTTTGAATTTGTTAGCGATGAAATGGGTTGGAATTTGTTTTTCAAGTCCAAGTCCGGTCCATGAGAGAAAATGAGCTTGTGCTGGCTTTATAGACTTGATTTTGTGGGCTTGTGCTGGCTTTATAGACTTGATTTTGTGGGCTTGTGCTGGCTTTATAGACTTGATTTTGTGGGTTGTGCATGATGTCACATGGATTAATAATTTTGTTTCTTTTCTTTTTCCTTTGGGCCATTATTTGCTTGATGCTCTTTGGGCTTCCAACCTTTCAATCATGGGCTTCTAAAATGCTGCAAAATAGAGAAGAGAGATTTTTAAGGGGTTTTTATATTTAATAATATTTATTTATATTTTTATTCATTTATGTGCAAACTAAGCTAACAACAATTATTAATGGTATATTTATTCATGTAAATAGATAATGAGGGTATAAAATTGCAATAAAATGTGATTATCAAATACCCCCACACCTAAACTTTTGCTAGTCCTCTAGCAAAGAAAGAAAAATGAAAGAAATCCTAACTCATTTTCGTAGGAATCGTGGTTGTATTTAGCACATACAACAAGCCTTTAAACCCCTAGGTTACCCTAGTGGACGAGTTGTAGTCTCGTGAGGGTTTGCAGAGAATACACCCACAAAATTTGGTCAATTTGCCAAATTAAATAAGTCAGTATAGCAAGAAAACGTTTTTATATATAACTCCAATGTAAATCACCTAGAAAATCTTTTTTATTATAGCAATACAAAATCAAGTCAAATCTTAGAAATTTAATTAAAAAGTTTTGAAAAGAACATGCCAACTCTTTGTTTTAAATAACTTTCAGGTCTCTTGATCAAAAATTGTTTTTCAAGTCCATATATACAAAACAACAGGTTAGTGTTATATATATATATATATATATTCACTCTCTAATTCTTGGTGATTGTTTTCTATTTTAACGGGCTTTCTAAGTGACCATTTAACGAGTTTTGGGCCAATGAATCCCAACCCAATTGGGCTTAGGTATAGAGATACTCATTGGGCTTAATTGCTCAGTCAACTTAGGCTTTATAAGATAGAATCACCTTGAATTTAAGAGTTTTTTTCTTTTTTTTTGGTGGTGCCCAATTTTCACACTCTTCTTTTATAAGGTTAGTTTTTTTTTTAATATACATATGTGTAAGTATATATAGTCTTTAAAAAAAAGTGTAAGTCGAGATAACTTGGAAGAACTGTTTTCAACTCTGAGTTAAGCATGCGAAAATTTTGTTATTTTTAATTAAAAATCTAAGGTAAGACTTAAGTAAAGTATACTAGTTAAAAAATCATTTCTTAAGAATTTTATTTGGAGTTATCATAAAAGGTGAAGTTGAATATATTACTAACTAAGAATTAAAAATTTAAAATCTATCAATTTGATCAATTATTACTTAACTCTATTAATTTGGCAAGTGACAATATTTTTATAATTTTTTTAACAAAAAGAAAGAAAAAAGCAACTAAAAAGGTAAAATAAAGAGGAAAATACGTACTTCTCACCCCCACACCTAAATTTTACATTGTCCTCAATATAAATTCACTGAAGCACAAAGTAACGCAGATAAAATTGAAGAACTTACATTTGTTCGGTTGATAATGATGATAAGGATCTGCAATTACTGTTAGTATGAGGATGAAGAAATCAAATAAGAGGGAAAAAAATTGTAAGTACTTTTTTTTTATTTTTTATAGATAATGAGGTTCAAGAAGAACCAACACCTCTTCCTCTCCGAGCATAGAAAATTCTAAAAATGGTTTTAGACGTTGACAATTTATTTTAAAAATGTTACCATTTTTAGGATTTTCTATCTCGACAGCTCCATGTGAAAAAACATGTTTGACAAAAAATGGACCTGTCCATCTTGATCTTAGTTTTCCAAGAAAAAGATGCAATTTTGAATTGTACAATAAAACTTTCTGTCCTGGAGTGAAATTTTTTCGCAAAATTAATTTGTCATGAAAAATTTTTGTTTTCTGTTTGTAAATTTTTGAGTTTATGTATGCATCATTCCGAATTTCTTCCAACTCATTTATTTGGAGCAATCTGTTCTTACCTGCCGAGTCTGAGTCAAAATTCAACTGTTTTATTGTCCACATTGCTCGATGTTCTAACTCCACTGGTAGGTGACAAGCTTTCCCGAATACCAGTCTGTATGGTGACATCCCCAAATTGGCCTTGAAAGCTGTTCTATATGCCCACAGAGCATCACATAATTTTACAGACCAATCTTTTCTGTTATGATTAACTGTTTTTTCTAAGATTTGTTTGATCTTCCTATTTGTGACCTCTACTTGTCCACTGGTTTGGAGGTGATAAGGAGTTGATAATTTGTGTGTGATTGAATATTTCCTCATCAAAGCCTCGAAAGAACGGTTACAGAAATGTGTACCGTTATCACTGATGATCGCTCAAGGTACTCCAAACCGGGCAAAAATGTTCTCTTTCAAAAACTTGACAACGACCTTGTTGTCATTAGTTTTGCAAGCTACCGCCTCAACCCAATTTGACATGTATTCAACGGCTACTAGAATGTAGTCATTACCCCACAGATCAAAAAGTTCAACGGATAAGATGGGTTGTAGGGGCATCATATTTCTTCTAGTGACCTTTTCTAAAATCTGACAGTGGTTACATGTTTTGCAAAACTCGAATGAATCCTTGAAGAGATTGGGCCAATAAAGCCCAGATTAGAGAACTTTTTCAGCTATTTTTCTGGGACCAAAGTGGCCCCCACATGCTTGCTCATGACAGAAGGATAGAACACTCCTAGTTTCTTCAGTGGGAACACACCTCCTAAAGATCTGATCAGGACAGTATTTGAACAGATATGGATCATCCCAGTAAAAGTATTTTACTTAGGAGAGAAAACGGGATCTATCCTGTTTGGACCAATGAGAAGGGATCTGGTTCATGACTATGTAGTTCACAATGTCGGCGAACCAAGGAACAGATTTGATTTCTAAGAGTTGTTCATCTAGGAAATGTTCATTGATCGGAACGGTTGATGTTGGTGAATTTGGGAGTCGAGAGAGGTGATCTGCTACGGGGTTCTCTGTTCCTCTTCTGTCAAGAATTTGGATGTCAAACTCTTAAAGAAGGAGAATCCATCTAATGAGCCATGCTTTAGCATCCTTTTTGGTCAAAAGATACTTTAGTGCGGCATGATCTGTAAAAACTTTGGTTAAGGAACCGATGAGGTAGGACCTGATTTTTTCTAAGGCAAAGACTACAGCTAAAAACTCTTTCTCTGTGACAGAGTAGTTTTGCTAGGCATCATTCAGAGTCCTACTGACGTAGTAGATCACATGCGGTTTTCCATCAAACCGTTGTCCTAAAACATCATCAATCGCAGAATCAGATGCATCACACATCAGTTCGAAGGGTAAGGTCCAGTCCAGTGCATGAATAATAGGAGCTGTGGTTAGCTCCTTTTTCAGATATTCAAAAGCTTTGAGGCAGTCGGGAGAGAAGACAAATGACGTATCCTTGGCTAAGAGATTGGTTAAGGGTCTAGCAATTTTGCTGAAATCCTTGATGAAACGTCGGTAAAAACCAGCATGACCAAGAAACGATTTGACATCTTTGACAGTTTTGGGAGGAGGGAGATTGAAAATGAGATCTACTTTAGCTTTATCCACTTCGATTCCCCTATTGGAAACTACATGTCCTAAGACAATGCCTTGTTTGACTATGAAATGACATTTCTCCCAATTGAGAGTCAGATTTTTCTCCCTATACCGTTCTAGGACCAGTTTAAGATGATGCAAGCATTGGAAAAATGTGTCACCAAAAATGGAAAAGTCATCCATGAAAATTTTGAGAAATCGCTCTACCATGTCAGAAAAAATACTAATCATGCAACGTTGGAATGTGGCCGATGCGTTGCACAGGCCAAAAGCCATGCGTCGGTATGCGAATGTTCCATACGGGCAAGTGAAGGTGGTTTTCTCCTGATCTTCTGGAGCGATAGGGATTTGATTGTAACCTGAATATCCATCCAGGAAACAATAGAACTCGTGTCCTGCTAAACGCTCTAACATTTGATCAATGAAAGGAAGAGGGAAGTGATCTTTCTGAGTGGCTAAGTTGAGTTTTCTGTAGTCAATACAGACTCGCCATCCAGTTTGGATTCGAGTGGGAATCAGCTCATTAGCCTCATTTTAGATCACGGTGATGTAGGCGTATAAAACTGCCTATGGGTCCCTTAGCACAGCTCGGCACGGTGATTCGACAAACCAACGAACCATCGGGCGATGAATCGAAGAATGATCGTTAAACCACAATATCGAAGCTAAATGAGACGCGATGAAGCAGATTAATGAGGTGAGGAGGTTAACGAATCGCACGCAAACGACGGTACGGGTCGATCAATCAATGAATCATTCAACCGTAGAGTCAACTACATCAATCAAGATCGGGAGCGGACTCGAACGAATCAAGATCAAATCAGGAACCGAACTCAAACTCGAACACCGAAGTGGATTTACTGCCAAATCAGGATCCAAACTCAAACTCGAACACCGAAGCGGATTTACTACCAAATCAGGATCCGAACTCAAACTCGAACACCGAAGCGGATTTACTGCCAAATCAGGATCCGGACTGCCAAATCAGAGTTCAGATCAACAAATCAGAGTTCGGATAAACCGGAAAACAAAAAAACGAATATTTGGAGGACTCGGCCAAAACCGAGCCACCTTTTGGTGGCTCCGGGGGCCGGCCCCCTTTTGGTGGCTAGGTGCCTC
>NC_033802.1:40201149-40378848 GCF_001876935.1 Asparagus officinalis | reverse complement strand
CGAGCCACCAAAAGGTGGCTCGATGGCTGAGCCACCAAGGTGGTCGGCCGAGCCACCTTTTGGTGGCTCGGTGCCTCGGCCACCTTTTGGTGGCTCGGTGCCTCGGCCACCTGGGCCAAGGCACAGCTCTGAGTGCCTATAAATAGGACTTGAGGGCTCATTTTTGGGAGGTTGGAACTTTTGGAGGCGAAGCTCTGCTGAATTGAGATCTCGACTTTGGAGTTTTTGAAGCTTTGAAGACTTGGATTTTCAGATCTGGTTCTTGGTGAGCATCCACATCAAACAAGGCAGGAGTTCGAGAGAGATCAGATCTGAGATCTGCACGGTCACCCTCCGGATCAAAACTTGGTTTTTGATCCCGAGAAGGCTATTATTTCCTTGGTGAAATAGTACCCTCGGCTGTTATTTCCTTCGTGAGATAACACCCGCTATACTGTGTAGATCCGACCGGATCTAGATCGCGTGGTGGTCCACGGATTAACCCCGGCGCAGGCGAAGAACCCACAAAAGCGAGTGACCGCAAAACAGGAGCTCGTGATTCGTTCGACAAATAAGGAAAGTTGTAATTTTCTTTTCTTTTGATTTTGTTGTAACTGGATCTTGTAAAAAGATCGGATCTTTGTAACTGATAAACTGTTAACAAAGTAATCAATGGAATCATCAATGAAAAAAACAATTTTTCCCACGAACAATCTGGCGATCACAGTGGGAGCCACCGATCTCGCTGCCAAGATCGTCGCGTCGCAACCGCGGATCTCAATCCTTGTCGAGGAGGAGGTCGAGTATGAATTCGACCAGCAAAAGTTTGAGGAGTATCTGTCATCCTCGTCCGGATCCACCTCCCCTCGCAAGTCCAAGAAGTTCTCCTCCAGGAGAAAAGTTCATTGGTATGAAGAAGTACAGAATGCCAACGAAGCTCTCACCCCAATTGACGCTAAAGTTGCGTCGGGTGAAGTTCCGCCGACCTCCAACCAGGTCAACCCTGTTCTCGCCGATGCCTCCACCGTTGAGGGCGTTGTGACTCTCTCGAAGAGAGCCCGCCAGAGGAAACGTCAACGCCTGGCGTGGCAACTCGCAAAGGCGATGGAGTCCACCGACGGAGTCCGCTATCACGCGGATCTGAAGAACAGGAGAGGCAAACAGCCTCAACCACCGACGAATGGCAGCTCTTCTAAGCCACCAATGAACGAATGGGTCCGTGTCAAACGGAATCGTTCGACACTCGAAGAGCGCATTCGCAAGCACCGCGCAATGTCAGCGCAAGCACGGGCTCAAGTCCAGGAAGCCCGTAGGAGATTGCAGAAGGAGGTGGCGAAGAAGCCGCCACCAGCTCTTCTAAGCCGCCAACGAACGAATGGGTCCGTGTCAAACGGAATCGTTCGACACTCGAAGAGCGCATTTGCAAGCGTCGCGCAATATCAGCGCAAGCACGGGCTCGAATCCAAGAAGCCCGTAGAAGATTGCAGAAGGAGGTGGCGAAGAAGCCGCCACCAACCCGCCAAGTCTGGAGGCCAAAGTCTGAAGCGGTGATTCAGGCTAAGGAGCAACCTTTGCAGCCTTCAGCAAAAGCTCAACCTCCGGCGAACCACTCCAAATCGCCGATAATTCCCATGGCTACTCCGAGAGATCACGCAGAATCATCCCGAATAAAGAAGTCAGTCTTGGAGCGTCTCGGTCCACTTCCCGATGGACGATGCAAAGCTCCGGTTCAAAAACGTTTGGGCCCAATGAAGAAGCCCCGAACGACTCAACATGCTGGGGGTCGCCGTCACCTCCAACATGACAAAGAGATCAAGGCAGCTACGCACACCAATTTGTGCATTGAAGTCCAGGAACCCACTGAGAACTCACGCCCCCAAAGGCATGTTTCGAGGCGCGTGACTTTTGAAAGCCCAAAGAAGGTAGTTCACCCTCAGAAGGAAACATTATCGTCTGATGACGATAACGTTATACCTGAGAAGTCGTGCCCACACACGATAGGTTACTCCGACTGTCAAGCTGACGAGTTGTACTATCGTGATGGGAGTACGAGAAAAACCAGGAAGAGGGGTCCTCAAGAACAAGAAACTCAATGCCCATGTTCCAAACTCATTCAGGCAGTATTGTCTGAGTGTAACTGCATCAAGACAGTTCCTGAAAGAGTTTTGGTTTTCGAAAGACTCAGTACCGAAACACCAAAACCAAGGCCTAGGCGTTTCCGACGAAGAAGAAGAGTAGTTGAAGATGGAGAATTTCCAAGGGTCACCACGAATATGACCAGCAAGGGGACATCGGCACGGGATAATCTCGAGTCGATTCTGAAAGCACCCCGACGTATAACCCGTCTGCAGTCCAGAACCATCAAACGAGCAACTTATGGTAGGGTTCGGACAAGACTACCTTCAGAAGATGAAGAATCTGATGCCGGCTCCGCGGTTGCATCAGATAATACGGTATCCAGCGAGGGACAACCCCGCGAGGCACTTATGATAAGTGCAGAACAAGTGGCCAAGATGCTCGAAGAGGCCATGGCTAAACAACAGGAGAGCTTCAAGTTCGAAATGCAGATGGCCATGCAGAACATGAGAGAAATGCATGACCAACAAATCCAAGCATTGACGAACCAGCAAGGCGAGCCGAGTCGTCGTAACCAGGTTAATCTGGAAGATGAGGATACAAATGCGAATGAGACTCATAATACCAATAATCCTCCTGTCAATGCAGGGGGTGGTAACGAGAATGCTAGCGAAAACACAGGTGAAAACTTGAAGATTAAAAATCTCGAGAGCAAAATCAATACATTGATTTCCGCTCAAGAGATGAAGAAAACAGGCATTCCTTGTCCATACCCAAGAGAATGGGAATCGATCCCATATCCGGCGAAGTTCAATCTAATTAACTTCACGCCGTTTAATGGGATGAGTTCACCCACTCAGCATTTGATTTACTTCAAATCGCACCTGGGGGTTATCTCTGATAATGAGCCTCTGATGGTACGGTCCTTCGTTGGCACTCTTCGTGGAGCCGCCTTTGATTGGTATCGTCGCCTTAAGCCAGGAAGCGTGAATAGCTGGGACGACATGAAGACTAAATTCCTCGCTAATTTCTTCGACGACGACACAGAGATATCCATCGGAACGTTGCTCGATGAGAAACAAAAGGATGGGGAATTGGTTGACACCTTCGTAAAAAGGTTCCGGAACAAGGCGATGAACTGTCGGGACCCGATCACTGAGGAGTTTATTCTCCAGACTTGCCATAACAACCTCGCATTGGACGTGTTGGAGGAAATGGGAACGGCACCGTCTAACACTTGGAAAGACTTGAAGGTGCGTGATGAACAAGCCGAACGCTTCCTCTGAAGGAAGAAGGCCGAGAGGAACCTACCGACGACTAATCCTCTGAACTCAAACTTCACCTCTCGTGGTAAGGGCAAAGCACCTGCAACTACTGGTGGTGCTAATCAAACGTTACAACAGCAATCCCGAAGGCAGCAAAAGACTTCGGACCCGAGACTCCAAAAAGAGTATTCCTTCAAGGACGAAGACGTTCCAGCCATCTTTGAATCCCTCCTTGAAAACAACAAGATCAAGCTACCACCTATCGCAAATCAGGAGGAAACTGATAATACTGCGGATCCGAAGTACTGTGCATACCACAGGAGGGTCCTTCATCCCACCAAGGATTGCTTCGCTCTCAAGAACAGCATCCAAACCTTGGTTGAAGCCGGCATCATAACGCTGAGATTAGCCAAATGAGAACGGTAAGACTCCGACAAGTATAAGAGTATAAACTACTTCTCAATCCTCCGACCGATATAAGAGGTTAAACTGCTCCCTGATACTCCAACATGTATATGAGTCTAAACTATTTCATTTCACAGGAAGTTCCTGGAGAATTTTTATATGTAATATTCTTAAGGATAACCCGGTCATGTAACTGAGTGCAATGTCAGACCCAATTCCACAAATGAAGCTGGGGTGGATTATTCATGTATCGGGAAGTTCCCGAAAGAATACCACGGGTGATATTCTTAGGGATGACCCAATCACTATAAAAGTGATAAGTAAAACACCCACATTTAAACTCTAAATGTCGGAATGTTTTCCATTATTGTTATCAAATTCACTAATTCTCATGATTTATCTTGTTGAGACGAGATTCGATCCTTTTGACAGATTAATCTTTCCTCACAAAAATCCCCCACTGATCAAGTCAATTGACGGTGGGTCCACTAAATTTTCTATCCGCCAATTCATGGCAATTTCCAAAGCTTGACGTGTTAAGTCTTGATCACTTAATGTCAACACCCTTCATCGAGTGGCCAGTACAAACCAGTATTTCTACTGCTACTTGTATTCCATTCCCTTTGCTTTCAGGTCAAACCTTCCTACAGTTAGGACCACAATCAAAATCCCCTCTCGATTCCTTCAATGAACGAGAGGCCCATAAATCGAGTGATCAAACTTTCCTACAGTTTTTATCCCGAATCCTAAGCAGGGATAAGTCTGCGCCTAACACGCGCTGCCGGTTTAGTCTTTTTCCGTAGAAAAAGACACCAGAGTTCGATTCTGGGGTATTCTATCCTGAAACCTAAGCAAGGATAAGTCTGCGCTTAACCCGCGCTGCCGGTTAGTTCTTAACCGTTAAAAAGAACACCCGCCCACATATTTAACATTGTTGCATGTTGTTATTAATAACACCAAAATCCATGCCTTACATGCATGGGGAATTTCATCCTGAATCCTAAGAAAGGATATGCCGACGCCTAACACGCGTCGCCGGGTTAGTCTTTTACTGGCCAAAAAGACACCAGAACCTGATTCTGGGGACTTTTATCCCGAAGCCTAAGTAGGGATAAGTCAGCGTCTAATATGCGTTGCCGGGTAGCCTATTCCCGTAACGATGGCAAAGTCTACGTATTCGAAGTCGTAGCGCTGAGTCTAAGAGAATTCACTCTCTTAGCACAACGTTACATGCAGAACGGATTCAGCCAATCCGCATGCTAGCCCGACTCAAACGGTAGTCGGTAAAGGCTAATCAAATCCGTTGAAGGCTGGGGGTTAGCCGAAAATCCTAAAGTCAACGCCTAACACGTGTCGCCGGGTAGCCTATTCCCATAACGATGGCGAAGTCTACGTATTCGAAGTCGTAGCGCTGAGTCTAAGAGAATTCACTCTCTTAGCACAACGTTACATGCGGAACGGATTCAGACAATCCGCATGCTAGCCCGACTCAAACGGTAGTCGATAAAGGCTAATCAAATCCGTTGAAGGCTGGGGGTTAGCCGAAAATCTTAAAGTCAACGCCTAACACGCGTCGCCGGGTAGCCTATTCCCGTAACAAATGGTAAAGCCTATGTATTCAACATCATAGCACAAAGTCTCAGAGAATTCACTCTCTTAGCACAACGTCACATGCGGAACGGACATAAACAATCCGCATGCCAGCCCGACTCAAACGGTAGTCGGTAAAGGCTCATCAAACCCGTTGATGGCTGAGAATTTACCAAAAATTCTATAAATACGAGTCATTGATGCATCAATTCTGTAGATTGGTCTCGTGACTTGTGTATCCGCCACGTTCCAATTCCTTAAGAGCTTAAACTGTGTAGACCCAAGGTTAACGTATGGTAATGAAAGTCAGCGTACGACGTTTAAAACCCTAAGGTCAACGCCGGTCAACGCGTAACCCTAGGTCAACGCCAATCAATGCGTTGCAATAAAAGAATCAATACTCTGAAAAGTATACGAGTATAAACTGCTTCTTATTACTCCAATAAGGTATACGAGTATAAACTATTTCCTATTTTTTGGTTGAGAAGTTTTTGGAGATATTCTTAAGGATAACTCAACAACACTTCGCCGGACAACGCGTCGCAAATGAGAACTCAACGCCAACAATCGATGGTCAGTTCTATGTTGAACCAACAAATACGAGCTAAAGATCAGAAAATCAGGAATCGACTTCAAGTTCGAAATTCCGACAATGGTCAGACAATAAATGCAGCACCGGAAACCTTAGAGACATTCGACGAAGCACCGAATAGCCTGAAGGATTGAAGGAATCAAGAACAGAAGCCATTCTAAGGTCCCGTTACACCAACTAAAGGTTGGGACAATCATATCCAAAGTATTCCAGACTCTTCTATAAAAGAACGAGGCTGAAATACTTTAGAGGGGGTATCTGTAGGCGTATAAAACTGCCTATGGATCCCTTAGCACAGCTCAGCACGGTGATTCGACAAACCAACAAACCATCGGGCGATGAATCCAAGAATGATCGTTAAACCACAATATCGAAGCTAAATGAGATGCGATGAAGCGAATTAATGAGGTGACGAGGTTAACGAATCGCATGCAAACGACGGTACGGGTCGATCAATCAACGAATCATTCAACCGTAGAGTCCACTACATCAATCAAGATCGGGAGCGAACTCGAACGAATCAAGATCAAATCAGGATCCAAACTCAAACTCAAACACCAAAGCGGATTTACTGCCAAATCAGGATCCGAACTCAAACTCGAACACCGAAGCAGATTTACTGCCAAATCAGGATCCGGACTGCCAAATTAGAGTTCAGATCAACAAATCAGAGTTCGGATAAACCGGAAAACAAAAAAACCAACATTTGGAGGACTCGGCCAAAACCGAGCCACCTTTTGGTGGCTCGGTGCCACCTTTTGGTGGCTCGGTGCCTCGGCCACCTTTTGGTGGCTCGGTGCCTCGGCCACCTGGGCCAAGGCACAGCTCCGAGTGCCTATAAATAGGACTTGAGGGCTCATTTTTGGGAGGTTGGAACTTTTGGAGGGGAAGCTCTGCTGAATTGAGATCTCGACTTTGGAGTTTTTGAAGCTTTGAAGACTTGGATTTTCAGATCTGGTTCTTCGCGAGCATCCACATCAAACAAGGCAGGAGTTCGAGAGAGATCAAATCTGAGATCTACATGGTCACCCTCCGGATCAAAACTTGGTTTTTGATCCCGAGAAGGCTATTATTTCCTTAGTGAAATAGTACCCTCGGCTGTTATTTCCTTCTTGAGATAACACCCGCTATACTGTATAGATCTGACCGGATCTAGATCGCGCGGTGGTCCACGGATTAACCCCGGCGCAGGCGAAGAACCCACAAAAGCGAGTGACCACAAAACAGGAGCTCGTGATTCGTTCGACAAATAAGGAAAGTTGTAATTTTCTTTTCTTTTGATTTTGTTGTAACCGGATCTTGAAAAAAGACCGGATCTTTGTAACCGATAAACTGTTAACAAAGTAATCAATGGAATCATCAATGAAGAAAATAATTTTTCCCGCGAACAGGTGATCCCAGATTTCTTTGGAACAACTTGGACCGGACTCACCCATGAACTATCAGAAATAGGATAAATTTTCTAACGGTTTCTTTCATCACTGGGTTTAACCTACGTTGAGCATCTCTAGTAGGTTTGGAATCATCTATCAAATGGATTCGGTGTTGAACAATGGTTGGACTAATCCCTTTGATATCAGCCATGATCCATCCAATGGCTTCCCTATTCTCTCTTAAAACAGCTAAGAGAGCTTCCTTTTAATCGGTAGTCAAATCAGAAGAGATGATAACTGGTAAAGATTCGTTTTCCCCTAAGTAGACATACTCTAGATTTTTAGGTAGAGGTTTGAGCTCTAACTTAGGGGGTTCCTCCACAGATGGGCGAAGCTGGACTCAGGGTTCTATCTCCAAAAGTTCTCGTTGCCAGCCAACAGCAAAAACATGATTGACTAGTGGTTCTATCTCTAGTTCGTCATCAGAAATTTCCTCAATCATTAAATCAGATGCATTCGTATCAGACTCACACTCTCCCTCTTGTTGTTCACTTGATATTCCTTGAATGAAATTCACTTCCATGGGCTCATCAGATGGATCATTAGGCTGTCTCCCTATGTTGAAGATATTGAGGTCAACAGTCATATTCCCAAAAGATAGTTTCATATGACCGGTTCTACAATTTATCAAAGCATTTGAGGTGGCTAAGAACTATCTTCCTAGAATGACGGGGATTTGACTTTTGAGATTGGAAACGGGCTGTGTTTCCAAGACAATAAAATCAACAGGGAAAATGAACTCTCCAACTTTGATCAGAACATCCTCTACCTCTCCTTTGGGAATTTTTACAGATCTATCAGCTAACTGTAGAGTGCATCTTGTCGGTTTAAGTTCTCCTACACCTAGCTGTTGATAGACTGAATAAGGAAGGAGGTTGACGCTGGCTCCTAAGTCTAGAAGTGCCTTATCAATGTGAGTGTTACCTATGACGCATGGAATTGTGGGACAACCAGGGTCCTTATATTTCAACGACATGGGTTTTGAAAAAATTTCACTAAGGTTGGCAGCTAAGAAGAATTTCTTGGGGACATTTGTGGTTCTTTTCTTAGTGCATAAGTCCTTCAAGAATTTTGCATAAGAGGGAATTTGTTCGATTGCATATAGGAGAGGGATGTTGATCTTGACCTGTTTAAACGTTTCTAGGATTTTCTCAACCTGCGGGGAGTTTTTCCTAGGTTTGAGTCTATCTGGAAAAGGGGCAACGGGCCTATACCTATCTAGAGCGGGGAGTTTTTCCTAGGTTTGAGTCTATCTGGAAAAGGGGCAACGGGCCTATACCTATCTAGATCAGGTTCAATCACAAGTTCAGCGTTTTGGTCATCGAAAGGAATTGTTTCATCGGATGGAGTGTGTTGGATGGAAGAAGGGGTTTGATCCGATGACATTCTAACTTGATTGTCTATTTGTTTCCCTGATCTCAGAGTGTGAATTGCATTCAATTGAGTTGGATTGTTAGAACTGGATCCAGTGTCTTTAGGGTTTGCAACAGGTTGACTTGGGAATTTTCCTTTTTCTCTCTCACTCACGGCAGCGGCTAGTTGCCCAAGTTGGGTTTCTAACCGGGCTATGGCTTGAGTGTTCGAGTTGAGCACTTGGCCGGTGGTTTGCATGAAGGAATTTAGAGTGGTGGATGACTGGGTCAACATGTTGGTAGTTTGTGTAGAAGCTTTGATCATAGCTTCTAAACCCTTTTCTAAGACACTCAAACGTTTGTCATGATCGGAATTTGTAGGCTGTTGAGGATGAGGATGTTGGTTTGGAAAAGGTGGGTTAGAAAAATTATTCGGTGCATTGAAGGGGACAGCGTTTCCCCTCGGGAATTGCGGGTTTGATGCGGGAATAAAGTTTTGATTTCCGGGAGAGTTTCCTTGGTTCCAAGCCAAGTTAGGATGATTTCTCCAACCTGGATTATAGGTTGGATAAAATGGATCATTTCTGGGACACTGGAATGCAGCGTTCATCTATTCTAATGCATGGTTGTTTCCTAGAAGAGGACATTCCTCTGAAACGTGGGTAGGAGACTGACAGTTATGACATCCCAGGGCAGAAATATGATTGATTTGAGCCGGAGCTCGTTCCTTAACTTCTAAGGCTTCTAACCTCTGATTTGAGCCGGAGCTCGTTCCTTAACTTCTAAGGCTTCTAACCTCCGCATAATCATCGCCATCTTCGCATCAGAAGTAATGTTTGACTCCAGGGAAAGACCACTAGACTTAGATTGGAGAACTGATGAAACCCTGTCATCACAATGTTCCCACTGCATTGTTTTTTCAGATAAACTCTCTAGAAATTCCCAAGCTTCATCTGCGTTTTTCCTCATAAAATCTCCCTGACACATCGATTCTAAAGATGTTTTTGAAGAATAGTCCAATCCTTCATATATGACTTGGCACTATCGCCATTTTTCTAGACCGTGATGAGGACATTGGATTAAAAGATCTTTAAATCGGTCAAAGTATTTCCAGAATGGCTCTCCCGGGACAATTTTGAAGTTTTGAATGTTGTTCCTAAGCTTTACCGTTTTGTGAATAGGGAAAAATTTCTTAAGAAAAATGGTGACAAATTCCTCCCAAGTTGAGATGGAATTTGTCGGTAAGCTGTACAACCATTTTTTAGCTTTGTCCTTAAGAGCAAATGGAATAAACCTAAGCTTAATCGTATCTTCGGTTAATTCTCTTATTTTAATCATAATACATACTTCCTCAAATTCCGAGATAAATATATATACATCTTCTGTTTCATTACCTAGGAATTTGGGAAGCATGTTTATGAAATGCGGTCTAAGCTCAAAATTTGCTCCATTTACATCGGGGAGTCTTATGCAAGATAAAATTTGCTCCATTTACATCGGGGAGTCTTATGCAAGATGGAATTGCATTTCTGGTGGGGTAACACATATCTTGAAGAACTGGTTGATTTGCCATTTCTTGGATTGGTTTAACACAGATTAAGCGATGAGAATTATCCCGAACCCAAATTTGCATACATCAAAACAAATTTTTTTTATGAGAAGATAAAGGAAAAGAAAAATACTAACAAATCAAAGTAATCACTTTTCAATCAACTCTAATTCTAGGGTTTAGCCTAACTCCACTAGACCAGCTCCTAACCAAAAACTCCTACAGTGAAAAGATCAAAGTTTTACCTAGGTAGTTATCCAGGTAAGGATAGTACTAGAGGTTGATCAAAGATCAATTAAGTACCTCTTTCCTTGCGGAGCGCTTTACGCAACCCCTAAACCTTGCCTTAGACACCAACTATTCTGAGAAAACTTAAACCGGTTCACTTAAGAATTTCTTATTCCTTATTGAGCTCGAATCCTTAGGGGCTAACGTCTAATGAGTTTTAGAAGGCTAGGGTTTGTGAAGTGAGGAATTAGTGATTTGTGGGCTAAGGAAAGGGTGATGAAATCCCTTACCTTATCTTGATTGGGGTTTTGCCCTTAAGAATGTTTTAAGTGTGTGCCAAATAAAGTGCTACAATCACTTTGGTGAATTCCTACACTATATGAAATGCAACCCTAGAAATTAAAAAGCGACTTAAAAGGATGATAAAAAAGAAAATCTTTTTTTTTAATTATGGTCAAAAAAAATCAAATGTGAGAAGAGAGCTCTCATTTGAATTTATTATTTTGTTAGTTAATGTCCAAGTGAAAGGTGGATTTTATTATGGTCAACAAAAATAAAATCTTTTTGTTTTTTTTAAATCCTTAGTGTCTCTAATTGTAAAGCTAATTAAAAAGGGTGGAATTGAAAACTAGAAAGAAGACTTACCCGAAAGCAATGCTCCAAATTCTTGATCTTCAATCCAAGATTTTTAAGCTCCAAGTGGTTCCTTCACAAGAAAAATACACAAGTTAAAGAACCAAATTAATAAAATCCTATTTTAGCACCTTCTCTGGCAACGGCGCCAAAAACTTGATGCGGCATAATTATGTACCAAAATTGCAAGTGCACAATTGATCAAGTTATAGTATAAAAATATCAATCCCACGAGGAATGTGATTTTAAGAGATTTTTAAAAATGGTTCTTATGTATTGTGCGTGATAATTAGGAATAAAAAATAAGTGTGAATGTGATGAGTGATTATTGTGAATATATGCAAAAGATATTAAATTGAATTTTAGAGGAGAGAAGGAAGAATTAAAGAATAAATAAAATCATAAGGCAAGAAAGATGAATGAATAAAATCAAGAAATAAAACCAAGAATGAAAAGAAAATTTAAGAAAGTCAAGATGGAGGATTTAAAAGAGGTAAGAAATCTAGAATATAATCCACTAACCAATTTTAATTACAAAATATAAACTATTCTCTTTTTATCATATTTCAACTTAGATTTATTAAGCATAGATTATCAAACCATTTAAGGAAAGTGTAACCTATCAAATTATCATCTAAGTCAAAATTACTATTCATGATAAGAACAACAACATGATAATAATCCTAGAATTCATAAGCATAACCTATCAAACCATTTAAGATTAGCATAGATTATCAAATTCTTCTTCTACCGATTAGTTTTCTAGTTGATTATCATAAACATGAACATTTTAAATGCAAGAGAATAATTCATACAGTATAAAGGAAATTAGACTAGTTTTATACAATTCTAAGATTCCTACAAGAATTAAATTCACATCTTAAGAAATAAAAACAAGAAAAAGAACTAATTACAAAAATAAAAAGAAAAGACAAATCTAAACTATGAACAAGAAATAAATCTAACTACAAAGAATTAAAATCTAAACTACAAAATATATTACAAAAGTTAAATGCAAGAAAATAAATCTACTCTACAAATTAAATTGAAAAAAGAAATAAAAAGACAAGAAAATAAATCTACACTACAAGCATGAATTTAAATCTTACTAATAAGCAATAATAAAGAAATTACTAAAAAGAAATAAAAGAGAAAAGAAATGCAAACCTTTAATTTTCTCTTCATCTCTATGTTAGACCCTAGAGGGGGGGGGTGATTAGGGTATTATGCTAATCTAATCCGAGTTTATGCCAATTAAAACTAATTAATAAGTTATCCTAGCAAGTATGAAATACAACAATATTTGTAAGCTAGGATAAGCAATATGAACAACAATATATATCTTAATAATGAGATATAGGCAATGTATGTGCAAGGATATATAAACAACACAAGGGTAGATAATCTAAACAAGATAGTGGATGATATGGTAATGAGCAATGCACAATTGGCGATATAAGATAAATGCAAAAACAAATACGCCAAAGACAAACTCAAACAAAACTCCTCTTGGGACGATCCCCGACTCTCGCCACACACTTCTCTCTTGGTGTACAAGTGTATTACAAAGTGAATCTCATAATAAGCACAATATAACAAATGATTGTTCTCTCTAATAAGGTGAGAACTCAATTAGGCTCAACTCAATGTCACACTATCCCACAACCCAATTATATAATGTATGCAAATACAATAAGCTCAATGGTTGTGTGTGTAAACAAAGAGTAAATCAAATCAAACTAAACTCAATATAAAACTAGCTATAATAGAAATGATAATCAAACAAGTATGTAAATGTAAAGCTAGAGTTGAGTTTAGGAAAACTTCTCTAGATCAAGATGGAGAGATGGAGATATGAGCCCAAAACAAGAAGATAATCTCCTCCACTTGTGAAAACCAAAACAGCTTAAACCAAACCCTTAAACAAGCTTAAACCCTTTTTCAAACCCTTGTTTAAAAAACTTCTTTTCTTAGTTGAAAACTGAAATCAAAGAGAGTATTTATATCCTCCAAAACCTCAGCTAAAAATCCCAAGTCAAAAGACAGAAACAACCCCAGCAACGGTAATAAAACTAGCCGTTGGAAGCTGAAAAAGCCATCGTCGGTCGACCGGAAATTTCATCGGTCGACCGGACAGGTTGACCGACAAACTCTCTGTCGCCCAGTGAGCATATGAACTCAGGTTCGGTCGACTGGTGCGGTCGACCGAAATCTGATACACTCAAAACATGTTTTTAAAGCTATTTTTGAGACTTTTAAAAATGTGTTAAAAATAACAAATGAAGTCCAAAAATTATGAAACTTTGAAACTTTGGGAAATGTATATAAACATGAAAACAAACATGTTACAAAAAGAATTTTCCAAATTGCATTTCCCATTTGTGAAAAATCATCATTTTGCAAAATAGTCCAAAACATGAAAATATGAGATACTTGAATTTTGATGTTTTGACATAAACCAACTTTTGAAACTTTGTGAAATGTTTTTATAGACTTAGTAAAACATGTATAAACTGATATTGAAGTCTATAAACTAAGAATACAATATTTTCACAAAATTGCATATTCTATGCAATGTTTTCAAAACCGCAATAGTAAATATGAAATATGTGATTTCATATTATAATCATAAAAACTCAAAACACATGTATGTATATATATAACTATATATATGCATAGAAACCAAAACTTATGTATATATATATAACTATATATATATACGAAGAAACCAATAAATGTTGGTGTATAGATATTGAGCTTAGAGTATATAACACACATAAGATAAAATCTAAAACTACATTACCCAAGCAATCTTGATCTTCAATTAAGCTTGACTTGGTACACTTGCGGATGAAGCTTGAACTTGATCTTTAACTTGAATTGTATAGGCTTCAACCTGACATTCCGCCAACCTCCTTTGGATATCATCGTTGAAGCACAATCCATCCAACCTCTAACAACATTGTTTGTCTACAATACATAGGAAAACACAAATACTAGACAAACAACATTAGTAGTAAATTGTTTGTAAATCATCATCAAAACAAGAAGGTTAACAATCTCCCCCTTTTTGATGATGACAAACAATTTACAAAAAGGATATATGCATGAAGGAAGTGAATATATAAATTATAATTCACATGCATATAACCACGAAAAAGTATACTCACAATATTTCTCCCCCTTTGACAACATCAAAAAGGGGACAAAAGAATTAAGATAGCGAAAGCTCTCCCTATCAATAAGCATAGGTGAGTATAAACAAACATAGAATAGGGAATAGCTCCCCCTATCAAAATGCCATATAAAATATATGCAATAAAGGATCATGGCAAACATATGTAAGAAAGCATAAATGCAAAACACAACTCACATACAAAAAAGATAATGAGAACATATATGAATGTCAATATAACAAATAGTGTCTCATTAACATAGAAAAAATATAAAAACCATATAAAAAAAATAGATTTATGAAATCAAAAGAAGAGGAACATGAGAATCATGCAAAAAGTTTTCAAATGAAAACGAATCAAACAAAAGAAATCATAAATCAACCATTTAAACCAAAAATGATGTTTGATCAACAAAAAAAATCTTTTGTAGGACTTGATCAAACTACTCATAGAATACATTATAAAGCACGAATAGATGATCCATTAGCACAAACACATAAATATCATCATATAAGTGAATTATAATGAATTCAAAAGTAAAAAATCAAAATACAATTTTTAATAGAGGCAACAATTATATCAAGCTCTTGAGCTTGTTCCAACCCATATAATCATTTTAGCATCCGATAAACTTGATTTGGGAATAAACACCTAATAAACCCGGAGGGTAATATAAATACAAACCTCTCATCAAAATCAAAGCTAGGAATTATGAAAACAAAAGAATTTGACCAATAAAAGGAATTGTTTTCATAAAAGTTTAAAATACATTTTTAAAAACCAAGAAAAAGAAAATTAAAACACTAAAATTCTTGGTTTAAAATCAAATTTGTTTTGGTACCCAAGTATTCTTGGTATCAAAAGATTTAGGGACATGACCCCTATCATTCAAGCTCAAAGCCCTAGGGTTATGAACCCGTTTGGGCGCATTTGGTGCACGAAAGTGGTCAAAACAAAAATTATATAAATGACCTTTACGATTGCAATTTGTGCAATAAAAATGTTGAAATAATTTGCGTTGACCAAATGGTTGTGCACGGAAAACATTAGAAACATTTGCAAACATGAATGGTCTTTTAAAATTATTTTGCAAATGCGAAACCTTATCAAAACAAAACTTTCCTAAGTGGCCATATCTACCACAAACATCACATTTAAACTTTTGTGGTCTTTTAAAATCATTTGGCAAAAGTGAAGTCTTTTTCAAATCATAGCAAAATTTTGCCAAATGGCCAAAACGTCCACAAAGATCACATTTGAACACATTATCATGTTTATGATGTGCATGATAAGCATATGCATGTGTATGTGATGAAGAAGCTACATGAGATGCACAATGAGCATTAGCATTGTTATGTTTGTATGCATCATAGCAAAATCTAGCAAGATGGCCTTTACGACCGCAAATTGTGCTTTTGTAGACTTTGCTATATATGTGTGCATGATGAGTAGATGATTTTGACTTAGACTTGACACACATATTCACAAGCTTCTTATAGTTCTTAATGCATGTATTAAGAGTTGAATCTAAAGAAGAAATACGGGTTTTAACATTGTTCAACTCATCATTAGGCATATTAGCATTAACTTTAGAAGTAGAACATAAATAATTATTTATAAAAGAAGCAGCATTATTTTTTATGTTCTCTACTTCTAACATGGCATTATCTTTTTTATGAGATAAGCTAGTTATAGATGTGGTTAATTTTTCATTTTCCAAAATTAACATGTCATTGTTTTCTTTAAGCATGGTATTTTCTTTTGCAATGACATCCAATTTTGACACTAGCTCCTCATGATTGGATTCTAAATTATCATGCTTGCTTTTTAAATCAATAAAATCTTTATGCAATTTGTTATAGGCATGCAATAATTTTTTACTTGCACAAGCAAGTTCATCACTAGATAAATCATTAATGGATTCGAACTCACAAACCTTACTAGGGCTATCGCCTAGTGGTCGTGTGCATGATGAAGCTCCACATGAAAGCCGGATCTGCCAAAGCTTGTTAGATCGCCTCCAAGTCCCCTTGATGTGCTTCAATAAATTTCCATAAGGTATAAGCACTATCAAAATGAACAAACTTGTTAGACATAGATGAATTAAAGGCATTTAGCAAATATTCTAACAAAATATTGTTCATTGTAAGCATACGATGATCATTCTTATTCCACTTGGATTTCTCCAAAGTGGGCATAATATAAGCATCATCTATAATTTCCCAAAAATCAAAATGTTTAGATTGAACAAAAAGTTTAAATCTAACACACCATTGGGCATAGGGGAAATTATCTAATCTAGGAGCAATATTGATGGCATAATCTAAACCATGCATATTCATAATATAAAAGGCAAGCAAGATACAAATAAAGCTCAAAATTAGATTAGCACAACAAGCTAACTTGGATCTTTAACTCAAGGCGATTAGACCTTAAATCAAAGAGCACCAAGCTCTGATACCAATTGTTAGACCCTAGAGGGGGGGTGATTAGGGTATTATGCCAATCTAATCCGATTTTATACCAATTAAAACTAATTAATAAGTTATCCTAGCAAGTATGAAATACAACAATATTTGTAAGCTAGGATAAGCAATATGAACAACAATATATATCCTAATAATGAGATATAGACAATGTATGTGCAAGGATATATAAACAACACAAGGGTAGATAATCTAAACAAGATAGTGCATGATATAGTAATGAGCAATGCACAATTGGCGATATAAGATAAATGCAAAAACAAATACGCCAAAGACAAACTCAAACAAGCAATATGATCACGGAGTTCGGACCTTCCGTCCTACGTCTCCGCTCCCCATTCCCGGGGAGAAATCCACTATCACAACCGGGTTTTCTATGCTCACCCGAATAACGTTTACACCTCACAGTATCGGTTTTCAACGCTCACCGAACAACGTTCACTCCTCACACTCGGTTTTCTAGTTCACCGAAAACTTCACAACACACTCTCGGTTTTCTAGCTCACCAAAAACCTTACAACACTCACAATGTAACAAATATAAATTTGTTCTCTACAATAGATGAGAACTCAATTAAGCATAACTCAATGTTACAATCTCTCACAACCTTAATATACTATGTATGCAAATACAATAAGCTCAAAGTGGGTGTGTGTAACAATGAGTGAAATCAAAATCAAACTAAACTCAAATATAAAATCTAGCTTAAGAACAATGATAATAAAAAAAGTATGTAAATGTAAAGCTAGAGTTGAGTTTAGGAAAACTTCTCTAGATCAAGATGAAGAGATGGAGATATGAGCCCAAAACAAGAAGATAATCTCCTCCACTTGTGAAAACCAAAACAGCTTAAACCAAACCCTTAAACAAGCTTAAACCCTTTTTCAAACCCTTGTTTAAAAAAATTCTTTTCTTAGTTGAAAACTGAGATCAAAGAGAGTATTTATATCCTCCAAAACCTCAGCTAAAAATCCTAAGTCAAAAGACAGAAACAGCCCCAGCAACGCTAATAAAACTAGCCGTCGGAAGCTGAGAAAGCCATCGTCGGTCGACCGGAAATTTCATCGGTCGACCGGACCAGTTGACCGACAGACTCTCTGTTACCCAGTGAGCATATGAACTCAGGTTCGGTCGACCGGTGCGGTCGACCGAAATCTGATACACTCAAAACATGTTTTTAAAGCTATTTTTGAGCTTTTAAAAATGTGTTAAAAATAACAAATGAAGTCCAAAAATTATGAAACTTTAGGAAAAGTATATAAACATGTAAGTGAACATGTTACAAAAAGAATTTTCCAAATTGCATTTCCCATTTGTGAAAAAACATCATTTTGCAAAATAGTTCAAAACACGAAAATGTAAACATGTGAAATTTGATATTTTAGCTAAACCATGTTTTGAAACTTTGCACAATGATTATATAGACTTAATAAAATATGTATAAACTGATATTGAAGTCTATAAACTAATAAGATAATATTTTCACAAAATTACATATTCTATGCAATAAGTACTAAAACACAATAGAGTATGTAATATCATAAAAACCAAAACACATGTATGTATATATATATATATATTATATATATATTATATATTATATATATATATATAATAATTATATTTATATTTATATATATATATATATATATATATATATATATATATCGAGATTAATGTGTATCAGTTGCATTAGAGGGGATTTCCTCCTGATGCCGCATAAATCACATGATTGATGTGGCGGACATTATGATGATCCCCTCGTGAAACTTGATCGTATATATTCTAAACGCCCAAACACCAAAGTTTGGGGTGAATCCTCGTCGTTTGCGTTCATCGAGCCATGTGAAAAGTTACTTTCATTCAAAACCGTTAAAATTTGATACGAGTTGCGATGAAGGGTCAAACAGACTGGACGTGGTTACCCCAACACTTGGTGTGTGGGTTGTTTAGAATATGTAGATCAGTTCACGGAGCGATCATCCATTAATATTCGCTCACATCATGTGCATTTTAGAGGCGTATAGGAGAAATCCCTCTCCTATGACAAGGCGATCCTAATTATATATATATATTATTATACTATATATTATATATTATATATATATATATATATATATATATATATATATATATTATATTATATATATATATATATAAAACTATATATATATATATAGAAAAAAACTTATGTATATATATATAACTATATATATATACGAAGAAACCAATAAATGTGTGTGTATAGATATTGAGCTTAGAGTTTATAACACACATAATATAAAATCTAAAACTACATTACCCAAGCAATCTTGATCTTCAATTAAGCTTGACTTGGAACACTTGCGGATGAAGCTTGAACTTGATCTTTAACTTGAATTGTATAGGCTTCAACCCTACATTCTGCCAACCTCCTTTGGATATCATCGTTGAAGCGCAATTCATCCAACCTCCAACAACGTTGTTTGTTTACAATACATAGGAAAACACAAACACTAGACAAACAACATTAGTAGTAAATTGTTTGTAAATCATCATCAAAACAAGAAGGCCAACACTCTATCCTCATCATTCAGCAAAGAGGAGAAAGAACAAATTTAAAGAGGAAAAAAATTATTATTAATAATTGCAACTAAAGTTACAATTTTTTGAAGGCCTTCTCAATAAAGAGTAGCCCTCCTCTCCAAAAGGAGTTACAAAATTTTTCACACCATTAACCCCTCACTCTCTACCTCTATTTATAGTAATCATCAATGAATATGAGCCATTGGATTTGTCTTAAGCCTCAAGCAAAGCAATCTTCACCTTTGAATTTGTTAGTGAAGAAATGGGTTGGAATTTTCTTTTTGTTCTTCTCTAGCCCATATGATTTCCAAGTCCGGTCCTTGAGAGAAAATGAAAATCCTATCTCAGTAGCAGGTCCGGCCTAAATGGAGCTTCCCATTTGATTTTCAAAAACCAAAAATGAAGAGCTTCAGCAACGGCCCATTGGAGAGTTCATTTGATTGCACAATTTTCTTGTGAAAATCCGGCCCATTCAATTATCTGCAGCAACCGGTCATGGAGAGTAATTTGTTTGATGGGCTTTAGGCCTTCACATCCAAAAGCTTACTTGAAAAAGAAATGAGCTTGTGCTAGCTTTATATACTTGATTTTGTGGGCTGTGCATGATGTCACATGGATTAAGAATTTTGTTTCTTTTCTTTTTCCTTTGGGCCATCATTTGCTTGATGCTCTTTGGGCTTCCATCCTTTCAATTATGGGCTTCTAAAATGCTGCAAAATAGAGAAGAGAGATTTTTAAGGGGTTTTTACATTTAATAATATTTATTTATATTTTCATTCTTTTATGTGCAAACTAAGCTAACAACAATTATTAATGGTATATTTATTCTTGTAAATAGATAATGAGGGTATAAAATTGTAATAAAATATGATTATCAATAACTCCTAAGAAAGAATCAATTTTCAGTCGCATAAATCATGGTCTTAAACCTTTAGAGGTTCAGGCTAATTAACGACAATGTAACCAAAAGGGTAAAATGTATGAATTTATTGTCAACATGATGAGCGTAATTTCTGAAGATGATGAAGAAAGCATAAATAGCTTGCCTGATCAAGTGTATTCTCTTGGTATTGGATCTATATTGCCAGAAACTAATTGTGTGTATCGTCGCACTAGGCTAAGACAAAGGGCAATGATCCCTTTCAACTATTTCTTTCCCCCAGGTACGGACTTCACAGAGTTCATCTTAGGCGCACAAAGCTATGTCTAGTGCCACCAATTCCACCATAGCATCTAATGTAATCCCTAGTTTAAGTCCAGACCAATAATAGGATGTAGATATGACGGACCGAGAAAATCATTTTACTCAAATGGTAGCTCAGAAGAAAGAATCAGATGAAAAGATTAAATGCTTAGATAAGATGGTTGAACAACTATTGTTGGTATCTCAATCTTAGCCAAACTCTTCAAAGGGGAAAAAGACAATTAGTGAATCATCTCCACAAGAAGATCCAGAGCACCAAGACGATGTATATTCTGAACATGCGAGATCAGAAGCAACAGAAGCAACAATTACTTCAAAGCCAAGCAAGGAAGCAAAGGCTCTAGAGGACATCCAAAAGCAAGATCAATGTTCTTTATCAATAAATTGAGCTAAAGAAGGCTAGAATCATCTTACCTTATCCTGTTGAGTGGGACATGGTTCACTATCCAATAAAATTTAAACTACCAATGTTGTATGTGTTTGAAGATAAAGGGTTCCCAAACTAACATATTTGCTACTTCTACCAACAAATTGAGAATGTACTAGGTAATGATGCCATAAAGGCACGTCTTTTCTGTAACGCCCCTGGTTTCACACAAGGCTGCAGTCCAAGGTGAACCCAAGGATATCAAACCTGTCATGTACCTATACTGTGTAAAAATACGTTTCACCATCATAATAATATCTCTCTAGTGGACACAACAACAAGTGTAGGTGCAAAACAAGCAAGATAAATGTAATAATGAAATGAACATGATTAAATGAAAAGATATCCAATAATATAATTATGTCCCAAATGAAACAAAATGAAATACAGCTGAGACTGAAATAAATATAAATGTCTCGATACACAGAGTTAACTAAAAGGTACATAAGCTCTCTCAGCCTTCAAAACAAAATGCAAATCTAATAATCAACTAGAAACAAAACTAAACATCTGTGGAGCATAAACTACTAAAAATAATTGATGACAACTATGTTGAAAGACCGTCAACCTGCGGCTCTCCAAAACTGTGCTCCGCTGCCTAAAAAGAAGTAAAATCAATAGTGTCAAAGTGCTAGCAAGATCATCTCCATCCTCCCCAGGAGAAAAGCTACTAAGTATGATTGAGGCTCTATCTATAAGTGCATAGTCTACCTAAATCATTTTACCCTGTAATATATGGAAATTATGTTTAGTAATTTACAACACAAGACTGATACGTCGAGTGAAATAATCCAAACAAGGAAACCCTCATATATATACCATGTGTCTCAAGTCGTAAATTTTTAAATATAAATTCCAACTAAGAAATAATAAGAGAAAGAAAATACAAGAAATATCACATCAACCATCTCTAAAAAATATCATTCAACTCCTCATATTTCTCTTTATGGGCAAAACAAATACTAATACACTATCCTATGTAACCAAGCTGTGAAATACCTTCACAATAGATCACGTCGAAAGGATGTTAATAGTCGCCTACACTTAGGTTATCATCAAATTTATCATATCGTCCTTCTCTGGAATTCATCAACTCATCGCACTCCCATGCACACCAAAAAATAGGTATATCAACTCATCGTACCCCCGTACGGACCGATAAATAGGTGTATTAACCTTTGTGTATAACCATGCAGACCGATAGATAGGTATATCAATCTCTACGCATAACCATACAGACCAATAAATAGGTTCAACGACCTCTGCACACGCATGTGCGAACCAAAAGAACATAAAGGAGTGAAGTCCATCACGGTCTCATTACGGTCCTGACTAATGCACTCAGAGTGTAGTCCATCCGCGGTCTTATTGCAGGACCCAACTAACCCCACCCAACCGTTCATAATTATAATGAACTATAATAGTCGTTACTCGTAACGATTGCAAACTATTTGTCTATCCTGAACATTGTATTTGTACGTACTAAATCTTCGTACGTATATCCCCTAAAATATGCGTAAATATACACATATAACTTTCACTACACACTCGCATAACGAACCCACGTGCAAGGAACCAAAATCACAAATTTGAACCTGATCAGTTGACCGATAAAAAGCTTCGATCAACTGATCGGGTCGTTCATAGAAACCATGCACACACGAGCCCGTCAGTCGACTGATGATTGCCATCAGATGACTGATGACCTCCCATTAGTCGACTGATGGCAACATCAGTCGACTGAACAGATCAACGTTTCACAGATTAGGGTTTTTGCTTGTTTTTCTTCAAAGTTTAGATTTTTATGAATAAATTGATTTAGAACTCATGAATACTTAACCATAGGTTCGTTTAAACAAGATGGTATGACATAGATGCATGAATCTAGGGTTTAACATTCAAATTAACTAAATCTTATTTATCTTGACAAATTAGTACATATGAACCAAATTAAAGCATAAATTAATATGTTAAAACAACCCTAATAATCATGATCACGTATACTAATCAATTATAGAATTATTCTACCATTTATCGCTCTGATTTAAGATTTAAACATCATAAATTAGATTCTAACACATAAGATTAACTTTAAGCATGATAATTATCATAATTAACACATAAAACTTGATTTTTAAACTAGGAAAAGGTTTGGATAGAGGTGATCTTACCTTAGCACATGTACAACCCTTTGAAACAATCAGGAAATGATCCCCTATCGCCAAAAGTCGCAAATCTCAACTTTTCCTCGCTTCTCGCCTCACAAGACTCTCCCAAAATTCTCAAAATATGATTAGGGTTTTAGAGAGAGGAAGAGGGGTTTCTAGGGTTTGGAATACTAATGAAAATATATATTTTTTATGTGTAAACATGTATATTTTTAACTATAAACCCGAATGAAAATAGCCCAAATTCGAAACAGGAAACCCAGTCAAACTGGGAAATTATCTTTTGTATTTTGGCTATAACATTTTCGTCCATCCTCAGAATGAGATGGTTTAAGATGCATTGGAAAGATATTAAAGAGACCTACAACTTTTATATTTTAAAGTTTTCTAGATTTGAACTGTATCAGTGTATAATGTATATATACTCTTAACTAGTCATAATTTCTAGATTCAAATTGCATCAGTGTATAATGCATATATATTCTTAATTGATCTCAAATCAATTTTGAACATAATCATTCATCCATAAATGGTATTTATCATAATTAAAACTCATTTATAAATATATAAATTACACTATTCTTTCAAAATTTATGGGGTTTTATTTTTTTATCGACGCCCTTCAGGAGGTAGCCTTTGATTGCTTCCAGAATCTGCCCGAATGTTCAATAAAATTATGGGTAGATTTAGAATAAAAAATCCTCTCATAATACCACAAGGAAAATTTGATGTTATTATGGCCAAACTCCTTTCTGAGAAGCAAAATAGAAATGAGGCTGTCATAGAATACATCGAAAGATACTGCAATTTCACATTACAAAGTTGAGATATGTCATTGTTGATGTTACTTCAGACTTGTTGGCATAATTTTGTGGCACGGATTGAAGCTCACATGTGTGCTATCACTGCCCACACATTAAAGGATCTGATGGAGCAAGCTGAGATAATAGAAAAATCAATAAAATGTTTCAATAAATTCAAGACTCGCACCAATTTTAAGGGAAAAAAGGCAAATAAGGGCAGACTTTGCAACCAAAAGCTAAAGAAACTTTCACAGTTAGAGTTCAAAATCCTATCTACAACAACAACTAGCAAAGAGACCCAAAGAAGAACTTTCAGTTTAACTATAAAGATGAACATATAGTTTCCATCTTTCATGTGCTCAATAAAGGGAATTGTTTGAAACTTCTTGAGGCTCGACACCTTGAAGAAATTGGGAAGACCGATGACCCTAACTACTGCCTTTATCATAGGATGTTGAAACACCCAACAAAGAATTGCGATATCCTTAAGGATATGATCTATACCTTTGTTGAATCAGGGATCCTCAATCTTAAACCTAAGCAAAAGAAAGTCACTGTTAACATGGTGACTCTTCAATTTGGCTCCATGCTAGAAATCCAAGCTCAAAGTGGTGTTGTCCCCATTTCTATTGCAAGAATAGAAGTAGTCAACTATGACCGCCAGGACTAACAAAGTCAAGGTTTAATCCTTCTTATTACAACAAGAGGTGAAATGATGTGGGTACATTCTGACCTCCTCCAAGATGAGAATTGGACTATTTAGAGGTTCAAGAACAAGCATAAAATGAAGAATTACAATGCCATCTTTCTGATTATCAAAGAAGAATATCTACACGTCACTTCACTCACCGATTTAGACGGAGAGAAGATGGTCATGGCAAGAACAAGGTCCAGTAAAGATTATCTGAGAGACTATGATGAACCAGGCCCATCCTTACAATCCGAATAGGCCAAACAAAAAGAGACTCAGTTCGATAAAGCCTTGCAACGTCCTCCAAGTGATCCCAAGGTCCCGTTCTAATATGACATCATGGCCCAATTAGCTAAACATCACAGCTCATATAACCTTATTCAAACTATCACTTTTGTCTAAGAAATTGAGAGAAGCCTTGAAAGAAGCTCTGAATAATAGTGAGGCATTTCCTACCCACTTTACTAAAACTCCTCAGAATGAAGAACACAAATTAATGCTATCATTGCCAACAACAGATGGCTTGTATCATGCTCATCAAAGATCACCATCACTACCGACCAATTTGCTATATTGGGTATATAGGATCAGCGGAGGATTCACATCGACCCAGGCTCGACATTGAGCATAATTTCACTGAGAATTTTAAGCTTCTTGGGTATTCCCCTTCATGACCTCTCAAAGACTTCCGCTACCTTGCTCGGATTTAATTCTAGCTGTAATCTATCTCTTAGAAAAATTTGACTCAAATGTCAAATTGTTGATTTAAAGATGGAAGCGACTTGCTATGTCATTGACATTGAAACACCTTTATAACGTTCTTTTTGGACAACCATGGATCCTTCCCAACAAGCTCATTCCCTCGATGCTTCATTAATGCTTCAAATACATTGCTAAGCAAGGGATCCATCAAAGGGTTGACGCTAAAAAGCAACCTTTTAGAGGGGCAGAGAATTACTTCACCAACTCTCTCCTGTATGATAAAAATCATACAGTCAAGATTGCCCTCTCCAATGATGAAGAAAGTGGTAATAAAGCAGATGTCAGGCTAGACCCTAGCAGTGATCTCATCTAGGAGATAGATTCACATATAATTACCTTAGAGGACTGTGTATTGACCAGTCTATCGAAGATCAGGGTGACTGTATCTTTAATGAAGAAGAGTTTGTTTACGACTACTCTTTAGACTCTGAGTCTAAAAATTAAAGAGTCAAAACTTTGATGTCAAGATTAGCTTTAGAACCGACATTGCATACGCTAATAAGTGAATCATACTTGGCTTGTAAACAACTAGGTAACTTAGAGGACGTCACCTTCATAGTTCAACCGAAGAGAGATGCTCCAAAACTAAACATCTTCGGAAAAATTTAGCCATATCAACCAAAGAAGCGTAGGAATTCTCTTGATACAGCCAACAATCTCAGCATATTATGGAAAAAATATGATACAATCTCACATCTAAGTAAGGATTGAATTTCAATTGAGGATCAAGTTTTCCTTTAAACCCTTTTATACCAAAAGGATAGGTTTGTGATTATTATAACCAAAGAAAATGAGGACTTGGTTATATTTCTCCTAAAGCTGAATCACAAACATGATCAACATTGGATGACTTCTTAAATAATTATTTAGATTCATCCAACTAGAATTCCAACATTAGCCTCAGAGCCTTGCTTGATGAATTCAAAGCTAACATGGTTACATATGATCCAGCTATGGATCTGGATTAATCCGAAGTATTCAAAGACACTGAAGACGATTCATGGATGAAACAACTTGAAAAGTTGTAGGAGTCACGCTTTAAAGTTAGTGAACCACCTACCAACGATAAAGTGGTCTAGACCAATATAGGCAATGAAGTCAATCCTAAGCCTATCTTCATTAGCGAAATTCTATCATCCACTGAGAAAGAAGAGCAGCATCTCGACTAGCTAGCCAACATCATAATGGTAATGAACGTTATGCTTGTTAATACATATGGGTTTGAGTGAATATCTTTCATGGATGGGTTTTTCAGATACAGCCAAATTGAAATGCATCCAGATTGACCAGAAGCATACAGCTTCTAGAATACCCTTAGGAGTATTCTATTATACGGTAATGCCCTTTGGTCTAAAAAATGTTGGGGCAACTTATCAGAATGCTACATTCTTTTGTAAGCATTTGCCCAAGATAATGGAATGCTATGTCGATGACCTCGCAATTAAAAGTTGTCACAAGCAAGACCACATCAATAATTTAAGAATGATATTCAAAATTATGTGAAAACACTAACTCAAGATGAATCCAACCAAATCTTTTCTGGGGGGGGTATCATTAGGTATTTTTTTAGGATTTATTATAACATTCAAAGGATTACATGTGCACCCTAAAAAAGTAAAAGCCATCCAAGAAATGCCACCTAGGAAAAATCTCAAAAAACTCAGAGGCCTACAAGGACGATTGGCCTATATCTATAACTTTATAGCCAATCTATTAGGAAAATACCAACCCTTTCAAAAATTGATGAAGAAAGGTGTCTCATTTATTTTAGATGATGCCTGCCAAAAAGCCTTCAATGAGATCAAGAGTTATCTCACAAAGCCGCCAGTTCTAACCGCATCAGTATCAAGCAAACCTTTCTTGATTTATGTCAGGGTAATGGATCACTCTCTTGGAGCACTCCTCGCCATGAAGAATGACAGTAGTTATGAGCAAGCAATTTACTACCTCAACCGAACGATGATTAGTGCCGAACACCAATAAAATTTAGTGGAAAAGGAATGTTTAGCATTTGTTTTCATAATTCAAAAGATGTGACACTACCTTACCGGTCCATCCATCCATGTCATTTCAAGAGTCAATCCTCTATGGATACTCATGACAAAACTTGGATCATTGAATTTAAGGCTAGTCAAATGGCCAATACTGCTTTCATAGTACGCTATGATGTTTGTGTCGTAGAAAGCAGTCAAAGGACAATTAATAACTAACTTTCTGGCAGAGCATCCTATTCCTGAGTTTTCTAAGCTTTATGAAGATATTCCAAATAAAGTTTTTGAGTCAAAAGCTACTTCAGACCAATAAATATAGAAATTTTACTTTGACGGTGCATCAAGATGCAACCACAAAGGAGTAATTATTGCAAGAGTGGGGATAGTGCTGATTGATCCCCATGGACATATCCTTTCTCAGGGCTACTCATTGACCAAACCATGATCCTACAATGTTGTTGAGTATAATGCCCTTAAAATTAGTCTATAACTCACTTAGTACATGGACATTAAATACCTTAAAGCTTATGATGATTCGAAGATGATTGTAAATTAGATCAATGGGGAATATGAGGTCTGCCACAACGACCTCATACCCTGCACAAAGTAGCAATTAAGCTTGCTCAGTCATTCGAAGGTTTCTACATTAGCTACATAGTTCGCCTTGTATATACTCATGCAGATGCTTTGGCGTACCTTATAGACACACTAGCCTTGCCATCTAGATCGACCAAGTGCATCATTGTGGCTAGCAATCAACTATATTCCTTTGAACATATTCTTGAAGCTAATGTAGGGTGTGTCATGCCAACCCACTTTGAAGATAATGATTGGCGTTTTCCAACCATTGACTACGTCTTGTATGGAATACTACTTGATAGTCCGAAGCAAGCAATCTCTATACAAAGAAGGGTATCAGGATTGTTCTATGATTTTTCTACACAGACTTTATACTGATGATCATTTGAGGGTGTATTGCTTTGATGCTTAACACCAAGTGAAGCTTGAGTAGCACTCAAAGAAGCCCATGATGGTAAGTGTGGAGCTTACCAACCAGATCCTAAACTTCAGGATCAACTTCGTCACCTTAAATAATACTAGCCAATAATGATAACAGATGCAGTAGCATATGCTAAACGATGTCATGTGTGTCAAGTCCATGCTGATTTTCTACACCAAACCCTAGAATAGTTATATCCGACCATCACCTCGTGGCCATTTGAAAAATAGGGCTTGGATATTATTGGACCAATCAGTCCACCATCTACCAAAGGCCATCGATTTATCTTGACAATTACCGATTACTTCTTAAAATGGGCAGAAGCTATTCCGCTTAGAGAAGCCAAGACATCCCGAGTGATCAAATTCTTGAGATATCATGTGTCCACTGATTCGGTGTCCCTAGATGGATCGTTCATGACAATGACCCATAGTTTATTAGTCAACCATTCTTTAAATTCTGCAAAAAGTTTAGAATTCAAGACATGACTTCTATGTCATACAACCCAGCTGCTAACAATCTAGCTGACACTTTTAACAAAACCATCATCAAACTTTTAAAGAAGTTCATCCCCTCCAATAAACGAGATTAGGATGAGAAGCTTGGAGAGTGTCTATAGGCTTATCGAATGATAGTCCACACTCCTACTGGTTCTACACCATTTACCTTTGTCTATGGATGCAAAGCTGTGATCTCTCTGGAAATTTAGATACCATCTCTAAGAATTTCCCTTGCTAAAAGGATGACGATAGAAGAACATCATCAAAAGCATTTTCAAGAGCTAGAGGCACTAGACGAGCGGAGACTTCAAGCTTAGCAACAAATCGAGATCTACTAGTTATGGATTTCGAGAGATTTCAATAGGAGAGTTAAAGAATGATCCTTCAAAGAAGGCGACTGGACTCAGTTGTTCGTCAACCTATGGTCATGACACATAAGTCTAAAAGAAAATTTCAACCAAAATAGAAAAGTCCATTTATGGTAGAGACAGTCTATTCAAATGGAGCGTATCGCCTAATTGACCAAAATGACAATAGGCTCATAGCGTCAATTAACAGAAAGTTTCTCAAGAAGCATTACCCTTGATCCTAGCCAATATTATCTCCATATAGAGATTCTAATCACATTTAAGTTTCCACCTCTGACCATAAATATTGATGATCTTGATCTAAAAATCCAAAATCAAACCCCACAATGAGTCATCAAGTTAACATGCACCTCTGTTTGACTCAAAATCTCTATCACCATCATGTTAACATCACACCTCTAAATAGTTATTACTCTAAATGATTTGACGCATTAACATTACACTTTTGTCAAAAAATCTTAGTACTGTTATGCTAACACTACACCTCTGAACAATACTTTGCAAACTAGATATATTAACATTACACCTTTATTAATTTGATTCTATCGATCGGTTAATATTACACCTTAGTTAACCTATCTTGTCAAATTTGGCCAATTAACATTACATCTCTATCAATTCACTCTTGTCAAAAATCGACTGGTTAACGTTATACTTTCATTGATTTCCTACTGTTAAGTTAACACTACACTTTCAAACAGTAGTTGTCCTTTGGACTCGTTTGAACTGATTGGTTAACGATACACCTTTATTAGTCATTTAATTTGACTAGTTAACATTATACCTCTATTAAATACCATCATACTGTCATGTTAACACTACACCTCTGAACAGTGAAAACTTGATCAAGCTTGTTATGTGAATACTACACTTGTACTAGTTTGATCTCAACGTCATTCTTTCCCCAGCAAAGATGTCATTACGATATTTTACCACTATACCTCTATTGTACACATATCGAAAGAGATAAAAGTTCTTATATTACAAAAAAAGAGCTAAGTTATTACAAGGATTTCAAAGGAAAAATGGATAAAAGACATGTATTCGCATAATACACGCAACTATCTTGGATTCCCTAACTCCTTAAGCATCCTTTTCGGCCTTCTCCCTCAGAACCCACAGATCAATAGGGGCAGCTTGGGCCCTAACAACTACCAATCTCATTGTCTTAACTCGACTAACTTGAGTTCTAGCTCCTCCATCTGACATTGAGTTACCTCCAGTCGTGCATGAGCAGCGACAATAGCCATTTTGGCATCATTAATCTACTCCATTTCTTTGTGGGCAGATTTTTGACCTCACGAAGTTTCACTGAGAGATGGAAAAATTCAAGCTCAGTGACACCATTGATATTAGCCAAGTGAAGTTATTGTAACACTTGCAATTGGAGCTCGACTTCATCAATCATCAACTTGAATACTCCAGCACGAACAGGACCTGCAACCGAAGTCAAAAGATCAAGTGATTTTGCAACAAAGAAAGGGTGCGAGTGGATAAGCCTGTCCACATATTCAAAATGTATTCAACACTCAGATTAAAGAGCTTTATCAAACTCTCCGTTAGAATTTAGATCTCTAACTTAACCAAGTTATTGGGATCTAGAATGTGGGGAATCTCTACATGACTTGAAGGACATACTCCTGTAGAGATTACCAATGCATCTGTGGTGGCTGGAGAAGCAATTGGTAGGACTTGCATCCCTTCATTGCCTAATAAAAGGTAGGGCACTTGCGTGACCAGATACTAGAAACATCTACTGTAGAACAAACCACCGGTGTCACCCCGATAGATGAAACAATAGTCCTCACGGCCATAGCCGTAGTTATCGGCACACCATAAGCTTGACTTCAATGCTTGAAGATGTAACCACTACCTCATTAGAGACAGTTGCAGTTATGGCCAGATTTTCATCAAGACGAGGTTTAGGAGTAGACAGTCCTACATTTTCTACCCTTGATGGGATAGAAGAGTTCAATGCCTCATCATCTTTTTCAAAAGACTCACGAATAGCATGTCTATGCCGCTGTTACGCCCCGCTTCCCAAAATACAGGGGAATCGGAATGTGAACAAGCCTACGACGTATTAGATTAAGGAGAATAAATAAAAAAATATTTCTCGTTAACATAATACATGAAGCGTCTAGAAATGAATACAATGCAAAGGCACATGTCCCTGATCACAATCAGCAAGAATATAATAGACAAACTCAGAATAAAAAATATCATATCACAAATGGGATAACATCCGAGACATAATATTCGGGTCAACATGCCCTTATACAAAACTGAACAAATGAATATTAGAGAGATACAAAAATACATTGATCAATGGAAAAAGAAAGAACTACAAAAGTAAACTGGAACCATCAAAGAATAGGCTTTGACTCCTTCTTCTGCTCCATCTACATGGCACTTCTATTGAGAATCATATGGCTTCTGATGATCTCCCAGCTGAAACTATTCTTCCTCTAAGTCTGATGTATACTAGAGAAAACAGGTGTACGTCAGTGTGTATGGCACACGACAATACCCGACCCCACAAAGAAAATAGAACGAATAGAAATCCAATGCGAAAAATGATACGATAACAGAAATAACAAAAGAACGTACAACTAAAATCCACAAATCAACATGAGAATACTACTAAATCATGATAACATAAAGCATCCAGAATTGATCAGGTAACAAGATCATGTAGCTAGCGATCAATTTAATCATCCAAGTTATAAGGTCATACACTAGATGAAATTAATACTTAAAAATCTACAACTCGAGACTTAGTACGTCGAGTGAAATAATCCAAACAAGGAAACCTTCATGTATATACCATATGTCTCAAATTATAAATAATTAAATATTAATCCTGATTTATGTATGAAAAGAAACATAACTGGACTACATCTCACAAGAAATCATACCTAGCTAAGAACGAGGTCATGTAAATAGCCATCCTATAACAGGTCATTGATTCACATCTCACATAGAGTCAAGGTTCACATTATCAGATTTCTGGTTAATAACCACATCTCACTAGTACCTCAGACCCGCCCCAGTGCGAAACGTTTCACTAGTGCGTGCCTGGATTTAATCAATAATCACAATATCACTGCTCCTCAGACACACCCCAGTGCGAAACGATTCACTAGTGCGATCGTGGAAATAAACAATAAACACATCCGATCACTGCTCATCAGTTCCACCCCAGTGCGAAACGATTCACTGGTGCGAGCCTGGATATAAACAATAAACACATCCGATCATTGCTTATCAGACCCACCCTAGTGCGAAACGATTCACTGGTATGAGCCTGGAAATAAACAATAAACACATCCGATCACTGCTCATCAGACCCACCCCAGTGCGAAACGATTCACTGGTACAAGCCTGGAAATAAACAACAATATATCCGATAACATGAACCCAGACCTTCCCATCCCAAGTCCAAGTTAACAACTCATATCTCACGGGTCACTACGGTCAAGCCATACTCGCGATTCTCAACTATAACAGGGTATAAATGCAATTAATACTATGTAACAGTGTCATGAATCATTAACAGGAAACGTGAACAACTACTAATAACAGTGCAAGATGGAACTACAACTATCAAATAATTATACATGAAATGTCGCAATTTCCAATCGTCATGATCGTAAGTTTGTTAATTCCAAAAATAATATTTTCCAAAATAGATTACTTTAAAAATAATCCCTTTTCCAAAAATTTACATTAAAATTATTTAACATTCAAAACTAAACCATTTTCCAAAATAAATTCTTCTAACTTATTTATTATTATAATAATTCAAATTAAACCATTTTTCCAAAATAAACTCTTTTAAAAATTATTTCTCATAATGATAATTCTAATTAATCAAGAAAAACATTAATTTATCATTTGAAATCATTTAATATCGTCGTCAATAGTCCCACGCAGATAATAAAAATTATAAATTAACATAAACAGATAATTTACCAATTCATTAACAAGCCCACACAGATATTAACAATTCATAATCGAATCTATGCAACTAATTAACGACATATATAAATAGGAAAAGACTAGTCCAGAGGAGCGGGATCTTGCCTCGGGTTTTTGTCGAATGAATAGACGTCGGCGACGTGGGTCGGATCCGATGCGGTGGGCATGGCGTCGGGAAGAGCTCCGGCGAGGGGCTACGGCGATGGGGCAACGACGAACTCAGGCGGCGACGGGCAGCGGGTCGGAGATCTTAACGGTGACGTTCGCTCGGCAGACTAACGGAGGATGGCGCGGCTTGAAGGCGGCGGCATCGGGTAGGGGCAGCTGTGGTTGTGGAGTTGGTTTTAAGGGCTGTCAGGAAGTGCTAACGACGGTCGAGTGAGCTGAGGAGGAGCTAAGACGTGGGGCTGCAGCAGGGGGAAGAGGAGCAGGAGGTCAGAGCGGCGGCACTGTAGGGGGAAGAGGAGGGAGCTGGAGGCAGCTCGGGCTGAGCTTGGTGGTGGGCGTGGAGTTCGTCGGAGTGAGGAGCTGGCAGTGGACTACGAGAGGCGGTGCTGGATGCGAGCAGGGGAAGGCGGAGCTCGGGTAGCGCATGAGGTGGCACGGTGGGGTGTGGTCGAAGAGGAGCTCGGATGGCGGATTCGAGCGGAATTAGGCGGCGGTACGGTCTCGCGACGAGGAAGAGAGGACGGAGGAGGGAGGCGATTGGGAGATGTTGGTGTGGCGGCAAGTCGACTGGGTGACATGGTGATTGAGGGAGGGCGCTGAGGGCGGCGCTGTTCGGTTGCGGCCGCGGGTGGGGGCGAGCTCAGACGAGGGCGGCGGGCCTGAGGCGGCGGGTTCAGGGAGCTAGGGCTTGGGGCTGTTGCGTTGAGGGCGAGAAGAGAGATGAACAAGAGAGAGAGGGAAGAGGTGAGGAAGTGATTGATTGGAGAAAGAGGAGAGAGAGAGAGAGAGAGAGAGAGAGAGAGAGAGAGAGAGAGAGAGAGAGAGAGCTAGCTGAGGAATAATAGAGGAGAGAGGGGGTGGGAGCGGGACGTGTGAGTGATTGAATGCCGTGGGGGTTTTGAGGAGGTGTTGGGGAAGCACGAGGTGGGTGAGAGTGCAGAATTTAGGGAGTGAATTGGGAAAGTGGGGTAGGGGGAAGAGAGATATAGAGTGAAATACCGGTGAGAGGAAAAACATAGAGAAAAATACCCTTTTAAATAATTTAAAAATATCATAAAATTTATTCAAATAAATATTGAAAATTTATTGTCAAAATAATAATAACAATAACAATGAATAATTAAATATTAATTCAAAAAGTTTCACTAAAACAATTGAATTTATAATTAGCAAAACCATTAAAATAATATAATACCATATTTTTAAATCATAGAAATTTCTAGAGAAAATTTATAATTAGCAAAACCATTAAAATAATATAATACCATATTTTTAAATCATAGAAATTTCTAGAGAAATTAGGGAAAATACAAATATTATTTTAGGAAATTTCTAGAGAAATTAGGGAAAATACAAATATTATTTTAGAAAAATAATATTTAATGTTTAAACACTAGAAAAATTATTTAAACCAGTATTAAAAATTTATGGTCATTACATCCTATCCCCCTTAAAACAAATTCCGTCCTTGGAATTTAAAATAAAATGATGCAGAAAGAACCCAAGGACAGAGATATGGAATGATATCCTTAAGCAGAGAAGAATGTAAAACAATAATGACACAAATTAAGATATAAAATATGACAGCTAAGATTCGGCATGCATATAGTAGACCCTAATAACAATATCATAACACACATGAGTAAATTTTTTCATAAAGGTGGATGAAAAATTATTTCAATCATTAAAATAACATGACATTAATTAAATAATATATACATATCAAAGGATAAAGTTATAACCTCACAATTAATTCGTAATATCAATATAGTCAAACACACTTAGAAAAATAAATTACAAAGTATTTATCAAAAGGCACAAAAATAGACATATAACAATGTAAAAATAAATATTTGTATACTAGTATAATGTGATATCAAGCAATTTAGGATTAATACATAAAAGAACAATTAGTAGCGTATGAAAAAAATTTATGTCATAATATATGCAGCAATATCACAATCATAAAATATGCTAGTATTCAATACATACGAGACACAAATGTGGCAATTGTCTTAGAAGAAATACATAGAAATTATAAATATATATATATAATAACATGAACACAAATGCGTAATACACAAATCATTCAAAGTATAGAATATATATTACATACAACAAGATTATTATGATAAAAGATATAGTGTAACTTGAAACAAAAGAAATACAAATCGCGTAATCATCAAATAAGTAATGGGAGAAGGTATCAATCAACATAATAAAGAATAAATAACCTGTAAAACAATAAAGTAATCCGAATAATAATACATACAAAATAAACACAAATAAAAGAAAACATATTTAATTGATGGAATGATGAAAAGTAGTGTGAAACAAACATAATTATTAATTATACAATCAAATAATCATGTAAAGCAGTATGCAAAATTTAGTAGATAAGTAATTCATTACACAAATATTAGGAATTTACAAATTGTATACACAGAAATTAGAATGCGACAAATAATATAATTATGTAAAACTAAGCAGCACAATGCAAGTGGAATATTAGAAGGTAATTGAACATAAACCAAAAAGATATGACATACAAAATAATACAAGGCAGATAATCATGGAAAGACAAGGTGATATGACACAACAACATATCAAAATGAATTATATGTAGTATATCACATAAAAACAAAACAGATAATTATAGACGTATATCACAACAATAATTATCAAAAACACACACTTTATATAAATATTATGACTAAATAAATGAAGCAGACTAACATGGACAAGGAACAAAATAAAAAGTAAGTATTAGAATGAATAAGAAACTGTATATAGAAAATAAGTAAGCAAAACACAAACAAAACTAAGAAAGATGAAATGATTGATAAATTAAATCAAACAATGATGATAGATGTAATTGAAAGTAAAGAATGAAATGAGATATACTAAATGAAACTACTGATGAAACATAAAAGAAATAACTATGTTCACTAATAAATAATATAACCCAAGTAACACAAATAAACTAATAAATTAATAAAATTAAAGATAACATAAAACGACATACAAGAAAAACATATAACTTGATAAGTATCCAAATAATAATGGTAATAAAACACGTACATGAAAAGTAAAATGTGACCAAAATTATGTGGTAACATACACAACAAACATGTATAAATACATGTACAATACATAGAATTAATAAAATAATTGTAACACAAAATAAAAATAATTACACTATAACGTGACCACAAACATAATAAATACTGAATCATAATAAGTATAGCAATACACAAATTAAGACGTGAAAAAAAAAAATGAGTCAGAATAAACTCAATAAATATAAGACACACCAACTACAAAAATATTACGACTAAATACGTAACCAAAATACAATATGTAAAAATACAAAAATCAAAGCTAAACAAACACCAACATTGTAACAACCTTTAATAACCCTATTCACAAACCATAAATCCATAACACTACACACTCACACACCGAAAAATAACAACTCCTATCCAAAGAAAAATATAAGAATAAAACGATATTGATATAATATGATCTACGAAAAACACAAAAATAAGATAGACGAAACAGAAGAGTATCACGATGTAAAACAATACAAGTTAAAATAATGAAAAATACAAATCTGATAAGAAGAAACATAAATGAAAGACTCAATGCATTTAAATAAGTAACGAACAAACGGACAATATAAAACTCAAGATAACTCAACACATACAAAAATCGTTGAATACACTGTAACATAAATGCTCACTAATAATACTCAAACTCACAAACATACTACTAGATAAGGAAGTATGATATATAAAACAAAACTATGAAAGGTAAAATAGGTATATAAGCAAATGAAAACATAAGAAGAGCATAATTCTATATAATAAATACACCGATATATTTTAGATACACAGCTGATACTAAAAATAATGAATGACTATAAATCAATAAAAATATACATCGTAAATATAATAATCTACGTGAATACACTATAATGAAAGAGAATAGTAATTATAAAAGAATGGAAAATAAAACATAACATAAATAAGCAAAAATAATGAATAGAGAATAAACAACAACTAATAACACAATAAAAGACGTAAAAATCTAAAAATATCATAAAATAAGTACTGAAAAATAACACGTATATACAATGTATGTTGTCACAATAACAAAATAATACATATCGAAAACGATGCAACAACAACAAATGTGTAAATACACTATAAACAACCCATGAGTAAATGTTATACATACCCACAAACGCTATTTAAAATAATATTTTACATTAGTTATAAAAGAACAATATTAAAGGATACAAGGTAATATTACAAAAACTTATATAAATAGTAACCCAAACCCTAAACCTAACAGTATGAATAAATGCTTGAATATTAAAGTATAAATACATTGCTCTTAGAAATAACGAAACCAATTGAGAACATACTAAAATAACCTAAACAAGACAAAACTTATTGTTACAACCATATACTGAAAATGTAAATGATAAGGATATATTGCATATGTAGAATATTAAAATCATGAACTTATTAAAGTATATTACTAAAAATGCGAACAATGTATAATAATCTAAAACATAAGAAAATAACAGGTGGTACGACAGATAAGCGCACACATACACAATATAAATATGCAAAAGTATATTTTAAACACAAGTAAATAATCTGAATATCAGATATGCTATGTAATGTGTGTATGAAGCCTAGAGCAATGTAAAATACTTAGTGATATGACTTGAACAATTAAAAACATATAAGTAATGGTATATATTTTTAATGAAAAACACACAATATAACACTATGTATGATACATAAAATAATATAATAAATAATACAGAAATTAATACAATTAAATGATATATAAGTCAAATCAAAGAAAACATAGTTGTAAAAATATTAACACATAAAATAATGACCGGAACGAGGATAGATCAGAGATACAAAGAGAGGGTAATCGCGAAGTGATGGGACAGGAACCGTGGAAACTCCAGAGTCAAAGAGTGATAAGATAGGGACAAAATGAAATCTAATAAAAAAATAGAATAAGGGCTTAAGAATAGTCTCAAGGATGAAATATGATATGTATTTAAATTGTCTACTATATTCTTACTAGTGAGGACTCGGGACCATGACTGGTATCGAGACCTACATGGGCCACCAAAAAAACCTATCACGCCCCGCTTCCCAAAATATAGGGAAATCGGAACGTGAACAAGCCCACGACGTATTAGATTAAGGAGAATAAATAAAATAATTGTTTCTCCTCAACCTAATACGCTACGCGTTTGGAAATGAATACAATGCAAAGGCATATGTCCCCGATCATAATCAGCAAGAATATAATAGACAAACTCAGAATAAAAAATATCATATCACAAATGGGATAACATCCAAGACATAATATTCGGGTCAACATGCCCTTATACAAAACTGAACTAATGAATATTGGAGAGATATAAAAATACATCGATCAATGGAAAAAGAAAGAACTACAAAAGTAAACTGGAACCATCAAAGAATAGGCTTCGACTCCTTCTTCTACTCCGTCTACATGACACTTCTGTTGAGAATCCTCTGGCTCCTGATGATCTCCCAGCTGAACCTGTTCTTCCTCTAAGTCTGATGTACACCAGAGAAAACAGGTGTACGTCAGCGTGTATGGCACATAGCAAGACCCGACCCCACAAAGAAAATAGAACGAACAAAAAATCCAATGCGAAAAATGATACGATAACAGAAACAACAAAAGAACGTACAACTAAAATCCACAAATCAACATGAGAACACTACTAAATCATGATAACATAAAACATCCAGAATTGATCAGGTAAAGAGATTATGTATCTAGCGATCAGTTTAATCATCCAAGTCACAAGGTCATACACTAGATGAAATTAATACTTAAAAATATACAACTCAAGACATAGTACATCGAGCAAATTAATCCAAACAAGGAAACCCTCATATATATACCATATGTCTCGAATTATAAATAATTAAATATTAACCACAATCTATGTATGAAAAGAAACACAACTGGACTACTGGACTACATCTCACAAGAAATCATACCTAGCCAAGAACGAGGTCATGTAAATAGCCACCCTATAACAGGTCACTGATTCACATCTCACATAGAGTCAAGGTTCATATTATCGGATATCTGGTTAACAACCACATCTCACTAGTATCTCAGACCCACCCAGTGTGAAACGTTTCACTAGTGCGTGCCTGGATTTAATCAATAATCACAATATCACCGCTCCTCAGACCCACCCCAGTGCGAAACGATTCACTGGTGTGAGCATGGAAATAAACAATAAACACATCCGATCATTGCTCATCAGACCCAACCCTGTGCGAAACGATTCACTGGTGTGAGCCTGGAAATAAATAATAAACACATCCGATCACTGCTCATCAGACCCACCCTAGTGCGAAACAATTCACTGGTACGAGCCTGGAAATAAATAATAAACACATCCGATCACTGCTCATCAGACCCACCCCGGTGCGAAACGATTCACTGGTATGAGCCTGGAAATAAACAACAACATATCCGATAACATGAACCCAGACCTTCCTATCCCAAGTCCAAGTTAACAACTCATATCTCACGGGTCACTACGGTCAAGCCATACTCGCGATTCTCAACTATAACAGGGTATAAATGTAATGAATACTATGTAACAGTGTCATGAATCATTAATAGGAAACGTGAACAACTACTAATAACAGTGCAAGATGGAACTACAACTATCAAATAATTATACATGAAATGTCGCAATTTCCAATCGTCATGATCGTAAGTTGGTTAATTCCAAAAAAAATCTTTTCCAAAATAGATTACTTTAAAAATAATCCCTTTTACAAAAATTTCCATTAAAATTATTTAACATTCAAAACTAACCCATTTTCCAAAATAAATTCTTCTAACTTATTTATTATTATAATAATTCAAATTAAACCATTTTTCCAAAATAAACTCTTTTAAAAATTACTTCTCATGATGATAATTCTAATTAATCTAGAAAAACATTAATTTATCATTTGAAATCATTTAATATCATCGTCAACAGTCCCACGCAGATAATAAAAATTATAACATAAACAGATAATTTACCAATTCATTAACAAGCCCATGCAGATATTAACAATTCATAATACAATCTATGCAACTAATTAACGACAGATATAAATAGGAAAAGACTAGTCAAGAGGTTTGGGATCTTGCCTCAGGTTTTTGTCGAATGAATCGACGTCGGTGGCGCGGGTCGGATCCGACGCGGTGGGCACGGTGTCGGAAAGAGCTCCGGCGAGGGGCTGCGGCGACGGGGGTAACGCGCGGAACATGCGGTCGGGCGTCGGGCAGCGGCGTCGACGAACTCGCGTCGGCGACGGAACTGAGGACGGGCGTGGCTTGAAGGTGGCGCATCGGAGGGGGGCTGCGGCTGTAGAGTTGGTTTCAAGGGGCTATCAGGAGGTGCTCATATGGTCGAGTGAGCTGAGGAGGAGCTAAGATGTAGGCTGCATGGGGGAAAGAGGCAGAGCAGGAGGTTGGAGCGGTGGCGCTGTATGGGGAAGAGGAGGGGAGCTGGAGGCAGCTCGAGCTGAGCTTGGCGGCGGGCGTGGAGTTCGTCCAAAGTTGGAGGAGCTGGCGGCGGACTATGGGAGGTGGTGCTGGATGCGGCGGCAGGGGAAAGTTAGAGCTCGGACGGGACTGAGGTCTGGCGCGGTGGGCAGTGGAGCAGAGGAGCTCGCGATGGTGGATTCAAGCGGAATTGGGCGGCGGTACGTCTCCGACGAGGAAGAGAGGACGGCAGGACGGAAGGCGCTGGGAGATGTTGGTGTGGAGGCGAGTTCGGCTAGGCGACGCGATGAGTGAGGGAGGGGCTGAGGGCGCGCGTGTTCGGTGTGGCTGCGGGTGGGGCGAGCTCAGGGATGGATCCGTACTGTTCTCGGGCGGCGGGCCTGAGGCGTGGGTTCAGGGAGCTGGGGCTTGGGCTGTTGCGTTGAGGGGGAGAAGAGAGATGAACAGGAGAGAGAGAATGAGAGAGGAAGAGAGTGAGGAAGTGATTGATTGGAGAGAGAGAGAGAGAGAGAGAGAGAGAGAGAGAGAGAGAGAGAGAGAGAGCTAGCTGAGGAATAATAGAGGAGAGAGGGGGTAGGAGCGGGACGTGTGAGTGAGTGAATGATATGGGAGTTTTTGAGGAGTGGGGGAAGCACGAGGTGGGTGAGAGTACGAAATTTAGGGAGTGAATTGGGGAAGTAGGGTAGGGGGAAGGAGATATAGAGTGAAATACCGGTGAGAGGAAAAACACAGAAAAAAATACCCCTTTAAATAATTTAAAAATATCATAAAATTTATTCAAATAAATATTGAAAATTTATGGTCAAAATAATAATAACAATAACATTGAATAATTAAATATTAATTCAAAAAGTTTCACCAAAATAAATAAATTTATAATTAGCAAAACCATTAAAATAATATAATACCGTATTTTTAAATCATAGAAATTTCTAGAGAAATTAGGGAAAATACAAATATTATTTTAGAAAAATAATATTTAATGTTTAAACGCCAATAAAATTATTTAAACCAGTATTGAAAATTTACGGTCATTACATCCGCACCGCTAAAATAGGTGTTGGTGCTAGCTCAACTATCATAACAACAGCTGGCATAGATTCCAATACACCAGGGTTATCCTCAAAGTCAGCCGAAGCTCAAATTTACCGCTAGCCAGAAAAGACGAAGGAACTGCTTTACCTTTGATCCCTAAATCAGTTTCACCATTTGCTAAGAAAATAGATAAACAATCAGTTACTGAATAAAAGGAATCACACAAGATTGACCAGAGAGAACAATATACCTAGCATGTATGAAGAGTCCCCAATATTACCGCTGAAGCCGATATCAATAGGCTCAGAAAGATGAGTGTCAGTATCATCAGGCTCGTAGTCTACTTGCTTCTCATCATCATCTTGATCGAGAGGAATGGCCTCTTTACCTATACAAAAATAAGAACATGTCAGTCAGATACACTTCGAACAAATTGATACAACCATAAGGGCAGAAATCACATGAAGGGATGATTCTAGACTCCTGCACTGGAACCATAGGAGACTCTTCTTTGACCCTCAAAGAGTCTCTAAGCACATGTTTAGGCTCCAGAGATTTCAAGTGTTGCTTCTTTGAAGGTGGATGAGGAGGAGGGAGTAGTAATGGCCTCTTCCCTTTGTTGTCGCGACCTCTTCCAGATCCTCCTTGGTGAACCGCAGTTTCAGAGGGTTCTCGGATACTAATGCCAATTTGCCTTTGAGGTGTGGGGTGCCCACCTGGTACTTCCCTGTCTTCATCATTCGACATGCCTTTTATCATAAAGTCTTGAAGTCTATGAGCTCTACTCTTTAGGCCATTTTTGGAAAGCATCTTATATTTTTGGGTGATCCAATATAAGCTAGTCTTGTTCACATGAAAGTTGGATTGTGGGGCACTCACATTGCTATACCATTTGTAGAATCCCAATGTCATGTAACAATTAGGTATGTGGTGGGAAAGTAAGAATCTAGCTCCTATAGCACTAGCAGCAAAATGGCACCACACACGGGCTCCATCTATCGAATTCCCCGTGTGCAACAATCCTGGGTTCGGATTCCTGATATAAGGCTGATCATAATGGAATTGATGAGTGAATTAACATGGCAAGTAGGGCTCGATATAACACTCTATCATATTGAGCCTAGTGACGAGTGACCTGATCGAATATTTACTAAACAGTTGATACATGAGGCAAACAGATGAAACGCTTGCTACTCATTCTGTCTTCTATCTCATCCCCTGGGTTTATACCGTTAATTGAGGGGAAAAACAATAAATATGGTAATGATCTTTATTCTTAAAGAATCTATATACTACAACAAGGTATTTGATTATCCACTTTGAATGCTCATATCTCTGAAGTAATGAGACGTTCACGCCACCAGGAGTAGCAATCCACATTAGCGGAGAACAATAAAGTAAACCATATCACTAGATATGTATATCGTAGTTCCACTCTAGGGACGGGAACCTCATTCCTCGGACGGTGATCCTCCCACTTTAGATATTTCAGTGGCCAATTCCCTTGATTCGTGATGGATACAACTAACCATTGCTGGTAGAAGTGCTATATTATACCAGAAGCAAGCAAGATGGTAGGAAACAAAGCCTTCATGGAGATGTGATCTTTTGGTCGAGACAGCACAACGTAACCCTTCAGCTAAATTGAGAAAATATCCCACATGCAATACCAACTCAGATATTGGTTCTTTTGCTTGGTGATGGAAAATTTCAAATTGGTCACCTGCATGGAATCCATACTCGTCTGACTCAACAGTGTGAAGTACTTGGCCATTATTAAATATATGAGTACCAATCTCAATATCTATAACTAGATGGATTGAATCGACATCTCCGTTTTTGCTTACAATTGGTAAAAGGTGTTCATCTCAAGCAACGCAAGCGACGGTGGAATTATGTCTGATGCTTGCAATGGTCCTCTGGCAGATGAGAAAATGGCAAACTAATTCCTGGGACCCCTCTATAACACGAGCAACAAATGAATGTGTTTTCAACTCCACATTGGTAAGAAAGAATTCCTCGTATAGGCGATCCCCATGGGAAAACAAAACCTCGAACATCTCATGTAAAGCAATCCATATCTCACTTGGTAGAGTGAAGAAGGTATTGCTATCATCATTTTAAAGTGCTAGAATTTCGTACAGTATGAGTGCATAAATCTTGGCGCATGCTTTGAAGCTCGTACTATAGTATAGAGCCCTATTCTTCATAACCAATCCTCGAAGGTGACAAGAGCAAAGTCCACCAAACATCTCCACCATTGGGAATTCGTTGACTTAATCCAATCAGGGTACCTACGTCCCTATCAGGATACCGTGCTTCCGTATTAACAAGCTAATTCCCGAATGTATTTGGACAATGGCGACTTCATTAACATGAGCGTCCTCATTTATAAAACCTAGATACAAGCCTATGATGTTGACTCCATAAAGCTCATCTTGACGAAAACCACCATCATGCTTCAAGGAGCCCATCTTAACGCTATCTTCCCTATTAGTGAGATTATAGCGCATGAAGCGGTGCATGATAAGGCGCTACAAGAACATGAATGAGATGTGGTGATCTATTACCGGAAAGTAAAAAATCACGATCTCCCTGAGTATAGTACCAGTGCTCCCCTCCCCGATGGAAGAGAAAGTTTCCACTAAGAGTACTATCCCGAAAGTGAACATGTGATTTCACTGATGCATCTTTGTTTGGAATAGAGAACTTTGCGTTAGTAATTATTTCTAGTAAAATTCGATCAGTAGGATTCTTTTTTGTGTACCGATGGAACATCAATCTTGTTTTCCGTTGACACACCGACTAAGACGATGAGTCTTTTGCTGTTGATGAGAATTTAGTTGCTTGGAAGATAACTCAGTCTTCTCTTAGCACTAAAGCCTAATAGAATCACAAGTGTGAGGCCATCAATCTCTCTTTATGCATGTGCTAATCTCTAGGTGATCAGCCCCTTAAAATTAGCAATCCCCTCTCCTTTTATAGGCTAAAATAGAGAATTCATGTCCTTTAATTGTGCGTTTAGTAGCCATCAATGTAGGAGATTGTGCGGAGTACTTATCCCCTTGAAAATATCCCTCAATTGGCTATTTAGCGAAGTTACTTGATTCAGCAAATTCGCTGAAGATGTTTGGGCGTGGCACTTCAATGCGGGTGGGCCTTCTATGAAATTATGGATGACATGGCGTATTAATGTTGTTATAAGCAAAATTCATTGGTTGGTAAACTTTATATATGATTTTGAATTTAGCATAGAATTCGACTTGTAACTTGGCTGATTAAAGAAACTTTTGACTTGGCCTAAAGTCTGAATTAGGAGTCGATCCGTTCTTGGTTTGGTTGGGTCGAGTAGGGTAGAGTCAAGCTATGTGGCAAGGTTCACATGCTCCGTCGGGCGTACTTCGTAATAGTTGTTTGGGAGTTAACTTGTTCTTGACTTGGACGAGTCGAGTCTAGTTGAGCTCTGTGGCGAGGTTTGCATGCTCTATCGAACGACCTTCATTGTGGGCTCGAATTTGAAGCCCATTTGAAGTATTTGGCCCATGGGAATTTACTTCTTAGATCTATGCTAAACATTAGCCTGGGTTGAAAACATTTAACCGTTTACAAGACCCCCAAAGTTTTCAATATCTTGCATTTAACTTGTAACTAGGATTGAAATACTTTAGGTAATAGCTAGAGGTGTACTATTGAAAGTAGCTCGAGTTGTCTTGTTTGTGTTTGAAAATCATCTTCAGCCTATTTGCTTGCCAGAGTTTTTCTATTGAACGTGGCTTCTTTTGTTGTAAACAGGTGTTGAAGGCTCAATGATGCTAATGTTTGTCTAACTTTGTGTTTGAAACGAGGTTCGCTCTCACTATTGTCGAGGTGAAATTGAGAAATTAGTGAAGTTACTCTAATTTTGGGTATCACTGAGACTCATTTTACTTTGAGCTGCGTTTGCAATGTTCGTCGATCAGCAACTTTCGTTAATTAGCGATGGTTGTTGCGGTTTCGCCTCTGAATTTGTGCCATAATTTATGGCTAATATCTTTTGATTGAAGATTCACAAGATCTACTATAGATTTGATAGAATTTTAGGCTAAGAGTTAGCCTCTTTGTCTGGTCCAATCAAATCTCAAATATATGATTTTCTTAGGAGTTTAGATTCGAAAAAGGCCATAAGTAGCACAATTTCCCTTTCGACTTTATAATCTTCATCTTATTCTCCATCTTATTCTCCATATCTAAGTCTCCCTCGTTTAGATCAGAGATGCTCCTTGATAGAGGAGCTGAAATAAAATTTCTCCAACAAGAGCTTATCCAAGTAAACTGCAATCAAGTGAATAAACTCCGCATACTTCACCGATTGGCAAATCTATTGTTTGCTAAGAAGATGAAGCTGTTCGCGGGAAAAATTGTGTTCTTTGATTCCATTGTACTCTTGAGTAATAGTTTTTCAATTACAAAAGATCCGGTCTTTTTATAAGATCCAGTTACAACAAAATCAAAAAGAAATAAAAATTACAACTTTCCTTTTATGTCGAACGAATTGCGAGATCCTGTTTTGCGGTCTCTCGCTTTTGTGGGTTCTTTGCCTGCGCCGGGGTTAATCCGTGGACCACCGCACGATCTTGATCCGGTCGGATCTACACGGTATGACGGGTGCTATTTCACGAAGGAAATAACACCCGGGGGTACTATTTCACCAAGGAAATAATAGCCTTTAGTAATCAAAATCGACCAAGCGAAATCGATACTCTTCTCGGGATAAAAAACCAAGTTTTGATCCGGAGGGTAATCGTGTAGATCTCAGATCTGATCTCTCTCTCAAACTCCTGTCTTGTTTGACGTGGATGATCGCCAAGAACCAGATCTGAAAGTGTCCAAGTCTTCAAAGCTTCAAAACTCCAAAGTTGAGATCTTAATCCAGCAGAGTTTCGCCTAAAAAAGTTCCAACCACCCAAAAATGAGCCATGCCCCCTCTCTTTATAGGCAATTAAAGCGGATCTGGGCTCAGATCTGAGCCCAGATCAGAGTGTGGCTCGGCCACCGAGCTACCCCTGGTGCGCTCGGCATGGTTCAAGCCACCTTGGGGTGGCCCCGGCCACCGAGCCACCATAGCGGATGGCTCGGCCACAGCGCATGCCACCTTTGGGGTGGCTCGGCCACCGAGCCACCTGAGTGACTCGGTTTTGGCCGGGTGTTCGCCGTTGTGTCTGTTGTCCGATTTCACGGTTTATCGGTTTATCAGAGCTTCGTCGTTGATCTGAATTCTGATTTGGCAGTCCGGATCCTGATTTGGCTGTAAATCCGTTTTGGTGTTCGAGTTCGAATCCGTTCTACGGTTGGATGACTCGTTGACTCACCGAACCGTTAGCTTGATTCCGCACGCGAGTGGATGTATTCTGTTGTTTGCATGCGGTTCGTTAGCCTCGTCGCCTCGTTAATCCGCTTCGTCGCGTGTCACTTGGCTTCGGTGTTGTGCACTAACGATCGTGTTTAGATACGTCACCCGATGGTTCGTTGGTTTGTCGAATCACCGTGCCGAGCTGTGCTAAAGGGACCCATAGGCAGTTTTATACGCCTACAGAAGCACGAGCAGATTGTTGAGAATTAGTCAATAGCTTGGCGAGTTGAATCATGATAGATATGTGTGGAGCTTCGAATACTGTGCTTTGTGTAAAACAGTTTGATGACTAAGATAGCGATTGAAGAAGGATCCTTGGAGTTCCATAAATGAGGATTTCAATAGTAACTAGGTTTCAAAAATGTGAATCTAGATCATAATCAGACGTCATGTGGTTGGCTCAGGCTCGATGTCAAATTTTAATTGTAAGAAGTGTTTCTTCCCATTGATATGCTTTAATTCGCAGCAATGGGGGCGCTTCTTGTTTAATATCTTTTTCTCATCTCCTAGCATAGGGCCTAGGAAGGAGTAAGTAGAAGTTGTTTTCCCTGCATGAAGAGAAATTTTGCTCCCTAAATTTTATAAAATCAGAGGAACATGGGATATAGTTTGGTGCAACTCGTGTATGTTCTTTAGTTTTCATGTTACTCATAGTTAGAAGTATTGGGTAGTAGCAAATAGTAACGAATACCCATCATCTCCTATAATTTGATAATCTAAATGTTGCCTTTATATTGTAGAGTTTTTCATCAATAAAAATGAACATTTCATCTAAAATTGTCTATCTTTATATGTTTTATCTGTATGAACTTTATTTCTATGTGGAACTGGAACTTTGCATGGAGATTGTTGTGTCAAAAGTGAAGCTCAAGTTTCCTCATATCGGCAAGAATCGAATTGAAGTTTGCTAAATTGGGTCTCAAAAAATTGAATTAGAATTTTCTTAATTTGGAGACATAAAAAAATTCACCATGTTATTTTGGCGAGCTTCACTTTAATACCCAAGTGCGTGGGGGCGAAGTTCAGTTTACTTATCTTGAGGAATAGTCAGTCTGCACGAAGCTTAGTAAGTCGGTTAGGCGAAGCTTAGCGAGTCAGCTAGGCGAAGCTTAGCGAGTCAGCTAGGCGAAGCTCAGTGAGTTGGTTAGATGAAGCTTAGATTGGGAATTCAAATTTTTAATCCTTGATTTCTACACCTAAAATTGTGGAAAAGTTCATTCGGAACGAGATTCTCAACAAAGTTCAAGGCAAGAATCTTTGGCAAAGTTCGGAGCGAGATCTTCAGTGAATTTTAGGGAAAAAACATCAGTGAAATTCAGGGTTAGTCTATAAATAGAACTGTTTACCTTTTTTCTTCTTCTTTCTCAAAACTCCTATCTTTCTCAAAACCCTAGCTCTTGTAGAACCCAAAAGACCTATCTTTAATGGCTCCTCATCATACGCGGTCACAACTGGGGATGGTAGTAGGTAAGCTTCAACATATTCATTGTGATCTCCGAATCCATCAGAGTTCAACCCTAGTCTGGTTTCGAACAGTGTCTTAGGGCACTTTAAACTCTATTTGCTCCCAAAGGTGTGATTTTCATGACCGCTGGTGGTTTCGTTTGTAGCCATTAATGGTGCTTAATATGGTGAGCTTCGCTTCTTAGGAGGAACTCGTTATTATTATCCTTTTGGGTTTCTATAGAGAATTTCATTTGTGCAAGGGCTGCCATTCTGACTTGAGCGAACTTTGCTTGAGTGAAGTTCACCAAATTGATTTGGGTAACCTTCGCTTGACCGAGGCTCGCTAGTTTGGCTTGGGCAACATTCGCTTGAGCGAAGCTCGACAGTTTGATTCATATGATCTCTTGAGCTAATTTGTTTTTCATGCTAAAGTTAGCTACTTTCATTGTGTATTTTACCCATCTTATCAATCATTAAATTTATTGTGATGACTTCCACTTATGAGTGAGATTATCCTATGGTGAACTTCACATTTGAGTGTGAAGACTTGGTTGACTTCATTTAATTTTTATCCGCTAACTCCTTTTGTTTGCCTCTTTTTATGCAGTTTGCTATTTGAAGGCTCCTATTGACCGCCACAACCATTATGGTTATGATGGAACTCGTCATTTTGAAGTGATGCATGCTTTTGATGGGAATGTGCCTCTCTTTGTTGAGGGTAGTAGCCAAGAAAGAATTGAAGTTATACAACAAGGATATGTCAGGGAAGCCTTATTTTCTATTTGGGGATAGCAATCCCAATGGTACTTCCATATTCAATTAGGAGAAGGAGCATTGGTACTACACCCAACAGGATCGTCATTATTACTAACCGGCAATTGAGTGTCAGGTATTCTTCATGTACTTGTAGCTAGGCTTTGTTCATGAAGATGCCCCTGCTAACGAAATTTCTATTGTCCCAAACATCTTTGGGAACAAACTTAACAAGATCGATGCATAATATCATGGTAGGGATAATAGATTCCCTAGTTAGATTAAATCGATATATACCTAATGGTGGACCCATCTGGTTGTTGATGGTCAAAATGTATTTTTACTTAGGATGATGATTAGCTTGGATCTAGGAAGTGAACGCCCATAGGCTAAACACTTTGAATGGGCCCAAAGTCAAGCCCACAACAAGCTATAGCAAAGGTCTCTTGATGACTAAAGCGAACATCACCAAGCACCCCATGTTGTCTCAACGTGACCAAGTCAAAACACGAGTCAACTCCCATGACTCGACCCGACCAAGTCAAAACATGAGTCGACTCCCTTGACATGTCCCAGGTTGAGTCAAAAGGTATCATTTGTCGACCAAGCTTAGAGTTGAATTTTTTGTTAAATTCAAACTCATTGGTGAAGCTTGCTAACAAATGAACTTCACTCATGTCAAGTGGACAAGGTTATCTACTTTCGAAGAAGGCGCGCCCAGCTCTGTAGTGACCTTCACACACGCTTCAGTGAACCTTACTAAGTCTGCAAAGTTCACTCAAATAGCCATTTCAGAGCTATTTTCATGGGATAACCGCTCCCCACTAATTCGTACTTTAATAGCCACTTAACCCACAATTAAAGGGTCCATTATCTCTCTCTTTTAGCCTATAAAAGTAGAGGACATCATCCATTTAAGGGGTTCAAAAAGGTTGGTAGAAAAATCAGCACATGCATCGCACTTGTGATTCAATTGAGAAATATTACTAAGAGAAGCCTAAGTTATCTTCCAAGCAATTCAACTCTCATTAATAGTAAGAGACCCATTGTTTTAATTGGCACGTCAACGAAGTACAAGATTGACACTCCACCAGCTCAAAGAAAAGAACCCCAGGAAATATATTTTTTTCTTCATTTCTTTGTATTTCTTTTAATGTAATTTGCGTCAATTGCAACACAAAAGAACCCAAAACACTGGTGAATTTCACTCTCGTCACTTTTGAGTAGAGGTTAAGAAGGTCTAGGCTCTACTCTATGGTAAAAGTCTCAAAGCATGGTGTAGAGATTTGCGAGTCTGTGTTGTATGGAATTTTGGAGCTGTACACCATTGATGATAGCAATTTCTTCACCCTAGCGGGCGAGATAGGGATCACTTTACAAGAGATGTTTGAAGTGTCGTGTTTGACTATGGGAGATCGTTTATATGAAGACTTCCTCCTAATCAATGCAGAGTTGAGTACTTATTCACAGACTGCTCAAGTTGGAGAGGCGTTCTAGGAATTAGTTTGTCATTTCTTTATTTGTCAATGGACTATTACAAATGCTTGATATGATTCTATGGTTGCTCACGTTCATTTAGCTTAATATCTATTCCCCAATGTTAATAAAAAGGGGAATGTAGATTTGATCCATTCGGTTACGGAGACTAAAATCAGGACTCGAATCTTTAAAGATGGTCAAGCACTTCACATTGTCAAATTAGATGAATGTGAATTCCATGTGGGTGACAAATTTGAGAGTTTACATAACCAAGCAAAAGAGCCGATGTCTGAGTTGGCTATGCTTGCAGGATTTTATTCAATCTAGTTGAAAGGTTGCATTGTACCTTCTCGACCAAAGGATCACATTTTCATCAAGGTATTATTCCCTACCGTGTTGCTTGCTAATAGGTATAACTTGTCCCTTCCACTAATGATGATTAGCTGCATCCATCATGGATTAAGGGAATTGGCTACTGAATACTTAAAGGAGGAGGATAACCACCTAAGGGATCAGATTCCAAATCCTACGGTGGAGTTACCTTATACATATCTAGTGATATGGTTCACTACACATTACTTCTCATTGATATCTACTGCTGCACCAAGCTGAGAGGGTGTCTTATTGCTCTAGAGATATGAATGTAGGCATCAAAAATTACCTATAGGTCCCCGCACACAGCTCGAGATAGAGATAAGATGATGAACATTGCTATTCGAGTCATAGAAGCTCATGTAACGATGACAAATGCACGAAGTGAGTCGACGAACCATATGAAGCAACGAAACTTCAGAATAATAGAAACACGAACTGATCGGGAGCCTTACGTCGCTTATGAAAGGTGAAGCACCCCTCGTATCCCATTTATCCCACATATGATTCAATCATGCAAGCTTGTAGATTTCCTCGTCGGCTTTCCAATGCACTTTGAATCATGCAATTCCGAGTTCAGACAACGAAAATACGGAGGAAACGGACAGAGTGTGTGAAACTACGTTCCGGCGTCATCGAGACACCCCTTGGTGTGTCAGCCAGGTCGAGACACCTAAGGTGTCTTGGCCATGCTGAGACACCCAGAGGTGTCTCGACTATGGCCGAGACACCCCAAGGATGTTGATTTGGTTGTTTTAAGATGTTTATTGATTGTTAACTGCCTGGATTTATTTCAATTGATCTGATATCATCCAAGAACATGGTTAAGTGGTTATAACTAAAGATAAGATCGAATCGATCGTTCTTATCCGAAAACGGGGGTCCCGAAGACTATAAATACAGCCCCGGGGCCTTTATTTTTTTAGATCTGGAATTCACGAGCATCGACGAAGCCATGCTGAATTGAAGACTAAAAGAGCATGAATTTTAGAGAGGAGTAGGAGACTTTAGCGAATTCTTTGGCATAAAGAAAGAGAGTTTGATAGATCAGCAGCCCGGTTCTTTTCCTTGACATTGCCCCGTTGCGGTGATCTCAAGAAGGGTGGTTATCTCGCTGTTGCCAAGATAATATCTTTAGTTTCTTGATTCCATCGCGAATCAACAAAGCTCTAGATCTGATTTGATTGTTTGGTGGTCCACGAATATCAATGTCCTCATCACAAGACAAGATCCCACACAAGCAGCGGGCGATAAACACCTGTTGTGCAGTTTGACGAGAGTTGTACTTTTTTTTATTTTTCATTGTGTAAGGGTCTTATAAAAAGACTATCTTTTTTGTTGTTATTGTAACGACTAAAATTGTAATGACTACATCAATAAAGACATCAACTTTTCCCCCAAACAAGCTAGCAACCACAGTGGGAGTCAAGAGTCTTGTCAACGAGGCTATCGTACCGCAGCCAATGATCAAGATCCGTATGGCTGATGAGGTCGAATACGAGTTCAACCAATAGAAGTTTGAGGAGTATGTCTCCTCCTCCTCCTCCCGATCCACCTCTCCTCGCAAGCGTAGAAAGGTCTCCTCCGCCCGAAAGATCCGCTGGTCTTCAGATCTGAAGACTCAAGAAGGCGAATTCCCTACTACCGTTGCTACAGCCGCACCTCATAACGATCCGTCGGCGTCCAATGAGACCAGATCTATAAATATGATCTCCTCCACGATGAAGGAGTTAACTGATGAAGGTGCGCCAACTCTATCAAGGAGAGCACTGTAGGCGTATAAAACTGCCTATAAGTTCCTGAACACAGCTCGGCACGATGATTCGACAAACCAACGAACCATCGGGTGACGTATCTAAACACGAGCATTAGTCCACCATACCGAAGCCAAGTGACACGCGACGAAGCGGATTAACGAGGCGACGAGGCTAACGAACCGCACGCAAACAACGGAATAAATCCACTCGCGTGCAGAATTAAGCTAAAGGTTTGGCGAATCAACGAGTCATCCAACTGTAGAACGGATTCGAACTCGAACACCAAAGCGGGTTTACTACCATATCAGGATCCGGACTTCCATATCAGAGTCCAGATCAACAACGAAGCGCAAAACCAGACAACGAACACAACAGCGAACAGCCGGCCGAGCCACCTGGTGGCCGAGCATATCTGGGCCTAGATCTGGGCCCAGATCCACTTAGAGAAGCCTATAAATAGACCCCTATGGCTCATTTGTCAAAGGTTGGAACTTTGGGAGCCGAAACTCTGCCGGATTGAGAATTGGACTTGAACTTTCGGAGCTTAGAAGACTCGACTTCTAGATCTGGTTCTTGGCGATGATCCACGCCAAATAAGGCAGGAGTTTGAGAGAGATCAGATCTGAGATCTACATGGTTTTCCTCCGGATCAAAGCTTGGCCTTTGATCCCGAGAAGAGTCTCGATTTCGCTTGGTCGATTTCGATAACTAGGGCTATTATTTCCTTGGCGAAATAGTACCCCCGGCTATTATTTCTTTCGTGAAATAACACCCGTCATACCTTGTAGATCCGACTAGATCAAGATCGCGTGGTGATCCACGGATTAACCCCGGCGTAGGAAAAGAACCCACAAAAGCGAGTGACCGCAAAACAGGAGATCGTGATTCGTTGGACAAACAAGGAAGATTATAACTTTTTCTTTTTCTTTTGATCTCATTGTAACCGGATCTTATAAAAAGACCGGATCTTTCTGTAACTGATAAACTATTACCAAAGAGTGTAATGACTTCAATGAAAGAAACAATTTTTCCCGCGAACAATCTGGCGACCACAGTGGGAGCCACCGATCTTGCTGCCGAGATCGTCGCGTCACAGCCGCGGATCTCAATCACGGTCAAGGAGGAGGTCGAGTATGAATTCGACCAACAAAAGTTCGAGGAGTATCTGTCATCCTCGTCCGGATCCACCTCCCCCCGCAAGTCCAAGAAGTTCTCCTCCAGGAGAAAAATCCGTTGGTATGAAGAAGTTGAGAATACCAACGAAGATCTCACCCCGATTGATGCCATGGTTGCATCAGGTGAGGCTCCACCAACCTCCAACCAGGTTAAGCCTGTTCCCGCCAATTCCTCTGTCACTCTTTCTAAGAGAGCTCGCAAAGGCAATGGAGTCCACTGACGGAATCCGCTATAACGCGGATCTGAAGAACAGGAGAGGCAAACAGCCTCAACAACCAATGAATGGCAGCTCCTCCAAGCCGCCAACGAACGAATGGATCCGTGTCACACGGAATCGTTTGACACTTGAAGAGCGCATTCGCAAATGCCGCGCATTATCAGCGTAGGCACGGGCTCAAGTCCAAGAGGCCCGTAGAAGACTGCAGAAGGAAGTTGCCAAGAAGCCACCACCAACCCGTCAAGTATTAAGGCCGAAGTCTGAAGCGGTGATTCAGACTAAGGAACAATCATTGTGGCCTTCGACGTAAGTTCAACCTCCGGCGAACCAATCTAAATCGCCGATAATTCCAGTAGCTACTCCGAGAGATCCCGCGGAATCATCCCGAAGAAGGAGGTCAGTTTTAGAGCGCCTCGGTCCGCTTCTCGTTGAGCGATGCAAAGCTTCAGTTCAAGAACGTTTGGGCCCGATGAAGAAGCCCCGAACGATTCAACATGCTGGGGGTCGCCGCCACCTTCAACATGACAAGGAGTTTAAGCCAGCTGCGCGCACTAATTTGTGCATCGAAGTCCAAGAGCACGCTGAGAATTCACGCCCAAAAAGGCATGTCTCGAGACGCGTGACTCTTGAGAGCCCAAAGAAGGCAGTTCTCCCTTAGAGGGAGACGTTGTCGTCTGATGACGATAACGTTATACCTGAGAAATCGTGCCGACACACGATAGGTTACTCCGACCTTCAAACCGACGAGTTGTACTATCATGATGGGAGCATGAGGAGAACCAGGAAGAGGAGTCCCCGAGGACTGGAAACTCAATGCCCCTGTTCCAAACTCATTCGAGCGGTATTGTCTGAGTGCAACTGCGTCAAGGCGGTCCCCGAAAGAGTTTCGGTTTTCGAAAGGCTCAATACCGAAACGCCAAGACCAATGTCTAGGTGTTTCCGACAAAGAAGAAGGGTAGTCGAAAATGGAGAATTTCCGAGGGTCACCACTAATATGACCAGCAAAGAGACGTCGACACAGGATAATCCTGAGTCGATTCCAGAAGTACCCCGGTGGATGACCCGTCTACAGTCCGGAGCTATCATACGAGGAACTTATGGTAGGGTTCGGACAAGATTACCGTCAGAAGATGAAGAATTGGATTCCTGCTCTGCTGTCGCATCAGACAATACAGTATCCAGCAAGGGACAAGCCCGCGAGTCACTGATGATAAGCGCGGAACAAGTAGCCAAGATGCTCGAAGAAGCCATGGCTAAACAACAGGAGAGCTTCAGGTTCGAAATGCAGATGGCCATGCAGAACATGAGAGAAATGCATGACCAACAAATCCAAGCATTGACGAACCAGCAAGGCGAGCCAAGTCGTCGTAACCAAGTTAATCTGGAAGATGAGGACACAGGTGCGAATGAAACCCATAACGCTAATAATCCTCTCGTCAATGCAGGGGGTGGTAGCGAGAATGCCAATGAAGACTCAGGTGAAAGCTTGAAGATTAAAAACCTCTAGAGCAAAATCAATACGTTGATTTCCGCTCAAGAGATGAAGAAAACAGGCATTCCTTGTCCATACCCAAGAGAATGAGAATCGATCCTATATCCGGCGAAGTTTAGCCTAATTAACTTCACGCCGTTTGATGGGAAAGGTTCACCCACTCAGCATTTGATTTACTTCAAATCGCACCTAGGGGTCATCTCTGGTAACGAACCTCTGATGGTACGGTCCTTCGTTAGCACTCTTCGTGGCGCCGCCTTCGATTGGTATCGCCGCCTCAAGCCAGGAAGCGTGAGTAGCTGGGACGACATGGAAACTAAGTTCCTCGCTAATTTCTTCGACGACGACACCGAGATATCCATCGGAACGTTGCTTGACGAGAAACAAAAGGACGGGGAATTGGTTGACACCTTCGTAAAAAGGTTCCGGAACAAGGCGATGAACTGTCGGGACCCGATCACTCAGGAGTTTATTCTCCAGACTTGCCACAACAACCTCGCATTGGACGTGTTGGAGGCAATGGGAACAGCTCCGTCTAACACTTGGAAAGACTTGAAGGTGCAAGGTGAACAAGCCTAACACTTCCTCCGAAGGAAGAAGGCCGAGAGGAACCTACCGACGGCTAATCCTCTGAACTCAAACTTCGCCTCTCGTGGTAAGGGCAAAGCACATGCAGCTACTGGTGGTACTAATAAAACATCACAACATCAATCCCGAAGGCAGCAAAAGACTTCGGACCCGAGACTCCAAAAAGAGTATTCCTTCAAGGACGAAGACGTTCCAGCCATCTTCGATTCCCTCCTTGAAAACAACAAGATCAAGCTACCACCTATCGCAAATCAGGAGGAAGCTGATAATACTGCGGATCCGAAGTACTGTGCATATCACAGGAGGGTCCTTCATCCTACCAAGGATTGCTTCGTTCTCAAGAATAGCATCCAAACCTTGGTTGAAGCCGGCGTCATAACGCTGAGATAAGCCAAATGAGAATGGCAAGACTCCGACAAGTATAAGAGTATAAACTGTTTCTCAATCCTCCGACCAGTATAAGAGGTTAAACTGCTCCCTGATACTCCAACATGTATATGAGTCTAAACTGTTTCATTTCTTTTACGGGAAGTTCCTGGAGAATTTTTATATGTAATATTCTTAAGGATAACCCGGTCATGTAACTGAGTACAATGTCGGACCCAGTTCCACAAGGGAAGCTGGGGGTGGATTATTCATGTATCGGGAAGTTCCAGAAAGAATACCACGGGTGATATTCTTAGGGATAACCCAATCACTATAAAAGTGATAAGTAAAACATCCACATTTAAAGGACGGTGGGTCCACTAAATTTTTTGTTCGCCAATTCATGGCAATTTCCAAAGCTTGACGTGTTAAGTCCTGATTACTTATCATCAAAACCTTTCATCGAGTGGCCAGTACAAACCAGTATTTCTACTGCTACTTGTATTCCACTCCCTTTGCTTTCAGGTCAAACTTATAAAAGTTAGGGCCACAACCAAAATCCCCTCTCGATTCCTTCAATGATCTTCCTTCCTTGTATTCGGGCTCACCTTCACCCTAATAGAAGACCGGGAAATAGAATATAAAATTCTTCCTTTCCCGCACCAACCTTTTCCAAGAATTTGTCAATCTAGGATTCATCCCAGGAAGTTTATCCCGAATCCTAAGCAGGGATAAGTCTGCGCCTAACACGCGCTACCGGTTTAGTCTTTCTCCGAAAAAGAAGACACAAGAGTTTGATTCTGGGGTATTCTATCCCGAAACCTAAGCAGGGATAAGTCTGCGCTTAACCCGCGCTGCCGGTTAGTTCTTAACCGTTAAAAAGAACACCCGCCCACATATTCAACATTGTGGCAGGTTGTTATTAATAACACCAAAATCCATGCCTTACACGCATGGGAAATTTCATCCTGAATCCTAAGAAAGGATATGCCGACGCCTAACACGCATCGCCGGTTTAGTCTTTTTCCGTAGAAGAAGACACCAGAGTTCGATTCTGGGGTATTTTATCCCGAAACCTAAGTAGGGATAAGTCAGCATCTAACACACGTTGCCGTGTAGCCTATTCCCGTGACAATGGCGAAGTCTACGTATTCGAAATCGTAGCGCCAAGTCTAAGAGAATTCACTCTCTTAGCACAACGTCACATGCGGAATGAATTTAGACAATCCGCCTGCTAGCCCGACTCAAACGGTAGTCGGTAAAGGCTAATCAAATCCGTTGAAGGCTGGGGGTTAGCCAAAAATCCTAAAGTCAACGCCTAACACGCGTCGCTGGGTAGTCTATTCCCGTGAGAAAGACGAAGTCTATGTATCCAATATCGTAGCACTAAGAGCGTTAACTCTCTTAGCACAACGTCACATGCGAAACGAATTTAGACAATCCGCATGCTAGCCCGACTCAAACGGTAGTCAGTAAAGGCTTATCAAACCCGTTGATGGCTGAGGGTTTTCCAAAAATCCTATAAATACGAGAGTCACTGACGCATCAGCTTCATTAGTTGGTCTCGTGACTTGAGCATCCAACGACATTCGAAACCCTAGGGTCAACGCCGGTCAACGCGTAACCCTAAGTCAACGCTAGTCAACGCGTTGTGATCAAAAAGTCAACGTACGATGTTCAAAACCCTAAGGTCAACGCCGGACAACGCGTAACCCTAGGTCAACGCCAGTCAACGCGTTGCGATCAAAAAGTCAACGTACGACGTTCAAAACCCTAGGGTCAACACGTAACCCTAGGTTAACGCCTATCAATACGTTGCAATGAAAGAATCAAGACTCCGACAAGTATAAGAGTATAAACTGCTTCTTAATACTCCAAAAAGTATACGAGTATAAACTGCTTCTTAACACTCCGAAAAGTATACGAGTATAAACTGCTTCTTAGTACTCCGAAAAGTATACAAGTATAAACTGCTTCTTAATACTCCGAAATATATAAGAGTATAAACTGCTTCTTAACACTCCGAAAAGTATACGAGTATAAACTGCTTCTTAGTACTTTAATAAGGTATACGAGTATAAACTATTCCCTATTTTTGGTTGAGAAGTTCCTGGAGAATATTTTTCTAAAAATACTCTTAAGGATAACTCAACGACACTACGCCGGACAACGCGTCGCAGATATGGACTCAGCGCCAACAATCGATGGTCAATTCTATGTCGAACCAACAAACACGAGCTAAAGATTAGAAAATCAGGAGTCGACTTCAAGTTTAAAATTCCGACAACGGTCAGACAATAAATGCAGCACCGGAACCCTTACAGACATTCGACAAAGCACCGAATAGCCTGAAGGATTGAAGGAATCAAGAACATAAGCCAATCCAAGGTCCCGTTACACCGACTGAAGGTTGGGACAATCATATCCAAAGTATTCCAGACTCTTCTATAAAAGAACGAGGCTGAAATACTTTGGAGGGGGTATCTATAGGCGTATAAAACTGCCTATAAGTTCCTGAACACAGCTCGGCACGGTGATTCGACAAACCAACGAACCAATGGGTGACGTATCTAAACACGAGCATTAGTCCACCATACCGAAGCCAAGTGACACGCGACGAAACGGATTAACGAGGCGATGAGGCTAACGAACCGCACGCAAACAACGGAATAAATCCACTCGCGTGCAGAATCAAGATAACGGTTCGGCGAATCAACGAGTCATCCAACTGTAGAACGGATTCCAACTCGAACACCGAAGCGAATTTACTGCCATATCGGGATCCGGACTACCAAATCAGAGTCCAGATCAACAACGAAGCGCAAAACCGGATAACAGACACAACAGCGAACACCCAGAAGAGCTCGGTCGAACCCGAACCACTCAGGCGGCTCACCGAACCACCTAGGTGGCTCGGCGGCCGAGCCACCAAGTGGTGGCTCGGCGCGAGCCAACTCGGTGGTCGGTTGGCGAGCCACCTCGGTGGCTCTGGTGGCCGAGCCACCTTCGGGTGGCTCACCCGAGCCATCTTGAAGTGGCTCGGTGGTTGAGCCACCTCTAGGTGGCTCGGGCCAGGCCACCAAGGTGGCTCGGCCACCACCAGCCAGCCTGAGTGGCCGCAGCCACCTTTGGTGACCGAGCCACCTGGCAGTTCTGGGCCCAGATCTGGGCCCAGATCCGCTTAGAGAAGCCTATAAATAGACCCCTATGGCTCATTTGTCAAAGGTTGGAACTTTGGGAGCCGAAATTCTGCCGGATTGAGAATTGGACTTGAACTTTCGGAGCTTAGAAGACTCAACTTCCAGATCTGGTTCTTGGCGATCATCCACATCAAATAAGGCAGGAGTTTGAGAGAGATCAGATCTGAGATCTACACGGTTTTCCTCCGGATCAAAGCTTGGCCTTTGATCCCGAGAAGAGTCTCGATTTCGCTTGGTCGATTTTGATAACTAGGGCTATTATTTCCTTGGCAAAATAGTACCCTCGGCTGTTATTTCCTTCATGAAATAACACCCGTCATACCGTGTAGATCAGACCGGATCTAGATCGCACGGTGGTCCACGGATTAACCCCGGCACAGGCAAAGAACCCACAAAAGCGAGTGACCGCAAAACAGGAGCTCGTGATTCGTTCAACAAACAAGGAAGATTGTAACTTTTTCTTTTTCTTTTGATCTCGTTGTAACCGGATCTTATAAAAAGACCGGATCTTTCTGTAACCGATAAACTGTTACCAAAGAGTGCAATGACTTCAATGAAAGAAACAATTTTTCCCACGAACAAGCACGTCAAACGCAATGCCAACACCTTGCACGCGAATTCTCCAAGGCTTTGGATCAGGTGGACAGACTCTGTTACCAAGCAGATTTGCAGTTCAGAAAGCACAAGTGGCTAAGCCATCTCTACAGCATGCTTCGGGAACCTCCTCCCAACCACCTACTAACGAATGGGTTCGTGTCAACTGAACCGTTCCACTCTTGAGGAGCGCATTCAGAAGCATCGCGTACTTCTTGCGCATACCCAGATCCTTGTGCGAAAAGCACAAGAAATACAAAAGGAAGAGGCGGTTAAGAGATCACCGAGATCCAAACAAATTTGGATGCTAAGGGCCAAATCAACGTCTAATGCAAAAGCAAACGATGTTGCTCCCCAGCCTTCGTCAACTTCGGATCACGTTCCTTCTGCCACCACACCTTCGGTGAAACCCTATGACAATGTGGACCTCTCCAAATTTAGAATTCTGTTGAAGGATTGCCCGGGTACTTTACATGAAGATCAAGGCAAAGCGCCTGTTAAGGAATGCTTAGGACCGTTCATGGAACCCTGAGCAACCATCCAGACTGGGGGTCGTATGCGACATCCTAACCAGGAGCCTGTTAAAATTTTATCCTCACACAGGTATGATTCTAAACGTGTGACTCCTGCTAAATCCAATAAAGTGCTACCTATTCATAAGAAAACACGCCGAACAAATAACATCGTTACACCTGAGGAATCAAACCAATAGCCGATAGGTTGTTCTAACCGCAACGTCGATGAGTTGTACTATCAAGCTAGGGGTACGAATAAATCTCGAAAGAGAAGTACCCGGGAAGCAGACTTTCACTGTCCATGTACCAAACTTATCAGGGTAGTATTATCAGTATGTAACAATCTCAAGACCGTTCTACAGAGGGTCTCGGTATTTGAAAGGATCTCCACCAAAATGTCCAAGTCCAAGCAAAGGTGTTTCTATAGAAAAAGATCAGCTGCGCAAGATGATGAACTCCTAAAGGTCACCATCAATAAGGTTGATAAGGAGAAGTCAACGCGAAGTTTCAATCCTCGATATTTTTCGGACATATCCTAACGTATAACTCGGTTACGTGTGGGAACTACTAGGTGTAGGGACTATCAGAGGATGAATAGCGGATTATCCTTGGATGATGAAGCATCAGATGCAAACTCTGCCATCGCTTCTGATAATACGGTACCCAGCATTGGACAATCTCGCGAGGCGTTTATGGTCAACACTGAGCAAATGGCCAAAATCATCGAGGACGCCTTGGCTAAGCAAAAAGAGAACTTCAAGTTCGAAATGGAAATGGCTATGCTGCAAATGAGGGAAGAGCATGATCAACAGATCCGAGCCTTGTCAAATCAGATAGGTGAATCTAGTCATTATAATAATATTAGTCAAGCAGCTAGCGATTCAGATGTGGATGAACACATCGATGCAGATAACCCTCCTGTTGATCAAAACGCTAGGATTAGCCCTACTGAGAATAACAACGGGGGTGGCCCCGCCAATAATAACAACACTGGGGGTGGCCCCATTATTCCTCCTCAAAATCGACCAAGGAAGGATACGAGCGAGGATTAAAAGATAAAGGACCTAGAGAGCAAAGTCAACGCTCTGATGTCTACTCGAGAGGTGAAGAATATCGGTATTCTATGTCCTTACCCAAGAGAGTGGGATTCGATACCGTATCTAGCGAAGTTCAACCTGATCAACTTCACGTCATTTGATGGAAAGGGTTCCCCCACTCAGCATCTAATCTACTTCAAGTCTCACTTGGGTGTGATTTTTGGGAATTAATCCCTGATGGTCCGGTCATTCGTCGGCACCCTTCGCGGATCTGCCTTCGATTGGTACCGCCATCTCAAACCTGAAAGCATCAATAGCTGAGACGAACTAGAGAACCTATTCCTCACTCACTTTTTTGATGATGACGCCGAGATATCTATTAGGACACTCTTTTAGGAGAAACAGGAAGACGAAGAGACGATCGACGACTTCATCAAACGTTTCCAGAATAAGGCGATGAACTGCCAAGATCCGATCATGGAGGACTTCATCCTCCAAAGATCTCATAATAACCTATCTATTGAGATATTGGAAGTTATAGGAGTCGCACCGTCCAACACATGGAAAGAGTTGAAGACACGCGGAGAGCAGGCCAAACGCTTCCTCAGAAGGAAGTAAGCCGAGAGAAGCCAACCAACGGCTAACTCTCCGAACTCAAGCTTCGTCTCCCGTGGTAAGAGGAAGGCGCCTGCTGTAGTTGTTGATATTAATCAGACGTCATAACAACAACCCTAAAGATAGCAAAAGACTTCGGATCCGAGACTCCAAAAAGAGTACTCCTTCAAGGACGAAGACGTTCCAGCCATTTTCAAGTCCCTCCTTGAAAATAAAAAGATCAAGTTACCACCTATCACAGATCAGGAGGAAGCTGACAATACTACGGATCTGAAGTACTATGCATACCATAAAAGGATCCTTCATCCTACCAAGGCTTACTTCACTCTCAAGAATAGCATCTAAACCTTGGTTGAAGTCGGCATCATAACGCTCAATTAAGTCGAATGAAGACTCCGACAATTATAAGAGTATAAACTGCACCTTCTGATAAGAGGAGGAGGAGGATTTTGATGGAGGATGAGATCTTTCCATACTTGCAGGAAGAGGAGGATTTTGATGGAGATGAGAAGAAATATTCCTCGAACTTGACTTCGTCGAACTCGTACTCGACTTCTGAATCAACCAGGATCTTGATCATCGGTTGTGGCACGACAACCTTTGTGATGAGGATGTTAGCTCCCACTATGGTCGCCATCGTGTTTTAGTGGAAAGTTGGTTCTTTCATTAATGGACTCATCACAACTTTAGTCGTTAAAATGATCTTAACAAATGAAAATAAAAATTATAACTTTCTGAAAACACACACAACGGACGTTTATCACCCACTGTTTGCGTAGGATCTTGTCCTGTTTTCGGGTTTATCCATGGACCACTGAATGATCAGATCTAATATAAAGATTTTGTTGCCTTACAATGGAGACAAAAACTAAAGTAACTATCTCAGCAAAGCGAGATAATTACTCTTCTCGAGAATCACGCTAGGTGCGATCTCAAGGAAATGGATGAACGAGTGTAGTTCTCTCGAACTCTTCATCTTTATGCTGAAGAAATCACCAAGATCACCTCCTCCTCTCTGACGTTCATGTATCCATACTCTTCAATTCGATAGGGCTTCACCGAGGCTTGAGAATTCCGGATCTCTACAAGTGAAGGCCCTAGGGCTATATTCATAGGCTTTAGAAACTTGGTTTTTAGATAAGAAAGAATGATTTGATCTTATCCTTAGTTGTAACCACTTAACCACATTCAAAGATAACTCCAAATCAGTTGGAGAGGCTTTGGATCAGAATCAGAGTAGTTAACATCGAAGAAGTGGCATTAAATGACATTTTCGGGGCCGGGATAGTCTCGGNTCTAGCCTAGGCTGAGACTGTCTCGGCCCTGGATAAGACACAAATGAGTCTTGGCCTTGGCCGAGACGCCATTTCCTACTTTTGACTGTTTTTTGTCGTAACTTTCCAATCCGATTTCAGAAGAACGTGATTCAAAGTGCGTTGAAAGTCATAGAAGAGATCTACAACCTCCCATAGGTGGATCACACGTTGAGTGGATGAGAGATGAGTGGCGCTTCATTTTTTATGGTCAAATGTAACTCTCGATCGAGTTGTTTCATCACCATTTGACCGTCTCATTGACTTGTACGCTTGGTCAACTTGCTTCATACATTTATTGACGTCAGATAATCATCCTTGACTCAAATAATGATGTTCATCATCTTTTCTCCACCTCGAGTTGTGTGCGGTTATCTATAGGTAATGTTCGACTCCTATAATAGGCATCATGATCTTATCGGCATTTAGTTTGACAAGGCGATACGCTCCTTTCGAATAGATCGTCTTTACTATGAATGGTCCTTCCCACTTAAATTAGAATTTTCCTTTTGTTGGACCCTAGAGGGGGGATGATTAGGGTCAAGAGGCTCTAATATGCAATAAAAATCAAATACAAGCAAACCACAAAACAGTAATACAATTTAAAGTAAAAGAGATAGGGTTAGGAATCGTTATCCTTGACGCGCGATGTGTTAACGAGGTTCGGCCCGCTGACCTACGTCCCCGCTCCCCACTCTCGAGGAGAAATCCACTACACACCCGGTTTGGAAGCCGGAACTTCGTCTACACAGCGATCCCACACGATCTCTCTCACTACACAGTTTGATCTCAACAGATCACACTCCCTCACAGTTGATCTACACAAGATCTCACTCACACAGCAGAAGAAAGGATGCAAGACTCTCTCTTTACACAGCCCCTATAGCAAAGAGAAAGAGTACTGAAGCTGGGAAGTGAATCACACTTAAAAACAGAGAGAAAACACAGAAACCGGACTTTGAAATTTTTTTTCTCAGGAAACAAAAGACTCTCTGGTTTTTTGCAAACGTTAGGGCTAAGGGAGAAGAAGAAGTTTGGGGTTTTTATAGAAGAGATTAAATCAATTTAAAACAAAACCCAATCTTTTCAAATAGGATAATAATCTCCTTTACAGACCCTTATCTCAGACTGTGCCAAACGCAGTTAAGTGTAAGCGCAGTTTACTAGGCAAATGACCGTTTAAAAAAAGTCGCGGTTGACTGAAGGGAACTTCGGTCGTCCGAAATAATCCTTCGGTCGACCGAAAAACTTAGTCGGTCGACCGACCAAAAAACCGGTCGACCGACAGCCCATCGGTCGACCGGCGCGGTCGACCGATATGAAAATTGAAATTTCGGTCGACCGCACCGGTCGACCGATGACCTCTCTGGAAAATAGTAAGGAATGGCTATGGGAGAGGTCGACCGGACCGGTCGACCGCTTTCTGATATTTTGCAGAAAACAGATTTTGACCCAACTTGAAATATTTGCAAAATATTTATTTGACCTCTGAAAATTCTAAAACTTTGTAAAATGTTTTTAATATTAAAAACGAACTGCTTGGAAAAAGAATTTTGCAGATAGGTCCTCATACTTATGAAAAATAGTATTTTGTGAAAAACGCTTAAAAACATAAGTATGAAAACATGTGTGTGATTCCCAATAGCTATAAGTAAAATCAGTAACTCTTTGCCTACATTCTAGCACTAGAGAGAAAATAAAAACTAGCTAAAATCCTCACATAGAATACAGTTCTTGAGTCTTGATAGCTTTAAGTTTGATGAAGCTTCTTTATGAATTTGTTGTTCTTGAATTAACATTGCTTCATCATTATGCCTCCTCCTCCTTTGGATATCATCGTTGTAGCATATATTCCATCCATCCTCCATTAATGGCACTAACGAGCTTGATAAATGAATTTACTACATTTACACTCAATAAGCCATTAGTACGGATAATGGTGGTTGTAAAACATCATCAAAACATAAGGGCTAACACCTTTCTCCTTGGAATTAAGTATCATCGATCATTTGACGATGAGGACCAAGTCTCCTTCCTTGGAGAATCTCTATTTGACTTTCTTGTCAAAAGCCCTGGATATTCAAGCCCGATAGAACTCGATATTTTGCTTAGCTTCAAGCCGCTTTTTATCTAACGCCTCCAGTTCTTCGAGACACCATCGATGACTTTCTTCAGTAGTCATCCTTGTTGCAAGTTCAATGTGTAGAGATGGAATCTGGATTTCTAGGAGCAATATGGCTTCATATACGTATACCAAGAAATAAGGTGTGGTGTCAGTTGGGCCGCGGACCGTAGTGCGATACGCCTATAAACTCTCACCAAGCTTATCATCCAAATCATGCTTGCTGGCAGATGTTAACTTGGTTAAGATCTTAACAATTATCTTGTTGAAAGCTTTAATTAGTCCATTTGCCAATGGATTGTAGGTAGTGGATGCCATTTTCTAGATTCTAAACTTGTCACAGAACCGAGTAAATTCATGAATAATGGATTGAGACCCGTTGTCATGAATGATATGACTTGGGATGCCGTATCTGTAGATGATGTGATGCTTTATAAATTTAACCACATCGCTAGTTTTGACTTGTCTCAAGGGAATGGCTTCAGCCCATTTAGAGAAGTAATCGGTTATTAAAAGGATGAAACGATGAGTTTTTGCTGATGGCGGAGATATCGGTCCGACAATATCCATCCCCCATGTTTCGAATGGCCACGAAGTCACTGTTGGATGTAGGTCTTCATGTAGTTGATGCATGTAATTAGCATGGATCTGACACGGGTGGCAACGCCTTGCATAAGTTACAGCGTCACTAATCATCTTGGGCCAGTAGTAGCCTATTCTTCGAAAACGATTCTAGAGCTTAGGTCAGGGTTGGTGGGCTCCGTAGGTACCATTATAGGCTTCCTTCAGGGCTTCTTGTGTTTCTTTGGTTGACAGGCATCGTAATAGCAATCCATCATATGACCTATGATACAATGTCTTTGTCATTGAGTCATAGTAAAATCTTAGCGCACATCTGCGGATAGACTCTCGCTCTTTGACGTCATCGGGGAGTATGTCATATAAGACGTAGTTAATAATTGGGAAACACCAATCTCTTGGTTAGAGTTAACTTGTAGCCAGTTGAGTTGTATTCAATTCCAGAGCGTACTTCAGTCGAAAGAGTTGTTGACTTGCGACAATGATGTGCTGACTTGTCCTTGGCGATTGGGTCAAAGTAACTTCAAGCATCGTCATGTTGGACCCTAGAGGGGGGTGATTAGGGTCTTAAGGCTATAATAGTGCAATAAAAAATGTGTTAACGAGCTTTGGCTCGCTGACCTACACCCCTGCTCCCCACTCTCGAGGAAAATCCACTACACAACCCGGTTTGGAAGCCAGAACTTCTTCTACACAACGATCTCTATAAGATCTCATAACTACACAGTCGATCTCCACAAGATCTCACACCCACACAGTTGATCTTCACAAGATCAAGCTCTCAACAGTAGTATTAGTGTAAAAGACTCTCTCTTTACAATATCCCTATGGCAATGAGAGAGATTGCACTTGAAGCTTGAGATGTGAAAACGAAACAATGATTATCAAGATGAAAGTTGAAGCTCTTTGAAAACAATAAACTTGAAAACAAGAGTTTTGCAATTAAAGCTTGATTCTGAGGTGGTTGGGGTGTTGGGTATTTATGATGAAAGAAAACAGCAGCCAAAGCCCCCAAAGAATCAAACAAAATCTCCCAAAAAAAGGAATTCTAAAACTGTACAAAAATAGCCGTTACAGTGTTATGAGTCGACTCAGTACTATTCACGAGTCGACTCATAATTAGACGTTATAGGCTAAAAATCAACTTAAGGGTCGACTCATAAAATTCATGAGTCGACTCATTATGCATGGGTCGACTCATTATGCATGGGTCGACTCATGAGGTCATGGGTCGACTCAGCAGAAACAAATAATATATTCCAGCATAGTTTATGAGTCGACCTTGACAGTCATGAGTCGACTCATCCTGATGGGTCGACTCATGATATTTATGAGTCGACTCGTAAGAAACAAATAACAAATACGGGGCAGTTTATGAGTCGACTCAATACTGTTCATGAGTCGACTCATAAACATGCACACAGAAAATGTCACTTTGAACTGTGTTAAAAATTATCAAATAAATTCAGAAAAATGTAAAACTTTGAGAATAGTTTATAAACATTTTAACAAACTTGTTTGAAAAGAGATTTTGTAAAAAGGTTCTTGTATTTGTGAAAAACAATATTTTGTCAAAACGCTCAAAAATCTAAGTATGAAAACGTGTGTGTGATTTCCCAATAGCTTCAAATAAAATCTAAGCTACTTGCCTATATTCTAGCACTAGAGAGAAAAAAACTAGCTAATATCCTCACATAAAATTACAATTCTTTGAGTCTTGATATAGCTTGAGTTGATGAAGCTTCTCATTGCATTTGTTGTTCTTGAATTAACATTGCTTTATCTCTATGCCTCCTCCTCCTTTGGATATCATCGTCATAGCTCATATTCCATCCAATCCTCCGTGCATGGTACTAACAAGCTTGATATATATATTAACTATAATATCACTCAACAAGCAATTAGTACCGATAATGGTGGTCGTAAAACATCATCAAAACATAAGGGCTAACAATCTCTTCCTTTTTTATGATGAAAACCAACCATTATATAGGAGCCAAATAAATATAGCTTATAGATAGTAGCTCCCCCTATCTATGAGCTCCCCCTTACTATGTGCACAAATGAGGAAATTTCTCTTCCCCTTTGTCACCATCAAAATGGGGTAAAAAATGGTAAATAAAAATGCATATGAAATGTAACTAACCAAGCAAGCAAATAGAACTTTCACATAATGCATAACCCCAAACCATTTCTTATGCGACAAAAATCATCTTCACTAAGAGGCTTAGTAAAGATATCCGCTAATTGAGATTTTGTGTCAACAAACACAAGAAATACATCTTGCCTCTCTACATGATCGCGTAAGAAATGATGGCGCACATCAATATGCTTGGTTCTAGAATACAAAGCCAAATTTTTTGAAATATTGATAGCACTATTGTTATCACAAAAGATTTTTATATTTTGAAAATCCAAATCATAGTCAACCAAACTTTGTTTCATCCACAAAACTTGGGCACAACATAAGCCGGTGGCAATGTATTTCACTGCCGTAGTGGACAAGGCAACATAATTTTGTTTCTTGGAAGCCCAAGAGACAAGGGACTTACCCAAGAATTGACATGTACCACTCGTACTCTTGCGATCTACCTTACAACCAGCAAAGTCGGCATCACAAAAACCATATAGATCAAAAGAGGTGCTTTTAGGATAAAATAAACCAAGATCAATTGTTCCATGAACATATTTAATAATTCTCTTAACGGCAATCAAATGAGATGCTTTAGGAGAAGCTTGAAAACGTGCACATGCACACACACTAAACATGATATCAGGTCTACTAGCGGTGATATAAAGAAGACTATATATCATATCTCGGTATAGTTTTTGGTCCACATCCTCACCACTATGATCCGTATCAAGCTTGACACTTGTACTCATGGGAGTTGGTGCATGCTTAGACTCCAAATTAAATTTCTTCACCAATTCTCTAGCATACTTGCTTTGAGAAATGAATATCCCATCCTTAGTTCTAGCATACTTGCTTTGAGAAATGAATATCCCATCCTTAGTTTGCTTGACTTGGAGCCCGAGAAAGAATATGAGCTCTCCCATCATGCTCATCTCAAAATGATCTTGCATAACTTTAGAAAAATCCTTGCATATAGATTCATTAGTAACACCGAAAATGATATCATCAACATATATTTGAACTAAAATAAAATTATTTTTTCTTTTTCTCACAAAAAGAGTATTATCAATTTTTCCTTTAGAAAAACCATTTTCAAGATGTAAACTAGAGAGGCGAGCATACAAGCTCTAGGAGCTTGTTTTAACTCATATAAAGCTTTTTGAACCCGGTAAACATGATTAGAAAAAGCATGATCCATAAAATCGGGGGGTTGCTCAACATATACTTCCTCTTTTATAAAGCCATTTAAACAGGCACTTTTGACATCCATTTGAAACAATTTGAAATCTTTAAAGCTTGCAAAAGCCAAAAACATCCTAATTGATTCTAAACTTGCAACCGGTGCAAAGGTTTCATCATACTCTGTACCCTCTTCTTGATTGTATCATTGGGCAACCAAACGAGCTTTATTTCTAGTAACAATGCCATGTTCATCAAGTTTGTTTCTAAAAACCCATTTTATTCTAATTACACTAGCATTGTTAGGTCTAGGAGCTAGTTTCCAAACATCATTTCTTCGAAAGTTGTTTAGTTCATCATGCATAGCTAAAACCCAAAATTCATCATTTAAAGCATCATTAATCTTATTAGGTTCTAATTGAGATAGAAAGGCAACATTACTACACTCACTCAAAGCCTTTGAGTGAGTTAGAACCCCTTGTGAAGGATTTCCAATGATTTACTCCTTTGGATGATTTGGTGCAAATTTCCATGCTATGGGGAGTTCTTCTTGTTCTTGCTCTTGAATGTTGTTTGTGCTTTCCCCATCCTTTTCAACATCTATTGAGGGTGTTTCATTTATTTGCAAAAATTCCAATCCTCCCTCAACATCATCATCATCTTTCCTAGGCAAACCAACTTGTAAACCAATATTAGTCTCATCAAAAGTAACGTTTATAGATTCTTCAACAACAAGAGTTTGTTTGTTGAAGACTCTATAAGCCTTACTTCGAGGTGCATATTTTATAGATTCTTCAACAACAAGAGTTTGTTTGTTGAAGACTCTATAAGCCTTACTTCGAGGTGCATATACTAGGAAAATGCTAACATCAATTTTAGAATCAAATTTATCATGGTAATCTTTTGTATTTAAAATAAAACATTTACAACCAAAGATACGAAAATATCTAATAAAAGGAGTTTTGTTATAAAATAGTTCATAAGGAGTTTTCTTAAGCTTTGATCTAATCAACACATGATTTAAAACATGGCAAGTCATATTGACGGCTTCCGTCCAAAAATATTTAGGCAAATCAAAAGAGTTTAACATAGTTCGTGCTATCTCTTGTATGGTACGATTTTTCCGTTCAACAACACCATTTTGTTGTGGTGTTCTTGGAGCAGAAAACACATGAGTTATACCACGATGCGCACAAAAATCATAGAAAGAGATATTTTGAAATTCACCACCAGAAAACACATGAGTTATACCACGATGCGCACAAAAATCATAGAAAGAGATATTTTGAAATTCACCACCATGATCACTTCTTATTTTAACAACTTTCAAATCTTTTTCATTTTTAATTCTTTTAACATGATTCGAAAATTCATCAAAACATTCATTTTTACTTGCAAGAAAGATGGTCCACGTAAAATGAGAAAAATCATTAATGATAACAAAAACATAGTGTTTGCCTCTAAGAGAGGTAACACGCATAGGACCAAATAAATCAAGATGATGTAATTGCAATGGTTTAGAAGTTGATACCTCATTGATGGATTTGAAGGTAGACTTAGTTTGTTTACCTTTAGCACAATCTTCGCATATAGCATCTTTGATAAAATTCAAGTTTGGTAACCCTTTTACAAGATTCCTCTTGGACAATTTAGATATCAATTCCATGTTCGCATGTCCAAGCCTCTTATAACAAATCTAAGGGTTTTCATCAACCGTCGCAAGGCACTTCACATCTTGATCTACTAGTTCATTCATCTCAAAAATGTATACATTAGATTTTCTATTAGCAACAAAAATAGTTTTTTCATTTGAGCTAACAATGCATTTGTCCGGTTTAAAAGAAATATCAAAACATTTTTCACTCAATTGGCTAATTCTAAGAAGATTATGATTCAAGCCATTAACCAAATAAACATCTTCTATAATGGGAGAGGGTGTCTTACCAATACATCTAATACCAATGATTTTACCTTTCTCTCCACCACCGAAAGAGACGCAACCTCCTTCAATCCTTGATAGGTCATATGATGTGAGCAACCACTATCAAGGTACCACATCTCCTTACGTCGTTGCCGTGACGTTCCCTACAACTACAAGAGATGAAGGTGTAGTAACTTTAGGTACCCAAGTCTTGGGTCCTTGGTGGTTAGCAATCTTGGCACCTTTGGGTACCCATGTCATTTCATAAAAATTATGATTATCTTTAATCCTACAATGAATAGAAATATGACCATGTTTCATGCAATATGTGCACACAAAATTTCTTTTGTGTGTTTGAGTATGAGATCTATGAAATCTATTTCTACCATGCTGATGATGATTAGCATAAGCATGAGTGGGTCTAATCCTACCACTCTCAATTTCAAGTCTTTCAATCTTGGATCTTAATTGTTTGTTTTCAAAATTAAGATCCCCTAGCAATTCATCTTTTAATGCAAGAGAGGTTTGTAGTTGTTCTAGTTTGGCATCACAAGCAGCATGCAACTTTTTAAAGGAAGAAAATTCTTTTGATATCCTTTTAAACTAAACGTTTAATTCGTCTAATGACGTAGCTAGATCACATTGCATATAAAAGGATTCACTTTCGATGTCGGAAACTACCTCCTTTTCATAGGCCATGAAGCAAATGTTAGGATCATGAAGAGCAAGTTTAGCTCCTTCTTCATTGCTATCCGAATCACTTGGTTTTGATTCCTCCCATCCGGCATACATGGCTTTCTTCTTCTTGTACTTCAAGTATTTCTCTTTGAGCTTGGGGCAATCCTTAGCGATGTGACCCGGTTCATTGCATTCAAAGCACTTTTCTATACGTGAAGAAAATTTGTTGTTAGATCGGAGATTAAACTTCCTGTTCATTTTAATGAGTCTAGAGATTATTCTAGAGAGATGAGCCACTTCTCTCAAAAAATCAACTTCACTCCTCGACGATGATGAGGAGTTATCACTAGCTGCTTTGAGAGCTATGGTCTTCATTTTTGGTGATGGCTCCTCAACTTCCCACAGGGTCACTTCCTCCTTCTCCTTTCCCTTGAGCTTTTTCTCATGAACCTTAAGCTTGTCGATGAGGCCATCGAGAGCTAGAGTAGTAAGATCGTAAGCTTTTTCTATGGCCGTAGCTTTGGGTTCCCATGCCGGAGTCAATGAACGAAGAATCTTATAGTTCATCTCTTGGATAGTCAAATGTTTGTCAAGACCATGCAATTCATTAATTATGTTAGTAAAGCGAGAAAACATAGCATCAATGGATTCATTAAGAAGCATCTTAAATAACTCATATTCATGCATAAGCCCACTAATCTTGGATTCCTTAACTTGGGGGTTCCTTCATGTGTAATACACAATTTTACCCATATTTCGTATGTGGTTGCACACGTAGAAATCCTATTATGCTCATTGGGGGAAAGACCGCAAATTAAGGCGTTCATGGCCTTTGCATTGAGATTGGCTTGGTGCCTTTCTCCATCGGTCATGTTCCCGACTTTGGGCTTTTCTACATATTTTTTCTCTATGAGTTCTAGAATGTTAAGATCAATGAAACGAAGGTAAATCCTCAGTGTAGCCTTCCAAAAAGCAAAATTACTACCCGTGAAAAGTGGTGGTCTAGTGGTGGATTGTCCCTCTAACATATGCACATTCATTGAAGCCTCCATAAGATCTTTTCTCTAAGGTGGTTAGACCAAAAACTAATATAGAGACTAAGCTCTGATACTAATTGTTGGATACTAGAGGGGGGTGATTAGGGTCTTAAGGCTATAATAGTGCAATAAAAAAATGAGACAAGCAACAAACCACAAAATGAACAAGTAGAGAAAATGAGATAGAGCTAGAAATCGTTATCCAAGTGACGCGCGATGTGTTAACAAGGTTCGACCCGCTGACCTACGTCCCCGCTCCCCACTCTCGAGGAGAATCCACTACACAACCCGGTTTGGAAGCCGGAACATCTTCTACACAACTACACAATCGATCTCACAACTACACAGTCGATCTCCACAAGATCTCACACCCACATAGTTGATCTTTACAAGATCAAGTTCTCAATAGTAGTAATAGTGTAAAGACTCTCTCTTTACAATGTCCCTATGGCAAGGAGAGAGATTGCACTTGAAGCTTGGGATGTGAAAACGAAACAGTGATTATCAAGATGAAAGTTGAAGCTCTTTGAAAATAATAAACTTGAAAACAAGAGTTTTGCAGTTAAAGCTTGATTCTGAGGTAGTTGGGGTGTTGGGTATTTATGAGGAAAGAAAACAGTAGCCAAAGCCCCAAAGAATCAGATAAAATCCCCTAAAACCAGGAATTCTGAAACTGTACAAAAATAGCCGTTACAGTGTTATGAGTCGACTCAGTACTATTCATGAGTTGACTCATAATTAGATGTTATAGGGTAAAAATCAACTTAAGGGTCGACTCATAAAATTCATGAGTCGACTCATTATGCATGGGTCGGCTCATGAGGTCATGGGTCGACTCAGCAGAAACAAAACACATATTCCAGCACAGTTTATGAGTCGACCTATGACAGTCATGAGTCAACTCATCCTAATGGGTCGACTCATGATGTTTGTGAGTCGACTCGTAAGAAAAAAATAACAACTACGGGGCAGTTTATGAGTCGACTCAATACTGTTCATGAGTCAACTCATAAACATGCACACAGAAAATGTCACTTTGAACTGTGTTAAAAATTATCAAATAAATTCAGAAAAATATAAAACTTTAAGAATAGTTTGTAAACATTTTGAGAAACTTGTTTGAAAAGAGATTTTGCAAAAAGGTCCTCGTATTTGTGAAAAACAATATTTTGTCAAAACACTCAAAAATCTAAGTATGAAAACATGTGTGTGATATCCCAATAGCTTCAATTGAAATCTAAGCTACTTGCCTACATTCTAGAACTAGAGAGAAAAAGAAGAACTAGCTAATATCCTCACATAGAATTACAATTCTTTGAGTATTGATATAGCTTGAGTTGATGAAGCTTCTCATTGCATTTGTTGTTCTTGAATTAATATTTCTTCATCACTATGCCTCCTCCTCCTTTAGATATCATCGTTGTAGCTCATATTCCATCCAATCCTCCGTGCATGGTACTAACAAGCTTGATATATATATATATTAACTATAATATCACTAAACAAGCAATTAGTACTGATAATGGTGGTTGTAAAACATCATCAAAATATAAGGGCTAACACGCCAATGAATTGGCATGTGTATTCTTGTGACGTGTCACATAGTCAATGTAAAAGTCTTCAAATAATTTGACTAATTTGATATCCCTTTCATGACAAGGAATTAGATTTTCGTTCCTAACTTCGTATTCCCCTATCATCTGATTGAAGATGAGTTTGGAGTCGCCATATACTTTGAGGTGTCTTATCCCTAATTCTTTGAAAAGATCAAGTCTAATGAGCAAGGCATTATACTCTACTACATTATAAGAGCACGACTCTGTTAAAGAGAAGGCTCAGGGTAACCCGAGATTCTTGGGAGAGATCAAGACGACCCCCACTCCTATGACATTATTCCCTTTTGGGCTTGCCCAGGATGCACCATCAAAGAATAATTGTCAAACTTCCTTCTGTGTAGTCGCATTGGCTTCATACGTTTCATCCAACATGTCTTCGAATAAATCGGTTTTTGATTCTAGCGGATGACTAGCCATAAGATCGCAGATTGCTTACCCTTTGACGGATTTCTGTGGCATAAAGTATATATCATATTAGGATAATAAAAGTACTCATCTTGCTAGGTGCCAATTTAATGATCCGGGATGTGTCATGAAGACTCATCTGGGATTCACCCAAGAAAAGACATATACTATTTGACTGACCAGGTAATGTCGCATTTTCTAAATTGCAAACACTAAGGCCAAAAACTCCTTCTTGACCATGGGATACCGATGTTCACCTCCCAATAAGGTTCTACTCAAGTAATAGACAGTTTTCTAGTGGTTGTCGTCATCATCTTGTGCTAACAGGGCACCCAAAGAATGCTCCATCGCCCACACATAGATCAATAAGGGTTTCCCTACGACAGCAGCTGCCAGAACAAGTAGGTTTGAGAGATAATTTTTGATCTCATCGAATGCTTCCTGGCAAGCTTCGTCTTATACAAATGACACACCTTTCTTCATCAGCTTTGAGAAGGGTTGGTATTTACCAGAGAGATTTACGATGAATCTACGGATGTATGCCAGACGTCCTTGCAGTCCTCTCAATTCTTTAAGATTCCAAGGTGGCTGCAACTCCTGGATAGCTCACACTTTGTGGAGATCTATATGTATCCCTTTCGGTGTGACAATAAATCAAAGAAATTTTCCACTCGACATCCCCAAAAATAACTTTTTAGGATTCATTTTCAATTATTAGGATCACATTAGTGAAAGCACCCTAATGCTACTAAAAAGGAACCCTAGAGGGGGGTGAATAGGGTTTATGCTAATCTAATTGATTTAATGCCAATTAAAAACTAATTAACAATATATTCTAGTAAGAATAATATTCAACAAGATATGAGCAAGGATATATAAACTAACACAAGGGTAAAATAAACAATAAGCAAATAAGAGTGATAGTGCGCAAATAAACAATGCAAACACACAATATGATCATGGAGTTTGGACCTTCCATCCTATGTCTCCGCTCCCCACTCCTGGAGAGAAATCCACTATCACACCGGGTTTTCTACGCTCACCCGAATAATATTTACACCACATAATATAGGTTTTCAACGCTCACCGATCAACATCCACAATCTCACAATGTAACTACACTAACTACCACCTCAAGTGTTAGTCTCTAGCCCGTGTCTCCCTCAACTGTTAGGAATTACAACCTCTCTAGGCATTACCACCTACCCCACTCTTCATAGCACGACCCCGTCTCTCACCACACACTCCTCTTGGTGTACTAGTGTAATACAAAGTGAACCTCACAATTAAGCTCGCTAATAACAAATGATTTATTCTCTAAACAAAGTGATAACTCAATTAAGCACAACTCAAAGTTACAATCTTTTACAACCCCAATATACTATGTATGTAAATACTAAAAGCTCAAATAGGTGTGTGTAACAATGAGATTTAATAAAACAAACTAAACTCAAATAAATCTAGCTTTAAGGAAATAAAAATCAAACAAATAAATAGCTAGATAACAATTTAGAAAAACATCTCTATATGATAACTGTAGGCATATAAAATTGCTTATAGGTCCCTTAGCACAGTTCGGCATAAACCGACGAACCAACGAGGCGATGAGTTCGACGAATCGTACGCAAGCGACGGAATGCATCCATACGCGTTCAGAATCAAGCCAAGTGTCAAAGAATCAACGAGTCATCCAACCGAGAACAGACTCAGACGAATCACGATCGAATCAAGATCGGTTTCGGACTCGAACTCAGAAGTGGATTTACAGCCTAAATGGGTGGCTCGGCCAAAACCGAGCCACCCATGGGTGGCTCGGTGGCCGAGCCACCCATGGGTGGCTCGGCACAGTGCCGGCCACCTATGGGTGGCTGACATTTCTCTATGCGCGGGCACAGTCTTGAGAGCCTATAAATTGGCCTAGAGGTGTTCATTTTCAAAGGTGGAACTTTCAAGAGCCGAAACTCTGCCGGATTGAAGATCAAGCTTAGAGTTTTGAAGACTTGAAGACTTGGACGTACAGATCTGAATCTCGGTGAGCATCAACGTCACAAAAGGCAGGTGTTCGAGAGAGAGGAAGAACAGATCTGAGATCTACACGTGATCATACTCCGGATCTAAGCTTGGTCTTAGATCCCGAGATCTGGACGATTGTTTCCTTGGTGAATCAATCCTCCCCGGCTATTATTCCCTTCGTGGAATAATACCCGTATAATCGTGTAGATCCGACCGGATCTAGATCGCGCGGTGGTCCACGGATTAACCCCGGCGCAGGCAAAGAACCCACCAAAGCGAGCGACCGCAAAACAGGAGCTCGCGATTTGTTCACAAGAGGAAAGTTGTAATTTTTACTTTTTTTTTCTTTGATTTAGTTGTAACCGGATCTATAAAAGACCGGATCTTTGTAATCCAAGATGACAATTATCTCAATGAATAAGAAAGCAGTTTTCCACGCGAACAATAACAACAGAGAGGGAGACGAGTGAATGCTCAAACACTAAAGGATGATCTCCTCTTTACTCTTGTGAAAATTGCTTCACAAACCTAACTCTTAAACAAACACTAAAACAAACTTAAACACCCTTAAACTTGTTTAAACAATTCTCTTAACAAAATAAAACTTATGATATGTGGGGGTATTTATAGGAACCTCAAATCCAAGAGAAAACAAGGTAAAAAGACCAAAAACCCAAAACTGGAATAGGCTAAAAAAACTAGCTGTTGCAGCATCAGTCAACTGACGGCTTTCATCAATCGACTGATGAGCTGACCGTTAGAGACATTTTCTAGCTCATCAGCTGACTGACGAACCTTTATCAGTCGACTGATGGATCATCAGTCGACTGTTCAGTCTTCCAAAACAAAACAGAATGTTGGCAACTGCAAGCACTTTCTTCAGCCGACTGATCAGTCAATTAATGGCATTCGTCGACTGACCAGTCGACTGATAACAAATATACAACATGTTTAAAGCAAAAATCTAATTTTTAAACTGCTTTTAAAAATAGCAAACAAATTCTAAAAATTATGAAACTTTGGGAAATAATTATAAACATGATAATATACATGTTACAGAATACATACATGTAAAATATCATCATTTTGCAAATATGTCCAAAACATGAAAACAAACATACATGTTTTTGACATATTGATTTAAACAAGCTTTTGAAACTTTGTAAACTAATTTTATAGACAAAATAAAATATGTATAAACTAATATTAAAGTCTATAAACTAATAAAATAATGTTTTCATAAAAACACCTATATTTTGATAAAATCAACAAATACGTGTGTGATTAATATGTGCTTAAAATATTAACACACAAGTATAAACCTATACTGCAAATACTAAACTATATACCCAAGCTTATGATCTTCAACGAAGCTCTATCTTGGTAAACTTAGGGATAAAGCTTGAACTTGGATCTTTAACTTAAATTACATGGCTTCATACCACAATTCCGCCAACCTTCATTGGATATGATCGTGAATGCTCGATTCCATCCATCCTCTAACGTATTATTTACCTAGAATAAATATAAAATACAAATACTAAATAAACAACATTAGAAGTAAATTATTTGAAAATCATCATCAAAACAAAAGGACCCAACAATCTCCCTCTTTTTGATGATGACAAACAATTTACAAAAAGATATATATGTATTAAAGGAAGAGAATATACAAATTATAATTATCATGCATATAAACAGCTCATAATATTTCTTCTCCTTTAACAACATCAAAAAGGGGAAAAACAAAAAAATAAAGAGAGAGAAAGCTCCCGCTACAAATAAGCATGGGTAAGTATAAAACAAGTATATGGATTGCTCCCTATTAAAATACCTTATTGAATATATGAAATGAAGTACAAGGCAAACATGTGAGCAAGCATAAACATACTAAATATCACTCACATTCAAAAAGGCAATAAGAACACAATTAGATATGTCATTATGAAATAGTGTCTCATGGCAAAAACCTATAAACCATGTATAAAATGAGAACACAATTAGATATGTCATTATGAAATAGTGTCTCATGGCAAAAACCTATAAACCATGTATAAAATAGATTTATGAAAACAAGAAATAGTGTCTCATGGCAAAAACCTATAAACCATGTATAAAATAGATTTATGAAAACAAGAGAATAGAAAATATCGAATGAAAGCAAATCACTCAAATAAAATCATAAATCAAGATTTAAATCATAAAACAAAAGTTTTCCAAAACCAAGAAAATAAAAAACATTAAAAAACTTGGTTTAAAAAATTAAATTTGTTTTAGCACCCAAGTACTTATGGTACCAAAAGATTTAGGGATATGACCCCTACCTTTTAAGCTCAAAGCCTTTGGGTTATGAAGCCATTTGGGCGCATGTGGTGCACTAATCCAGTCATAACAATAATCACACAAATGACCCTTTCGATTTCAATATGTGCAATGAAAGAAGCCCATTTGTTTTTGTGGACCATTAGCTCGTGCACGAGAAATATTTAAAATATTTGCAAACATGGATGGTCTTTTAAAATTATTTTGCAAATGTGAAACTCTCTTTAAATCAAAACAAAATTTGGTCAAATGACCAAATCTACCACAAAAATCACATTGATACACATTAGCATGATTATGATGAACTTCATGAGAATGAGCATTTGAATGTGTATGCGTATATGATGATGAAGCTACATGAGATGCACAAGAAGAATTAATATGAACCTTAGTGGGTTTATGTGCATCATAGCAAAATCTAGCAAGATGGTCTTTACGACCGCAACTTGTGTATTTGTAGACTTTGCTATATATGTGTGCATAATGAGTGGATGATTTTGACTTAGACTTAGCACACATATCCATAAGCTTCTTATGATTATTAATGGATATTTTTAAAGTTGAATCTAAAGATGAAATGTGTTTATTCACAAGATTCAAATCTTCATTATTAGGCACATATGTATTTTTATTAGAAGTAGAACATAAATAGTCATTTATAAATGAAGCAGTATCTATTTTTATGTTCTCTACTTATAATATGGCATTATCTCTTTCATAAGTTAAGGTAGAAATAGATGAGGATAATTTTTTATTTTCCAAATTTAATAAGACATTGTTTTCATTAAGCAAGGTATTTTCTTTTGTAATAACATCAAATTTGGAACCTAGCAACTCATGATCAGATTCTAAATTAACATGCTTGATTTTCAATTCAATAAAATTTTTATACAATTTGTTATAGGCATGTAATAATTTTTCACTATCACAAGCAAGTTCATCACTAAATAAATTATTAATTGATTCGAACTCGCAAACCCCACAAGGGCTATCGCCTAGTGTCCGTGTGCATGATGCTCCAATGGAACTTAAAGAGGAAGCCGTCAAGGCTCGTCGGATCGCCTCCAAGTCCCCTTGATGTGCTTCAATAAATTTCCATAAAGTGTAAACATTATCAAAATAAACAAACTTGTTAGAAATAGATGAGTCAATAGCATTTAGTAAAAATTCTAACAAGAGCTTATTCATTGTAAACATTCTATGATCATTTTTACTCCATTTTGATTTCTTCGTAGTGGGTACAATATAAGATTTATCTATAATATCTCACAAATCAAAATGTTTATATCTAACAAATATATTAAATCTAGGACATTATTGGTCATAGGGGAAATTATTTATTCTAGGAGCAACATTAGGATCATAGCCTAAACAAGGTGCACAATGCATGTCCATAATATGCAAGCAAGATAACAATAAATCTCAAAACTTGATTAGCATAAAAAGATAACTTGGATCTTTAACTTAAGGCGATTAGACCTTAAATCAGAGAGCACCAAGCTCTGATACCAATTAAAAGTATTCTAATGCCACCAGGAAGGAACCCTAGAGGGGGTTGAATAGGGTTTATTCTAATCTAATTGATTTAATGCCAATTAAAAACTTATTAACAATATATCCTAGTAAGAATGATATTCAACAAGATATGAGTAAGGATATATAAACTAGCACAAGGGTAAAATAAACAATTAGCAAACATGAGTGATAGTGCGCAAATAAACAATGCAAACACATAATATGATCATAGAGGTCAGACCTTCCGTCCTACGTCTCCGCTCCCTACTCCTGGGGAGAAATCCACTATCATACTGGGTTTTCTACGATCACTCGAATAACGTTTACACCACACAATATCGGTTTTCAACGCTCACTGATCAACGTCCACTATCTCACAATGTAACTACACTAACTACCACCTTAAGTGTTGGTCTCTAGCTCGTGTCTCCCTCAAGTCTTAGGAATTACAATCTCTCTCTAGCTATTACTGATACGAGTCGCCGTGCGAGCACCTTTGATCGTAGAATTATCAAAGGTGGGTTGAGAAGAGGATGACAGAAAACACAAGAATATTTTAGTATGTGGCGAAGGAAAATACTCTCTCTAGATTATGAGTATAAAAAGATTACAATCCCTCTCTCATAATCTCACTAGAATCGAGAAAAAACTCTTAATTCTCTCTAAACCCTAATCTCTCTTGATTAGAATCTCTCTTTGATTATATCTGATTGATTAGAAGCCCTAAACAACCCCTTTTTTTATAGGTGTAACAATGTGGGTAGCAAAGTTGTAAATAACCAAGCCTAAATCCCACAGGAAAACATGTAAACAGAAACCTAAACAAACTAGGAAACACTCGATGAGTCGACTCATAAACATGCATGAGTCGACTCATGCCAAATGAGTCTACTCATGATGAGGGGAGTCGACTCGTCAAAAACTTTCGACAAAACGGCTGGGTTTCGTGAGTCGACTCATGATAGGCATGAGTCGACTCGACCTGATGAGTCGACTCATGTACGTGTATGAGTCGACTCACGGGCTAAAAAACTAGATGCTTTGATTTTTTCATTCGTCGTCTCGTTGCACGCTTCAACCTATGTTCCACTGTGTTATTTTACACCTCTTATTCTCAAGTTACCATGAGAATCATCTATCCTCAAGCTTCCATGAGGATCGCTAAGTTTCAAAGAGAAGATACACCCATATCACGGTTCCCCCCTTTAGGAACATGAAGTCCCATTCAAGTTAGAACTTCAGCTAAGGAAACTCACGAGCTCCTCCATCCTTTCTATACCACCTGGATTTGCTAGGAACCTGATATCGACGTACAACTGGAAATGACTCCTTCATTCCTCGCCTCATCGTAGTCATCTTCCACTCTAACATGCAACTCCTTTTCGATGGCTCGTCATGAAGTCTAATGCATAGCGAGACCAACTTCTTGCTTGCATTCACTAGCCTCTTCGCACGCGTCACCGTCGCCAAGTTTGCCTCCCTCGGAAGAGACACCGGACGAAATATAAACTTTTCACCATCCTTGGTGAATGTGTACTTCTAAGCCCACCTTTCAAAGATCACGTATCTATCCCACAAGTACGGATTGTCTAGTATAACCTGACAAATATCCAATGGAACGATGTCGCACGTGAGCTCGTCAATATACGGCTCGTGGAGAGCAAATCTGACAGTGCATTGATTAACTACACTTAGTCCCGTCTCCTTCTGAATCCACCCCTAATGGATAGGGTTTTGGATGCTTGACTATCTTCAAACCTAGCTTCTGAACTAAGGCCTCGGATAGCAAATTCTTTTCGTTGCCTGGATCAACAATGGAATCAACCAAACTGACCTTCACTTGTAACTTCAGCACGAAGAGCTGCTCTCGGGGGTCTTCGTCCTCTTTCGTGGTATGTTTTCCCGCCATAAGATTAAGACTGCTATTGGGCTCTGTCATCTCGGGAACTTCCTTCAAACCCTGTGCTATCACATATGCCTTTTTCTCGTCTTCCTTCTTCAACTCCCTTGGCTTGAGATAAGAATATACTTCTCCCAGCATCGATCAGCGATATGTCCTGTCTTCTCGTACTGATTACAAATCAGTTCTGGTCTTCCTGCATCATCATTCTTCTCATTCTTATGTTTGGAACCACTAGACTCACCTTCCATCTGTTTTTCATCTCCTTTTGCCTCGTTGCTCTTCTTTTGCTTGCCCTCGGTGGCAATAGCTTTCACACTTGCCTCTATAATAGACTCGACCGTGAATAGCTTCATCTCGTTCCGGATGTATTTGTTCAGACCCACCATGTACTTCATAAAAACAGAGTACTTCTCCATCACAATATTGAGGACCATCACCTGTTGTTGAAACTCTGTAGTGTACTCTTGAACGGTTTGATTGACTCTTTGGTGCAAGCCGTACCACTTGTACCAACGCTTCACAAGGAACCCTACTGGGTTGAACTGCTTCCTTAGTAACTCCTTGAATTTGTTCCACGACATTGCTTTCCATTGCTGCTTGCAATAGGATTTCCACCATGTCAATGCATGCCCCGAAAGCTTCAAAGTCACGAACAGAAGCTTCTCCTTGGATGAATATCCGTAGAGGGTAAAATACATCTCCATCCGCTCAATCCAATCATCAAGCCTCTCGACGTTGACACTCCCATCATAAACAGGAATCTCTACCTTGAAGTTTATCTTTAAATTCTGGTAAGAACCCTTACCCCCTTGATGCAGAACAGTATTGACAATCTCGGCCTCCCTATCAGAATCAGATTCCTTACCTTCTACATCGGACTCTATAAGTTTCTTCTTGCCTTTGGAAGATGATTCTTTCTTTTTGTTCTTTTTTGGAAGATATTGACGAGCTGTGTGAGAGTCGAACTTATTGTCTCTATCTGTTTCTCCAGTGCATCTAGCCTCGCTAAACTAGCTCCTTCAGTCATCTCCTTCTTCCTTAATTTCTGGACTCCTTCCAATGAAATAAGGATCTCGTCTAGCTTCTTGTATTGCGATCGAGTCAGGAGCATACACAGGATGCCCCTTCACAAGATCTAATCGCTCTGATACTAACTTGATATGAGTCACCGTGCAATCACCTTTGATTGCGGAATTATCAAAGGTTGGTTAAGAAGAGGATGACAGAAAACACAAGAATAATTAAGTATGTGGCGAAGAAAAATACCCTCTCTAGATTATGAGTTTGAAAAGATTACAATCCCTCTCTCACAATCTCACTAGAATCAAAAACAAACTCTCAATTCTCTGTAAACCCTAATCTCTCTTGATTAGAATCTCTCTTTGATTACATCTGATTAATTAGAAACCATAAACAACCCTTTTTATAGGTGTAACAACGTGGGTAGCAAAGTGGTAAATAACCAAGCATAAACCCTATAGGAAAACATGTAAACAGAAATCCAAACAAACCAGGAAACCCTCGATGAGTTGACTCATAAATATGCATGAGTTGACTTATGCCAAGTGAGTCCACTCATGATAAGGTGTGTCGACTCATCATAAACTTTGGACAAAATGGTTGGGTTTCGTGAGTCGACTCATGATAGGTATGAGTCGACTCAACCTGATGAGTCGACTCATGTATATGTATGAGTCAACTCACGGGCCAAAAAACTGGATGCTTCGATTCTTTGATTCGCCATCTCATTCCACGCTTCAACCTGCATTCCACAGTGTTGTTTTACACCTCTATTCTCAAGTTACCATGAAAATTATCTATTCTCAAACTCCTATGAGGATCACTAAGTTCCGAAGAGAAGATATACCCGTATCAATTACTACCTACCTCACTCCTCTTGGGACGACCCCGTCTCTCACCACACACTCCTCTTGGTGTACTAGTGTAATACAAAGTGAACCTCACAATTAAACTCTGTAACAACAAATGATTTGTTCTCTAAATAACGTGAGAACTCAATTAAGTACAACTCAAAGTTATAATCTCTCACAATCCCAATATACTATGTATGTAAATACTAAAAGCTCAGGTGGGTGTGTGTAACAATGATATTTAATAAAACAAACTAAACTCAAATAAATCTAACTTTAAGAAAATAAAAATCAAACAAATAAATAGCTAGATAAGAGTTTAGAAAAACTTTTTTATATGATAACAAGAGAGGGAGAAGAGTGAATGCTCAAACACCAAAGGATGATCTCCTCTTTGCTCTTGTGAAAATTGCTTCACAAACCAAACTCTTAAATAAACACTAAAACAAACTTAAACACCCTTAAACTTGTTTAAACAATTCTCTTAACTAAATAAAACTGAGGATATGTTGGGGTATTTATAGGAACCCCAAAGCCAAGAGAAAACAATGTAAAAAGACCAAAAATCCAAAACTGGAATAGACTGGAAAAAACTAGTTATAACAGCATCAGTCGACTGACGACTTTCATCAGTCGACCGATGAGCTGGCCGTTAGAGGCATTTTTCAGCTCATCAGTCGACTGACGAACCTTTATCAGTCGACTAATGGATCATCAGTCGACTGGTCAGTCGACCAAAACAAAGCAGAAACTTTTAGCAACGGCAGGCACTTTCGTCATTTGACTGATTACATCAGTCAACTAACCAGTCGACTAATAACAAGTATACAACATGTTTAAAGTAGAAATCTAATTTATAAACTGCTTTTAAAAATAGCAAACAAATTACAAAAATTATGACACTTTGTGAAATGATTGTAAACATGATAATATACATGTTATAAAACTGGTTTTCAAAAAACATCTCCCATTTGTAAAATATTATCATTTTGCAAATATGTCCAAAACATGAAAACAAACATACATGTTTTACATATTGATTTAAACAAACTTTTAAAACTTTATAAACTAATTTTATAGAGTTAATAAAATATGTATAAACTGATATTGAACTCTATAAACTAATAAACTAATGTTTACATAAAAACAACTATATTTTGATAAAATCAACAAATACGTCTGTGTGATTAATATGAGCTTAAAGTATTAACACACAAGTATAAACCTATACTACAAACACCAAACTATATACCCAAGCTTGTGATCTTCAACCAAGCTCTATCTTGGTAAACTTGCGGATGAAGCTCACTACAAGAAATACGATATTTAACGACCAAAATTAGTAAAGGGACCAGTTGACCGTCGTTAATGTGCATATAATAACGACGGGGTTTTAAAGCCTTCGTCGAGTGATTACAAATATTATATAATGATGTGATATGGGATAACGGTTTTCAAATCCCTTCATTAATTTAATCCTAATACCGTCGTTATTGGGTCTCCTTAAAAATGAAGGGATCCATTACCTTCATTAATCATAACTCCTAATCATAACAGGATCAGTAATCAAAATTAATATGAATAACCCGAAACCCAAATCACCCTCTAACCGCATTTATATATATTAAACTCCGTCAGTTCCGTCTACGATGAGATCGATCCCTACTTATTTGAGCGGTCTCCCAAATTTTCCAAACCCAGCTTCTAAAATTTTCCCCCTTCACGCTCAAAATTTCCAAAACCCTCCTTTTCGAAATTACTCAAATCCTGAGTCGCCGCCCTCTGATTTTTCTTTGGCTTCCTCCTCGTCCACGCCTTCCTCTCCTGCCCCCTCTAATTCCTCTACGGCGGCGCTCTCCCTCTCCTCGAATAATTGGGGGTGATGCTGGCGTTCTCCCTCTCCTCGAATGGTCTTTTTCTCTGTCCTCATCAATCTCAATCCCATCGATGGCCGAGCAAGAGCAGGGCTCATCTCAAACCGAGGGGCCGCTGAGGCCATCGAGAGCTGCGGTGTCAGAGATCTGGAGAAGGGAGCTGGGTTTATCTCAGACTCACCAGTTCACCCGCAGAGTTGGGGCTTCTGAGGTTTGATCATCGGTTTCTCTATTTCCTTTGATCGTATTTGATTTTGCTTGAGACCCATGTTGTAAAAATCAAAATTTTACATCAACTGAGATCGCAGTTTAGCTTCCCCTAAAAAAGAGTCAATTTTGAGTTGAATTTTTTTAAATAAAAATTATTAACTGACCCAGTGAGTACAGTTGAGGAAAGTACTGAGTCCTTCCTGAAGTTGCCCAGATTGTCATGTGATCCTTTTTTCTGAAAATTGGATTGTAGAAAGTAAAGGTTTTAGTTCAGGGACGCCCAGATTGTCATGTGATCCTTTTTTCTGAAAATTGGATTGTAGAAAGTAAAGGTTTTAGTTCAGGGACAAGAGAGATTCTAATGAGTTGAAGGTTGTTTCGGCATCTCAAAGATAAATATTTTGGCATTTCAAAGGTAACTGTGCAACCTATCTATGTTTTAGCATCCCATATATAATAGTTTCCCAAAGATTACGGTTTCCCAAGTATCTGCAACTATAAAACTATATATCAGCACCATACCTTCCGTCTTAATTAGGTAAAATTGTCTGTGCATTTGTGTTACTTAATTTCTAACTATATTTTATCTATACTGCATTTTCTTTTTCTATAGTGGTTGCAGTATCTGATGGTCAAAAAGCGTGGGAGATAGTAAGGGAAAGGCCTGATAGTATCGATGTAGTTCTCGTCGAAGTTGAGGTCCCGTCGATCTCGGGAACTAGCCTCCTTTCCATGATAATGGATCATGAGGGCTGCAAGCACATTCCTGTGATAAGTATGATACCATGTCTCTTGAAATTATTCCAAGAGAAACATATACTTGCTGGTGTTCTGCAATCTCATCTTTATACCATGTCTCTTGAAATTATTCCAAGAGAAACATATACTTGCTGGTGTTCTGCAATCTCATCTTTTTTTTTTGTGTGTGTGTCATATATGCAGTGATGTCCTCCAATGACTCTGTCAACATAGTTTTCAACTGCATGCTGAAAGGCGCGGCAGACTTCCTCGTGAAGCCTGTCCGTAAAAATGACCTGAGGAACTTGTGGCAGCACGTTTGGAGGAGACAAACTGTATGTTGCCTTCAACCTTCAACCTTATGTTTAACTATTTTAGGGATAATTGCACTTAAGACCCCAGTGACAGTGCCAGGAATTCAAAATAGTGGTGTCGCAGTATATATAAAAGACGATATTACTAATTTTCTCTCATATTGATACATAATAGGAAAACTTAATAATAAGATACAGAAGATATATTTAACTTTAATGAGATATATTCTCAAAAAGTACAACTACATTGTTGCAATTCACCCCCAAGTGTCATCATATTATGAAATTGTTGCATTATAGCCTCTTTCGAAATACTACTACATACATATTTTTCAATATTAGTTGCTGAGTCATTGTTCATCCATTGATCTCACATTCAATTTCGCATATGATTCTTTATAATTTCTGTTGTAACGACCTCTCTCTGTAGCTTCATAAACACCAGGCGATAGACCTACACCTACTTAATTGTTCATTTTACATTCTTAAAATGGGTTCTTGGGATTGGGTCATCGAAGGCTTGGCCCATTAGGGGTGATTCTCAAATGAACTACTACTCACTACTTACTTCTAGTGTAGTGTCATTAATAAGTGATAATCTGGTTTATACTAGGTTATTTTTTGATATAAGGTGGTATCACTTGATACCACCCTCTATAGGGTGTCTCCGCGGGTGATAGGCCCCCTCTAGTATTGTTGTAGATAACAGTCCCCCCCCACCCCCACCCCCACAAAAAAAACACACCAGGTTAAATCCTCTTGATTCTTTTACACTCAGACTCATTATTTACATCGAGGATATAAGAGTTGAAAAAAGGGACCATCTGGAACAAAACAATGAAACTACAGTACCAGCAAGTTCAAAATAGTTATACTACAGGGGATGCATCCGCAATTGAGCCCTAACTATTAAGTAAACTCATGAAGTACTTATCACTCTTGTTATATTTTGGTATTGTTAATCACCATATTTTATAACTTTTCCAGTTAAATGATGGCATTGGCAATAAAGGTGTTCACCAAGATGATAATGCAATGAAAACATTTGAAGCTAATCCTCGAAAAGCAAAGCAACTAGTGGTGGATCAGTACCTCCAATGCATATCAATAAAGAAGACGGTGAGAAAGGGAGTGATGCCAAAGTAAGTTCTCTCAATTTTGTTATTTTACAAGGAAATAGCTTCCACACATAAGCTTGTTTTCCACATAAATATATATTGTTAGAAGAAACAATGGCTTTGAGTAAAAGCTAAGCTTTGATTAGAAAGTACGGGACAGAGTTTGTTATGTTTGATACACTGCTCCTAATTAGCTTATTCTTTCGTGTCATGTTTCTGATTAGTTATATTGTAGTGTTGAATTCTTGTACAAAGTCAGATGTGGAAGTAGAGAGCGTGTGCAAACAAAGTAACATAGAGCCTCAGCGGAGAACTTGCAAGGATTCTTCTCATATAATTGAGACTATATGTCAGAATGATGAATGAAAGTTTGGATGAAATGCTTTGCAAGGATTCTTCTCATATAATTGAGACTATATGTCAGAATGATGAATGAAAGTTTGGATGAAATGCTGAAGGTACTGTTCTTCGAGACTATATGTCAGAATGATGAATGAAAGTTTGGATGAAATGCTGAAGGTACTGTTCTTCATATTTCCTATCAATATTTTATATTACCATTGCTATTTACAAAATTTAATGTGTGGCATTTGTTATGATGGTTTCAGAATTTGCACCTCTCAATGGAGCATGCGTCGCAAATGATCAATTGATCGCAGAAGAGTAATCTTGTGCGCTCGTAGATACTGCAACTCAGAAGCAACTCATCAATTTGATCAGCACAATAGATAATCAGCAAGGGTGTAGTTATGAGCCAAGGGAAAATAGTGCAAAAAATGATAACCTTTATTATACTCAAGAAGTTGTATCGTGTGATGAGGAGTTCAGCTGCAGCCCAGATTCTACACCTTTACTGGAGCTGTCATTGAGTAGATACAATCATAGTCATGTTGAAAAGAAAGAGAAGAATGAATGCAGGATTCTGAACCATTCGAGTTCTTCAGCCTTTTCACTGTGAGTGCACTTTTTTTTGTTTAAATATTTACAGTATGGAAAAGATTATGTGTATGAAGCACCTGTAAAGTTGTTGGAAAAGCATTTGCATTCACAGACACCTGATGAGCAACTTGTCGTGGTTTCCCAGGTTTTGTTTCTTTTAGTTTTATTCTAATGGAGCAGAAACTTCACTTTTCCAGTCTTGCAATAACAATCTCTTCTGTCCAAGAACTCTAGGTTTTTCCGACTGCTGAGATTGTTTCTTAAACTTCTGCAGGTGCTTGTGTCAGATATTAATATCGGTTATGAAGAGATTGTTAATACTCAGGTAATAAGTGGTCTTGGAATCAATTTCCAATAACGGGTGATGGTTAGTTAAGAATGCTGAGTTCGGTCATATATCATATATGCTTTTGTACTATGCAATGTGCATGCTTCTAATTAGACAATCCTGATGAGTTCCAGTGTGCACCATGGCTTACACGGAAATTTCTGGTTAACTCTTGGCAACCTCTTTGATGTATTACAGGTACTTTCTTTTAATGGTAAACCAGTCAAGAACCTGAAAGAGTTGGCATCTATGGTAGAAAGCTGCGAAGAGGAGTTTTTGCAGTTTGATTTGGAGTATCAGCAGGTATATATGCCTCTACCTGCTATGTAATACTTCCACACATCAAAGTTGGTAGGACTTTGGCATAAGATGCCTATAGTTATATGTCACTTAAAAGAAATATCATTCTCTAAGTTAATTCGGCAGAAAACCGAAACCGATCCGGCCCGATCCGAATTTCGGTTGGACCGAATATTCGGATGAAGGGAAAAAAATCTGGATGTGGATGAGAGTTTTGAGAATCCGAAAAATTCGGATTGGATGCGGATTGGGCTTAAAACCGAACTGATCCGAATATGCTCAGCCCTAACCATTGCTATTTACAAAATTTAATGTGTGGCATTTGTTATGCTAGTTTCAGAATTTGCACCTCTCAATGGGGCATGCGTCGCAAATGATCAATTGATCGCAGAAGAGTAATCTTGTGCGCTCGTAGATACTGCAACTCAGAAGCAACTCATCAATTTGATCAGCACAATAGATAATCAGCAAGAGTGTAGTTATGAGCCAAGGAAAAATAGTGCAAAAAATGATAACCTTTATTATACTCAAGAAGTTGTATTGTGTGATGAAGAGTTCAGCTACAGCCCAGATTCTACACCTTTACTGGAGCTGTCATTGAGTAGATACAATCATAGTCATGTTGAAAAGAAAGAGAAGAATGAATGCAGGATTCTAAACCATTCGAGTTCTTCAGCCTTTTCACTGTGAGTGCAGTTTTATTTGTATAAGTATTCATTTACATGTTTAGAGATGTTTTATTTTACTAAAATTTAGTTTTTTTACTAATATTCAAGTAATATAGTGGGTTAATTTGCATTTTATTTTTATAACTACACGGTCTTGGTCCTCAGATGAAAACATCACTGCAGCTCTACAAATCTCTTTGAATAATTGGGATACTTATTGATTTCATTGATATATTTGGAATATATTTTTCTTCCTGCAGGTATGATAGCAGGATACCAGCATCTACTTTTCTAGAAACTGGCAACTTAGAAACTCAGTATGAAGAAAATTACAGTCCGTTGGTGATGCTGGTGATGCTGGTGCTAGTGATGACGATGATTAGAGATGAAAGATTGTGTCTTTCCCAAACTTTTATTTCAATTTGTTTTAGATAGTTTCATGTATTTTTCTTTGGAACAATCAGAATATTAACCCGTGTTATTAGTATTGAATATTTGAGGATGATGGAATTTTATTTATTGATGTTATTAATGAATGAAAATTTTATTTTTCCTCTTATTCATTATTGGGTATTTTTAAAATATTTTTGTAGTGAATCTTAGTGTTAGGTTGAGAATAATATGATAGTTGCCTATGAATGAAAAATTTATTATTAATGTATATTAGAAATTTGTAGTCTACAATAACGGTTTTATAAACCGTATTTTGTTCATCAACGAAGGGAAATCACCGTCATTGATAGGGTTACTAATTACCCATCATGTGGATTTTTACGACGGTATCCAACCATCATTAATTAGTCTTCAACGATGGAAAAAATATCCCCGTAACTAATGGTAACGACGGGAAAATATTCCCGTAACTAATGGTAACGACGGGAAAATATCCCGTCACTGATGGTAACGACGGGAAAATATCCCCGTCACTGATGGTAACGACGGTGATAATTACCGTCGTAAATATTAATGACGGTAATATATTCTGTCGTTATAGACTCTATAACGACGGGTAGTATATCCCTTCGTGACCCTTTAGCGAAGAGGGCTTTAACAACGGGTGACGAAGGGATTTCTTCCCGTCGTTAGCATACAATAACGAAGGTTTTCAGATCTTTAACGAAGGGAAACCCCTTCGTTAAAGATGTAATTTCTTGTAGTGGCTTGAACTTAGATCTTCAACTTGAATTACATATCTTCATACAACAATTCCGCCAACCTCCATTGAATACGATTATAAATGCTCGATTCCATCCATCCTCCAACGTATTGTTTGTCTAGAATAAATACAAAATACAAACACTAGACAAACAACATTAGAAGTAAATTATTTATAAATCATCATCAAAACAAAAGGACCTAATAATTAGTGCAAACATCGTTCTCAAATATTAAAAATGGTCGTCTTTGCTGTGACTCTTTATGACCAAGTCATCTACGTAGCATTCCATTATTTTTAGTAGGTGATCTCGAAATATTATGCTCATGGTGTGTTGGTAGTTTGCGCCTGTATTTTTGAGTCCAAAGGGTAATCTATCCATGAATAACATTCTTTCAAAACCACACGTGTTATCAATGATGACGTCTGTTATGGGCATAGGAAATTCGTCTTTTGGACATACAACATTGAGATCCCTAAAATCAGTGCAGATACGGATCTTATTAATGAGAAATTTGTCTTCAGATTGAGTAACCAATCCTATAAAAGTTAGGGTTATACAGATCTCTTTGATTCTCAGAGTGGAGATCCCACTTTTAGTTTCACTGAAAAGAATAACACGCAGTTAGAATAATTTTCAAGGAGTGGAACTCGTCTTGTGAATCTGTGAGATAGAGTCACTACCTTATAAACTGGCAAGATGATTTCAACTATTTTACACGTGAGGGATAATGTACATTATCACGTAAATAATGTAACGATATACCCCGCCCTACGGAGTGTAATATAGTATGAAATCACCCTATTTGCCTTAAGACTTACATTGACCAAGTAAAACACATCTTTCAAAACGTTAATCCCCGCGAAGGAGGACATCGGCTCTTCCTGAATAACTCACAAAGGAGTCAAACGACGGTGCAACACACAGAATATCAAATTTACAAAAGCAATGAAAGCTCACCCCCCGTATGAAGAATCTACTGGAGCCTCCTTCTCAATATGCTGAGAAGTCGAGCGACTCCTGTAAAAGTGCAGTCGTCGTGGAGACATTACTAACCTATAATGAAAATCAGCGGGTCAGGTGTAATTATAAATTCAAGAACCTAAAATTAAAAAGGGAAATTATGAACTTTAACCAAAATCCTACAAATAACACGAGATTTTATGGTTGAGGTCTAACTAAACCTACGGGATCCATACATACGAATAACTAGTTCGATTTACATCTAAAAACCCTCACATTCCTTTTTTGGCCAAAATACCCAAAATACCCTTCATATTCAAAGCTCAATATTAGCCATGAACTCATCAAGATTTTAGCCATCCCTCTTCACTCTCAACATCAAGAAGATTTTAGCCACTTTTGCAATATAACCCATCATTCTCATGCCCAAATTTTGGCCATGAGTTCAAACCCACAATCAAGTTTCAATATTTCTCACAAAACTCATGAACTCACAAGATTAAAGTTCTAATCTTTGCATACAAAACCCATGAACTCTTGAATCAAGATCAAGCACACAAAATAGAGATTATGGAGAGAAGCTTACCCAAATCTAGAGCCTTGACAACCCAACTCAAGATGATCTAAAATCCAGCCAACCCTTGAGCTTGAGAATGAATTTCGGCTAAGAATAGAGGAGAGGAAGATGAGGGTGTTGAAGGGTTTTTAATGACAAAAGCTTCAAGGGTTTTAGAGTTCTTGAAGAGGAGAAGTTTGGGTTTGGGAGTTATTGGTTTGGAGGAGTTCTAAAAGAAAGAAGTTGAGGAAGAAGAAGAGAAAAATAGTGAGCTCAAATTTTGATTTTGGATGAGGGGGGGGGGACACAAGAAGGACCCTTGTACAAAACCCTCTTCTTTTCTCTCTCCTAGTGCTGGTCTATCCTCTCTCTCCTCTTCATTTTCTCTCTCTTCCCTTCTCTCTTATGCTTTCCCACTCTCCCTAGAACCGAGACACAAGGGGAAACACAAGAAGGACCCTTTGCTCGGGGCATCTCAATGTCTCACTTGGCTACGGTCTAGAACTATCAGGCCTAGGCCGAGGAGAGGGCATTCCTCAGATGATGAAGCATCAGATTCAAACTCTGCAATCGCTTTAGACAATACAGTATCTAGTGCGAAATGAAATCAAGAATCGTTCATAATCACTACTCAGCAGATGGCTCAACTCCTTCAAGAGGCCTTGGCCAAACAAAAGGAAGATTTTAAAATCGTGATGGAAATGGTCATACAACGGGTTAAGAATTTACATGCCCAACAACTCTAAGAGTTATCAAATCAGCATGGTGAATCCAGTTGTCACAACACTACCAATCAGTTAGACAGCGACCTAGAAGTAGAGGAGAATATCAACGCCGATACCCCTCCTAACAACAAAGATGGGTGGCCCTAATAATAATACCAACACTGAGAGTAGCCTTATCAACAACACCAACACTAGGAGTGGTCCCATTTGTCCTCCTAAAAATCACCAAAAGAGAGATGCAGACGAAGATGTGAAGATGAAACACCTTGAGAGAAAGATCAATGAATTGATGTCTACTAAGGAGGTAAATAAGATAGGCATCCCATGTCTTTATCTGAGAGAGTGGGAGTCGATTTCGTATCTAGGAAAGTTCAACTAATCAACTTCACACCATTTGACAGAAGAGGTTCAACCACTCAGCACTTGATTTACTTCAAGTCTCACCTGGGTTTGATATCCGATAATGAACCCTTGATGGTCTGATCATTTGTCGGCATCCTACGTGGAGCTACCTTCGATTGGTACCACAGTCTCAAGCTAGGAAGTATCAACAGCTAGGACAACATGGAAAGCATGTTTCTCATCAACTTCTTTGATGATAAAACTAAGGTGTTAATTGGAACACTGTTTGATTAGAAGCAAAAGGATGGAGAATCGGTCGAGAACTTCGTTAAGTGCTTCCGAAATAAGGCAATGAACTATCGAGATCCGGTCACGGAGGAATTCATCCTCCAAATATGTCACAACAATCTTTCTTTGGATGTGTTGAAGGCTATGGGCATAGCATGATCCAAGACTTGAAAAGAATTAAAGGTGCGTGGGGAGCAAGCCGAACGATTCCTTAAAAGGAAGAAGGCTGAAAGATGTTAACCAACGACTAATGACCCAAAGTATAACTTCGTCCCTCATGGCAAAGGGAAGGCACAAACAAATATAGTGGATGCTAACCAGACCTTCCAGCTACGCTACAACCGCAATAGCAACAACAGCCACAACAACAGGTGCCAAAGCAGCAATCACCTTAGTTTTCGGATAAGAACGAACGATTTGATCTTATCCTCAGTTAAAACAACTTAACCACGTTCAAAGATAGCCTCAAATCAGTTAGAGAGGTTGTGGAATGAAATATTATCGAAAAATGGGTTTATGGGTGAAAATGGCTTTTCTGGGCATGAGACACCAGTGGTGTCTCGGCCTTGGCCGAGACATCAGTGGTGTCTTAGCCATTGGTCGAGATGCCATTGGCGTATTTCGATTGTATTGCCTCTAATTCTCCCATCCGATCTCGGAATAATGTGATTCAAAATACATTAGAAAGCTAGAGAAGAGATCTACAACCTCCCCTAGGCAAAACATACGTGGAGTGAGTAAGACGCGAGTGGCGCTTTGTCTTTCGTGGGTGAAATGAAACTCTGGAATATAGGAGTGAATTTGAAAATGATCACGTTTAGATAATCAAATTGTAAAACCCCATGAATTTAAAAATATATTAATAAATAATAATAAATATGTTATATGGTGATAAGTATTATTTATTAATATTTGATTATGCTAGAAATTGATTTGAGTTTAATTCAATGTATATATGTGAATATAGGAGGGAAATCATGCATTATACACACGAGTCTGAAATCTAAAAAAACGACTAGTTAAGAGTATACGTATTTTACATAATGATATATTTGGAATCTGGAAATAGACCAAAGTTATAGGTCTCTTCAACATCTTTTCAATAAATCTTAAATCACCTCATTCTAAGGTCAGATGAGAAAGGTACAGCCAAATTACCGAAGGTGGTTTTTTCAGTCAGACTAGGTTTCCTGGTTCGGGTCAAACGGGTTTGTTTCGGGTTTGCCTCTATAAATACCTATGTTTTTCACAAAAATTCATCTCTTTTATTATATCTCTGAACCCTAGCAGACACCCTCTCCCCTCAAAACTCTAGATCTTTTTATTATGAATTTTGAGAGTTTTATGAAGCATAATACCGATACGAGGGCGAGATTATCGATATGTGGCAAGGGAGAACGGGTTGCACATGAGCTTAAGGCAACATCCTCTATATCCAAACCTTACCCATATTTTAAAACATGTGTTTATTAAGTAATATAGTTATTTTGATGCTTAGATCTAATATTAACATGATAAAAAATAGATTTTTGATATAAAATCTTAACCCGATGTTATATCTATATATTTTTTTTTTGCTATTTATAATAGAAACATAATCATGATCATTAGGGTTGTTTAAAATTTTGTTTTTAACTTGTTAATTATGTTATAATCATGTTTAAACCCTAATTTCTTGTTTAATTAAGATTACATGTTGATTAGAGATGCTTAAAACCTATGTTTGTGAAACATAAGAAATATGAGTGAATATAAATCAAATTATATCTAATCTATGAGTTTTTACAAGCAAGCAAATGTTAAACATTTAAGAAATCATGCTCTAATCAAGAAATTTTGTTAATTAGGTTGTTAAACCCTAATTAGATTAACCCAAAAGTTTGAATCACGTTCAAGATAATTTTTGTAAGAAATTATCAAAGCTTAAGTGTCGTTATATGTTTCGTGATAAGAAAGTTTTGTTTCCGAACAAATTATGATATCGTAAATCAACAAAACCTGAAAACTTGAGAAAGCAGATTTTTTTCTCTGGCCGGTCGACTGGTACCCTAGGGGCGATCGACTGGCAAATCTCTGTTTGTGCACATTCCTGATCCGGTTGATCGGCTCCTTTGGGGCGGTCGACCGGTTTGTCTCTTTTGAGTTTCCTGAGTATTGTTTGCTTGCATTTTGGATATGATCGCGGGTGTGAGCCGCATGATGATACACGTACAGCCTTGAGTACACATGTATAGTGTCATAGTACACATATGAATATCCCGAAGGGGATTACGATAAGTGTTGTCCAATTAGATTGAAATAAAAGATATACATGCATTGTAATATACTGCTTGTTGATTATTTTACACACGAGGTAGTTATGAACACGAGTTATGGATCCGCATGTCGAGATACGTTCACGGGTGTTTAATACATGTTTTGTTTGAGTCTTGTCACATGTTTAGAGTTGATAGTGTTGGTATAACACATGATAATGCACAATTCATTAGTTGTGGATGCTAGGTGATGGATGTTTTCCCGTAATGAGTCTGTGGCTGTACCACACCAGGAGTATTAGGCATTTTCCCATAGTGAGACCGTGGTTGTACCAATACTCGAAGATGTTCGGGGTTTTTCAGATTAGGCTGATATGCCTACGCTCCGTTGTACGATCATCTGGATACATCATCTGGAATAGGGAGATATACCTATTACTGCAGAACGATTGAGTAAGGATGTTATTTCCACAGGATAATATGTTGTACCTTACAAGAGTATCTTTATTTTATCTGGAGATATATATACATACACAGATATAGTTTTTCTCACTTGTTTGATTACCTGAGAGTAGGGTACAATTCAGATACTTTTGGCATACATGGAATGATCTATAGAGATATTTATTTTGGATGATTTTCCTTATGACTACATCACTACCTGAGGGTAGTCCAAGATTATAACATTTGCTCATCATGTTTGAGGTTTGGAGTTGTAGTCTACTTTTATATATTGCTTCTCTTTTACTTCTTAGTTGGGATTAATGATTAGCGATTTACAACTTGAGACATATGGTATTTACAACAGGGTTTTCTTATTTGGATTATTTTGTAACTACATCTCATTGTAGGTGTCTAAATATTATTTCCATTTAATACGGAAAAAATAATTTTAGGTAGACTATGCTTAATAGGTAGTGTTGAATATCATATCTCCATGATAGTGTTTTGATGATAACAATTTATATTGTGTGTGCACTAACTTTCATATGCAGATTTCAATATCAGAATATGTACAAGTGCAAATGGATATCAAGGCATTTTGAAGTGAAGAAAATAAAGAACAAAAGATAATGTATTTGAATTTTTTCTTTACTTAGAATATTTGTACAAGCCTTGATCACACACACACGCACACACACAAAATTTTAGAACACACTAACACAGGCTTAGTGTGTTGGTTAACTATAGAAATCCCCTATGTTAACCATTAGAATAGTAGTTAAATCTTAATTATAAAAACTCATTATTTCTGAATATTTGATCTTAATAGTCGACTAATTAGTATAGTAGTCGACTACTCATGTATATAACTCAAATACAAGTTTCTGTCTGTTTACAGTATAGTAGACTAATTAACATTATAGTCGACTACTGAAGAAAATGTCATTTTTTAAGTTTCTGTCAAATTACAGTATAGTCGACTAATGATCATTATAGTCGACTATTGAGAACATTTTCCGAAAAACACAGAGTCTGTCTGAACTCAGTGTAGTCGACTAATGACTATAGTAGTCGACTACAAGAGACAGTTTTTCAGTTTTCGGAATTTGAATATCTGACAGTTTTTTGGCCGTTTTTAAACGTTTTTAAACTTTAAAAACTTGTCTTTTCAAGGACTATATATAGGTTATTTGTTTAGAAAAATAAAAGAAGGATACATACCCATAAGCTTTGATCTTTGTGCAATTTTTCAAGTGAAAAACATTCTGATTTTCTGAAAAAGAAGAGTTTCTGAAATTGCCTATATACCTTCATCAAAAACAAATCAATTAGGCAATTTTACAGAGATTAAAAGAATCCTAAGCCACTGCTACACTTCATTACACATTCAAGGCTTATAGGATCATTGTGTTCTTCTTCAACAAGTTTTCTCTCGGTTGTGAGAGGGTTAGTCTCTTGGGTTAGAGATTGGTGTTCAAATTGACAAGGAGTTTGTCAATTGGTGTTGCAATTTGCAGGAACTTGCAAATTGGTCAGGTTTGCATTTGATTTTGTAAGTTTATTCAAAATCATAGTGAAAACTCTCAAGCGGGATTTGCTTGGGGACTGGATGTACACCAGTTTGGTGGAACCAGTATAAAATCCTTGTGTTTGTGTTTGCAAATTTCTGAGATTGCCATTTTTTTCTTTGCAATTTATTATCTACTTTGCAATAATTTTAAAAGAACACTATTCACCCCCCCTCTAGTGTTCAAGTGTATCTATTTCAGATCCTACATTTGGTATCAGAGCAAGGTGAAAGATGGCATTGTCAAATACATCACAATTCAAGGAAGGTCACTCTACAAATCGTCCTCCAATGTTCGATGGCACGAACTACAACTACTGGAAGTGTAGGATGAAGATCTATCTCCAATCTCTTGGCTACGAACTTTGGAACGTCGTTGAAACAAAATATGAGAAACCAACAACTCCTTTCGCGGAATGGACTACATCTCAAAGGAACAATGCGAATTTGGATTCTAAAGCAATGAATGCCTTATTTTGTGCACTTGACAAGAATGAGTTCAATAGGGTGTCAACGGCCACATCCGCATATGACATTTGGCACACACTCGAGGTAACTCATGAAGGTACTACTAAAGTTAAAGAGTCTAAAATTTCTGTTCTTGTGCACAGATTTGAATTATTCAAGATGAAGGAAAATGAGACTATTGGAGAAATGTTCACAAGATTCACCGACATCACAAATTCTCTTATTGGTCTTGGAAAAATATATACTCAAGTGGAGATGGTAAGAAAGATACTTCATTCACTTACTCCACAATGGAAAAAGAAAGTTACTGCAATTGAAGAAGCCAATGATTTGTCAACTCTTACGGTTGAAAATCTTGTTGGTAATCTTATGGCATATAAAGTACAACTTGAAGATAGGAAGAATGATGAAGAATCTAAGAATAAGAAAGTTTTTGCATTCAATACTACTTCCGATAAAGAAGATTCAGATAATGATGATGAAGAAATGGGCATGTTTGCACGAAAATTTTGAAAATTCATCGAAAGAGGTAATTTTAAATTTAAGAATTCAAATTCAACTAACCCTCTGTGTTTTAAGTGTAATAAACCAGGACATATGAAGAAAGATTGTCCAATGTTGAAGAATAAACAAAAATCGAGTTATTTCAACAACTTCAACAATATTCAAAATAACAAGAAGATGAAAGCAATGGCGGTCACTTGGGATGATAGTGATGAATCATCTTCAGATGAAGAAATTGAAGAAAAGGAAAGTGCTCACATGTGTTTCATGGCACAAGATGATGTAAGTGAAAATGAAGAACTTTTAGATGCTTTTAATGAATTATATGAAACTTTTGTAAGATTAAAAATTTCACATAATTTTCTTAAAGGTGAGAATAAAAGGTTACTTGAAGAAATTTCCGATTTAAATTCCTCTACTTTTACAAATTCTCAATTAGTTGAATTAAAAGAATAAAATTTTTCTTTACTCAAAGAAAATGAACATTTATCTAATGAAAATAAATATTTAAAATTAGAATGTAATAAGTTAAATATTCGAATTAATAGTTTAGATAAAGATATTTCTTCTTTTAAATCAAGATATGAAGATATATGTTTAAATGTAAGCAAATTTAATAAAGGAAAAGAAAATCTTAATAATATTCTTTCTTTTCAAAGAGAATCACAAAAGACAAAAGGATTAGGTTTTCAATTTAATAAAAATAAATCGAAGAAAACAATTTTTGTAAAACCTTCTTGTGATTTGTATGAATATAGAAATGAAAATTTGTGTAAAAAGAAATCAAAATTCTTTTCCATTTGGGTTCCAAAAGAATTATCTTCTTCACATAAGAATTTTTATATTTCTGATTTTATTAAAAATATTTGTTTATCATCTAACTATTTAAGTAAATCAAACTCTTCATGGGTTTGGTTTCCTAAAGGCTAATTTAAAGGACCCAACATAGTATGGGTACCAAAATGTAAATGTTTATTTTTTCAGGTACCCAAGAAAGATAGGTGGATTTTAGATAGTGGTTGCTCTAAACATATGACTGGAAATATTCAATTGTTGTCATCTTTTCAAAACAAGGATGGAGGTACTGTTACTTTTGGAGATAACAATAAAGGAAAAGTCATCGGTATTGGTTCTGTCGGTAATCCAAACAAACCTATCATTGATAATGTTTTATTAGTTAATGGTCTTAAACATAATTTACTAAGTATTAGTCAACTTTGTGATAAAGGTTATAAAATTGTTTTTGAAAAAGAATCATGCTTAATTTATGATATTGATTTAATAACCATTATTTTTAAAGGTTATAGAAAAAATAACATATATGTGTTATCAATGAATAATATTTCAAATGAACATTGTCTTATTGCATCATCTAATGATTCTATTTTATGGCATAAACGTTTTGGACATGTTAACTTTAAACATATGTCTAAGATTTCTAAAAATGATTCAGTAAATGGTTTGCCTAAGATGTCATTTAAAAATAATTTTTGTGATGCATGTCAACAAGGAAAAATGCACAAATCTTCTTTTAAATCTAAAAACATAATATCTACAAATAGACCATTAGAATTAATTCATATAGATCTTTTTGGTCCATCTAGAGTAGCATCTTTAAATGGAAGTAGATATGCATTTGTTCTTGTTGATGATTTTTCTAGATTCACTTGGGTAATTTTTCTTAAACATAAAAATGATGCTTTTAATGAGTTTTCTATATTTTGCAAGAAAATTCAAAATCAAAAATCAACTTCTATTATCTCTATACGTAGTGATCATGGAGGTGAATTTGAAAATGAATTATTTGCAAATTATTGTGATCAACATGGTATATCACACACATTCTCTTTTCCTCGAGCTGCTCCACAAAATGGAGTTGTAGAAAGGAAAAATAGAACCTTACAAGAATGTGCTAGAACCATGTTATGTGATAGTAATTTACCTAAATATTTTTGGGCAGAAGCCGTATCAACAGCATGTTATGTATTAAATAGAGTTTTATTACGACCTATTTTAAAGAAAACATCTTATGAATTATTTTATAACAAAATTCCTAAAGTATCTTACTTTAAAGTTTTTGGTTGTAAATGTTTTATCTTAAATACAAAGGATAACTTAGATAAATTTGATTCAAAATCCGATGAAGGAATTTTTGTTGGATATTCTAATCACAGTAAAGCATATAGAATTTATAACAAAAGAACACAAGTTATTGAAGAATCTTTACATGTTTCTTTTAATGAAAGTTTTTCAAAAATACCTATTATACTAAATAATGATGATGATGTAATTGATACCATACAAGATACTCCTATGATAGATATTACAAAAGATGATAATCTACAAAATGATTTACCTAAAGATTTTGTAGAAGTTAAAAATCATCCACATGATTTAGTTATAGGAAATATATCTGACAAAGTAACTACTAGATCACATTTTAATTTGATTGCTCATAATGCTTTTATTTCAACTATTGAACCTAAAAATATAAAAGAAGCACTTCTTGATGATTCATGGATAATTGCTATGCAAGATGAACTTAATCAATTTACTAGAAATAATGTTTGGGATCTTATACCTAGACCTCAAAATAAATCCATTATTGGAACAAAATGGATTTTTAGAAACAAATTAGATGAATTTGGTCAAGTTGTTAGAAACAAAGCTAGATTAGTTGCTCAAGGTTATAATCAAGAAGAAGGAATTGATTATGATGAAACTTATGCACCAGTTGCACGATTAGAATCAATTAGGATTTTACTTGCATTTGCATGTTTTATGAATTTTAAATTATTTCAAATGGATGTTAAAAGTGCTTTTTTAAATGGTTTTATAAATGAAGAAGTTTTTGTAGAACAACCTCCAGGTTTTGAACATGAAAGTTTTCCAAATCATGTTTTTAAACTTAAGAAAGCATTATATGGTCTTAAACAAGCACCTCGTGCATGGTATGATAGATTAAAGAAATTTCTTTTAACTTCAGGTTTTGATATTGGAAAAGTTGATTCAACATTGTTTATTAAGAAAATAAATAAAGATATTTTACTAATTCAAATATATGTAGATGATATTATTTTTGGTTCTACTAACAATAATCTTTGTCAAGAATTTGCTAAGAATATGCAGGATGAATTTGAAATGAGTCACATGGGTGAACTAAATTTCTTTCTTGGACTTCAAATTAAACAATTGAAAGAAGGAATTTTCATCAATCAAAGCAAGTACGCAAAAGATTTACTTAAAAGATTCGGATTGGAAAATTCAACAAGCAAACCAACACCTATGAGCACTACAACATCTCTTGACAAAGATGAAAATGGTAAGAATGTTGATCAAAAGCTCTATCGAGGTATGATTGGATCACTTCTTTACATTACTGCTAGTAGACCTGATATTATGTTTAGTGTATGTTTATGTGCAAGATTTCAATCAAATCCTAAAGTTTCACATCTTAAAGCAGTAAAAAGAATATTTAGATATATTAAAGATACTACAAATTATGGTTTATTTTATCCAAAACATAGTTCTTTTGATTTAATATCATATAGTGATGCTGATTTTGCCGGATGTAAATCTGATAGAAAAAGTACAAGTGGAACATGTCATTTCTTAGGACATTCACTTGTATCTTGGTTTAGTAAGAAACAAAATTCAGTATCATTATCAACAACTGAAGCTGAATATATTGCTGCAAGTCTTGCATGTGCACAAATATTATGGATGAAACAAACTTTAACTGATTATGGCATAAATTGTCCCATATCATCTATTATGTGTGATAATTCTAGTGCAATTAATTTATCTAAAAATCCTATTCAACACTCACGTACAAAACACATTGATATTAGACATCATTTTTTACGTGATCATGTTCTTAAAGGTGACATATCATTAGAGTTTATACCTACAGATAAACAAATTGCAGATATATTAACAAAACCACTAAAAGAAGAAGTTTATGTTAAATTAAGAAGGGAATTAGGTATATGTTCAATTGAAGATTTAAATTAATTTTTAAAACAAAAATACATAAATTTAAACCTTAAGTAGTCGATTAATCTAACTTATAGTCGACTACATGCACAATTCTTACAAACTATTTTTCTGAAAAATCAGATTATAGTCGACTACTTACCTTTATAGTCGACTACTCAATGTAAAATCTTAAAAATACTCTCTGTTGATTACAGTGTAGTCGACTAATTCACATATTGGTCGACTACTCAGAGTTAAAAACTAAAACTTAACCTTCTATCTTTTACAGTATAGTCGACTATTTTGACTATTAGTCGACTACTAATTCTGAACCTTTAGTTTATTAAAAAAAGTGGATTTTTTATGTTTTAAACCCAATATCCAATAACCCTACCCGTTTTACTTTAGTAAAAATCATCTAAACCATTCATTTTTAACTGCACCAATCCTAACCATTCATCTAAAATTTAATCTTGACCCTACATTCTATTTACCATCTAATCTAAACCTTACATTATTAAAAGATAAATTAAAAAGCAAAAATAACCCACTAACTCTACCCAAAACCGAAAACCCATCTTCCCCATCTTCTTCTCTTCAGTTTCACCGATTCCAGGTTAGGGCTTTTCTTGTTTCTAAAATTTCCTCATCAATTTCTTTATTTGTCTTTCAATCTTGTCAAGCTATCAGGCTCATTAGTCGACTAATCCAGGCTATAGTCGGCTATTCTAGGGTTTCTACTGTTTGGGGTATACTTCTAAACTTGATCTTTCATTCTCTTGTTATTTATCTAGTTCATCATGTTTAGATCTAAGAAAGCTAAGCAAACTCACAGTTCTCTCAATGATGAAATCATTGTTTATTTAAGAAGTCCTGAATTATTGGAAGAATTTAACAGACTTTCAACTTTAGAAATTCTTACAGGACGATTTGTGAAGTTCGATGATTTCATCCCATGGAACTTTAGTTCTTATTTTGAAAATGTGGGCTTGCTTGAGTTATTTTCTGCTGAAAATAGAAAACCATCATACCCATTTATTGTGCAACTGTTCTATACCAATATAGAACGTGTGGGTACAATTGGTGGTTCTGAAAAAATTAAAACCCTTGTTAAAGGAATGGAGATTGAATTAACTACTAAATCAATTGGTAAAATATTCAATATTCCTTATCAAGGAGTTTCTCTTAGCTCTGTTAGGATGAATGATTCAGACTTGCTATCCAATCACATATTTCTTCCAGGACATGGAAAACCTTTGAACAATTCAAACAAACTTCGTCCATTTCCTAGGTTCATTGCTCGTATCCTAGCCTATAACTTGTTTCCAAAAACTGGAAGTTTTCATTTCATTTCCCTAGAATTAGCAAAAGCTATATATGCTATTATGGGAAATATTCAAGTTAATTGGGCTGAGGTTTATTTTGACAATTTTCTGACCATTCCTAGAGGATTTCTTCCTTATGGTGCATTCCTGACTAAGATCTTTGACAAATTCCATGTCGATCTCAAATCTGAAAAATCTGTTGTTCGTTCAATTGAATTTTTTGATTCAAATGCCCTAACTAGGATGAAATTGACAAATTTTGAAATCCAAGATCACAATCCTCAAAATGAACCAGTTCAAAATGAACCTGAACTTCAACAAGAAGAAATTCCACAAACCACAACTCAAGCTGGAGCCTCCTCAAGTCAACCACCACCATTTCCTACTGAACCCTCGTACTTTTCAGACGTGCAATACAACACCTTGAGTGCACATATCCTAGAACTGGAAACTGGTCAAAGAGCTATATATGCACAGAACAGATATATCATCAGTAATCAAGAAGACCTAATCAAAAAGTTTGAAGACTTGGACTCAAAGCTTAATTCGTTTTTTCAAGGCCAACAACCTCCTCCAGCACCCTGGGATTTCTTTCTGTTATTTGTCAAAACAATTATGTCATTATGTTTAAAACTATGTCGTTGTGTTGCTATTATGTCAAGTTTGCTATAATATGACTGTGTGTTAAATTTGCTATTATATTAAGTTTGCTATTTGTGTTGCTACTATTTGGTTAGATAATACAAGTGCTATATATTTTAAACAGATCATGGTGATGAACATTGTGGAACTTGTGGTCTTTATGGCAAGTCTTTGCCTACCAATATGGATGGGTGAAGTTATGGACTATGTTCATAACCTGGATGATTTGTTTGAAGTATTAGCTCATGTTAAAGAAATTATGTTATGTTTAGGTTCCTCTTTTTGTTGATAACAAAGGGGGAGAAATAGTTAAGTTTTATATTATTTATTATGTATGTTAAAAAACTTTGCATATATGCAGGGGGAGTAAGTATTACATGTTTTAAGCTTTAAATTTGATGAGAAAATTATTTGTTATCATCAAAAAGGGGGAGAATGTTGAATATCATATCTCCATGATAGTGTTTTGATGATAACAATTTATATTGTGTGTGCACTAACTTTCATATGCAGATTTCAATATCAGAATATGTACAAGTGCAAGTGAATATCAAGGCATTTTGAAGTGAAGAAAATGAAGAACAAAAGATAATGTATTTGAATTTTTCTTTGCTTAGAATATTTGTACAAGCCTTGATCACACACACACGCACACACACACAATTTTAGAACACACTAACACAGGCTTAGTGTGTTGGTTAACTATAGAAATCCCCTATGTTAACCGCAAACAAGCTGGCGACCACAGTGGGAGCCAACGGCATCGCTACCGACGCCGTCGTGACGCAACCGGCATTCAAGATCCGGGTGAATGAAGAGATCGAATGCGAGTTCGATCGGCAAAAGTTTGAAGAAGGCCTCTCTTCCTCCTCCTCCAGACCCGCCTCTCCAAACAGGCGCAGGAAGGTAACCTCTTCCATAAATGTTTGCAGGTCCTTCGGCTCGAAGATCCAAGACCCCGTTGCCGCCTCTGCACTTGCACCACGCGACGTCTCCGCGTCGTCCAACGTGGTCGAGATTGCAGATCCGGACTTCTCATCTGCACTTGCACCACGTGACGTCCCCGCGTCGTCTAACGTGGTCGAGATCGCAGATCCAGACTTCTCCTCCACCGAGGAGATAGCTACTGAAGACGCTCCAACATCGTCAAAGAGAGCACGACAAAGACGGCGTCAAAGCCTTGCTCGTCAGCTGGCCAAGGCTTTAGAGCCGATGGACGGGATCCGCTACAATGAAGATCTCAAGTCCAGACATCGCCAAGAGCAACAACGGCAAACAACCAGCCCCTCCTCCAAAGTAGAAACGAACAAATGGGTTCATGTCAAAAGAACCCGTTCTACTCTCGAAGAGCGAATCCAGAGGCGCCGCGCTTTGCGTGCGCATGCCTGAGCCCTGGTGCAAAAAGCACAAGAAATGCAAAAGGAAGAGGCAGTTAAGAGATCGCCGAGATCCACACGAGTGTGGGTGCCAAAGGCCAAATCAACGCCTAAGGCAAAAGCAGGTAATATTGCTCTCCAACCTTCGTCAACTGCAGATCCCGAACCTCCGATGAATCCCCACCGCAGCGGAGATTTCACCAAGCTTAAGATTCCTCTGGAGGGTCGTATCGGCACTCTACCCGAGAATCGAAGAAAAACGCTTGATAAGGAGAGCTGGAGATCATTGAACGAGCTGCAAGCCAACACCCGGACTGGGAGTCGTACGCAACCTCCTAACAAACGGATTCCTGTAACGGCCAACTTGGCGGTGCGTGCAAAAGACCAAGAGCCCGTTAAGGTTTCACCCTCACAAAGGTGTGATTCCAAACGTGCGACTCTTGCAGGGGCCAACAAGGCGATGTTTACTCAGAAGAAAACGCGTCGGACAGACGAACGCGTTATACCTGAGAACCCATGTGAGCAGCCGATAGGTTACTCCGACCGCAACATCAGTGAGTTGTACTATCAGGCTGAGGGTGCGAATGAATCTCGAAAGAGAAACACCCAGAAAGCGGATTCTCACGGTCCGTGTACCAAATTTATCAGGGCGGTATTATCAACGTGTAGCTGCCCCAAGACCGCTCCGCAGAGGGTCTCGATATTCGAGAGAATCTCCGATGGAACTACGAAGCCCAAATCGAGGCATTCCCACCAAAGAGAGTCGGTTGCTCGAGACGATGAATTCCCAGAAGTTGCCATCAACATGATCAACAAGGGAAAATCTCCAATCATTTCAAGCGGTCCCGACCCTAATTTCTCTCTAGGAAGTGGAGTCAATCCGAGAATAGCTCAGCTTCAGCTAGAAGCCGTCGGATATAACGATGACCATGAAGGAGTCCATTCCGATGATGAACTCTCAGATTCTGATTCCGCTCTCGCCTCTGACGAAACAACGTCTAGCATAGGGCAAGCTCGAGAAGTGTTCATGGTCAACACCGATCAAATAGCCAAAATCATTGAAGAGGCCCTGACTAAGCAGAAGGAAATCTTCAAGTTCGAAATGGAAATGGCTATGCAAGAGATGAGACAAATGCACGTCCAACAAATCCGAGCTTTGTCAAATCAGCTAGTTGAATCCAGCCGTCACACCCAGAACGCCGCAGTTGATAGCAATCCGGAAGTGGACGAAGTCGTCATGGCCGACGCACCACCCAAGCATACTGGGGTGATGATAACACTGGGGGTGGCCGTATGATTCCTCTCGAAACTTATCCAAAACAGGATATGGGTGAGGCCGAAAAGATAAAGGAGCTCGAAAGAAAAATCGAAGCCCTAATGTTTGTTCGGGAGGTGAAGAGGACCGGCATTCCGTGTCCTTACCCGAAAGAGTGGGATTCGATCCCGTATCCGGCGAAGTTCAACCTGATCAACTTCACGCCGTTCGGCGGGAAGGGCTCGCCCACTCAGCATCTAATCTACTTCAAGTCCCACTTGGGGGTGATCTCTGGCAACGAGCCTTTGATGGTTCGGTCATTCGTTGGCACCCTTCGCGGGCCTGCCTTCGATTGGTACCGCCGTCTTAAGCCCGGAAGCATCAACAGCTGGGAGGACCTGGAAAGCATGTTCCTCGCCCATTTCTTCGATGATGACACTGAAGTGTCGGTCAGGACACTCTTCGATAGGAAACAAAGATACAGAGAGTCGGTGGATACCTTCATCAAACGCTTCCGCAATCAGGCAATAAACTGCAAGGATCCCGTCACGGAGGAATTCATATTGCAGACTTGTCACAACAACTTGTCCGTTAACAACTTGGATGTTATGGGAATGGAGCCGCTCAATACCTGGAAAGAGTTGAAGGTGCGCGGAGAACAGGCCGAACGCTTCCTCAAAAGGAGGAAGGCCGAGAGGAGCCAACCAATGGTTAGCCCGCTGAATTCGAGTCTCGTACCTCATGATGAAGGGGACGCACCTACAATAGTTGTTGACGATAGGCAAACGTCACAGCAGGAAAATTCGGATCCAAGGCTCCAAAATGAATATTCCTTCAAAAACAAGGACGTTCCCGCCATCTTCGAGACTCTTCTCGAAAACAACAAAATCAAGCTCCCACCCATCATGAATCAGGAGGAAGCTGACAATACTGCGGATCCAAAGTACTGTGCATACCACAGGAGGGTCGTTCATCCCACCAAGGATTGCTTTGCTCTCAAGAATAGCATTCAGACCTTGGTTGAAGCCGGCGTTATAACGCTAGGGTAAGCCAATTGAGAACGGCAAAACTCCGAAGAGTACGGACGAAGAATCTACAGGGGAGCCAACTGATGGTCAACCCTCTGGATTCGGGTCTCGTACCTCATGATGAAGGGGACGTACCTGCAACGGTTATTGACGATTGTCAGACGTCACAACAGCAGTCCTGGGAACAGCAGGAAACTCCGGACAGAGAGGCACGGGAAGAGTACTCGTTCAACGACGAAGACGTTCCCGCCATTTTCGAGTCTCTTCTCGAAAACAACAAAATCAAGCTCCCGCCCATCACGAATCAGGAGGAAGCTGACGATTCTGCGAATCCAAAGCGGCGTCATAACGCTGAGGTAAGCCAATTGAGAATGGCACAACTCCGACCGGTATAAGAGTATAAACTGCTTCCTAACACTCCAAAGAGTATACGAGTATAAACTGTTTCTCAAAACTCCGACCGGTATAAGAGTATAAACTGCTTCCTAGAACTCCGACCGGTATAAGAGTATAAACTGCTTCCTAGAACTCCGACCGGTATAAGAGTATAAACTGCTTCCTGAGACTCCGATAAGTATAAGAGTATAAACTGCTTCTCAAAACTCCAAAGAGTATACGAGTATAAACTGCTTCTCACAACTCCAACGAGTATACGAGTATAAACTGCTTCTCAACACTCCAAAGAGTATACGAGTATAAACTGTTTCTCAATCCTCCGACCGGTATAAGAGGTTAAACTACTCCCTGGCACTCCAATCGGTATATGAGTCTAAACTATTTCCCCGCTCTTGACAGGAAGTTCCTGGAGGATATTACGCTAATATTCTTAAGGATAACCCGGTCAGACAACAAAGTCAAACCCAGTTCCAAGAGAGAAGCTGGGGGTGGATAATCCAATGCATTAAGAAGTTCCCGGAAGAATACTACATGGGTATTCTTAGGGATAACCCAATCATTGTAGATTTGACGAATAAGAAATCTACATTCAAACTCTGAATGTCAGAATGTTTCTTATGAGTTATTTTTGTGAGACGAGGTCCAATCCTCTGATAGGTTGATCTTCCCTCACCAGGCCATCCGCTGATCAAAATAAACGACATTGGAGCCACCAACATTTCCATTTGCCTGTCGTTGGCATTTCTCAGACTTAACGTGCTAGGTCCTAAACGCCTAGCATTAAAGTCTCCCTCTGAGTGATAATGCGAGTTGGCACTTTCTTTGCTACCCGTGTTCCACTCTCTTTGCTTTCTGATCAAACCTATAAAAGTTAGGACCAAAGCCAAAATCCCCTCTCGATTCCCCCAATGAACGAGAGGTCCACTTTCAAATCGAGTGATCAAACCTTCCTACAGTTAGGGTCATCTCAAACTCTTGCTTGGTCAAACCTTCCGACAGTTAGGGCCAAAACCAAAATCCCCTCTCGATTCTCCTAATGAACGAGAGGTCCACCTTCAAATCGAGTGATCAAACCTTCCTACAGTTAGGGTCATCTCAAACTCTTGCTTGGTCAAACCTTCCGACAGTTAGGACCAAAACCACAATTTACTCTCGATAAACGAGAAATTTATCTTTAGTTCGGTAATCAAACCTTCCGACAGTTAGGGTTATCCGAATCTTTTCGATTCTCGGAGTGGAGATCCCACTCTTAGTCTCACCTTTCCGGATTCTGGGGGTGGAGATCCCACCCCGAGTTTCCTTTCCAACTGAAGATAGAATATAAAATTCTTCCTCTTCAGCACCGGGAGATAGAATATAACATTCTTCCTCTCCCGTTTCTCAGTCTGTCTTTGCTTTCAGAAAAGACACGATAAGTCAACGCCTAACACGCGTTGCCGGGTAGTCTATTCCCGTGAGAAAGACGAAGTCTATGTATTCACAATCATAACATTAAGTCTAAGAGAAGCAATCCTCTTAGCACAACGTTACATGTGAAACGGGTTTTAATAATTCACATGCTAGCCCGATTCAAACGGTAATCGGTAAAGTCACGTCAAACCCGTTAATGGCTGGGGGTTTGCCAAAAAAATCCCAAAGCCTATGCCTAACAGGCATTGCCGGTTAGTCTTTGACCGTAAAAAGGACAAAAGACCACATATTCAACATTGTGGCAGGTTGTTATTAATAACACCATAATCCGCGCCTCACACGCACGGGGAACTTTATCCCGAAGCCTAAGTAGGGACAAGTCAACGTCTAATACACGTTGCCGGGTAGCCTATTCTCGTAACAATGGCGAAGTCTACGTATTCAAAGTCGTAGCACCAAGTCTAAAGGAGTTTATTCCTTTAGCCCAACGTCACATACAGAACGGATTTAGACAATCCGCATGTAAGCCCGACTCAAACGGTAGTCGGTAAAAGCTAATCAAATCCGTTAAAGGGTGGGGGTTAGCCAAAAAACCCTAAAGTCAACGCCTAACACGCGTCGCTGGGTAGTCTATTCCCGTGAGAAAGACGAAGTCTACGTATTCAATATCGTAGCACTAGAAGGGTTAACTCTTTTAGCTTAACGTCACATGTGGAACGGACTTAAACAATCCGCATGCTAGCCCGACTCAAACGGTAGTCGGTAAAGGCTCATCAAACCCGTTGATGGCTGAGAATTTGCCAAAAATTCTATAAATGCGAGTCATTGACGTATCAACTCCACTAGTTGGTTTCGTGACTTGAGCATCCAAAAAGATAATTCAGGATAAAATCCACACATGCAGATGAATCAGCTTTAACAGTTGGTCCTGCAGACCCGACACCTGGGACCGCTATGCTCCAATACCTTAAGAGCTTAAACTATATATACTCCAACAAACGTACGAGTATAAACTGTGTTAATGGCGATCCGAAACCCTAGGTCAACGCCGGTCAACGCGTAACCCTAGGTCAACGCCAGTCAACGCGTTGCGATCAAAGTCAACGTTTCACGATTCAAAACCCTAAGGGTCCACGCCGGTCAACGCGTGACCCTAGGTCAATGCCAGTCAACGCGTTGCGACAAAAGTCAACGTTTGACGATTCGAAACCCTAAGGGTCAACGCTGGTCAACGCGTGACCCTAGGTCAATGCCAGTCAACGCGTTGCGACAAAAGTCAACATTTGACGATTCGAAACCCTAAGGGTCAACGCCGGTCAACGCGTAACCCTAGGTCAACGCCAGTCAACGCGTTGCAACGAAAGTCAACGTTCGAGGATTCAAAATCCACACCAATCAACGTTCGACGATCCAAAAACCTAAGCCAACACAATGTGGCGGAGGTAGTTCAAAGTCAACTCAATGACACGAGCCAAACTCAATTCATCAGCTGCAGACTCAAGACTCCGACGACGGCCAAGCGATAAACGCAGTGCCGAAAGAACTTCGGCTATTCGTCAAAGCATCGAATAGACCGAAAATCAAAGGGGCCAAGAGTTGAAGCTAACCACAGGTCCTTACGCCGACTGAAGGCTAGACCAATCACATCCAAAGTATTCCAGCCTCTTCTATAAAAGAAACGAGTCCGGAACGCTTTGGAGGGGGTATCTGTAGGCATCAAAAATTGCCGATAGGTCCTCGCAAACAGCTCAGTGTTAACGAGCGACAATGACCATCACCATCCGATCCACATGAGTAATCGACGTCGACAGAACGACTGAAGTGAATCGACAAGCTACATGAGCGATAGGACTTCGGAACCACGAAGAGCCGCGACGCAATCGGAAGCCCGACACTGTTCCACAAAAAAGGACAACGCCCTTCGTGCCTCGACCACTCTACAGATAATCCAACCACCAGAGCGGATCGCACTCTTCGTTCAGCATCCAACGCATCCGAATCAATTAAAATCCGAGTTGGAACGACGATCAACGGCAAACACACCCGGAAGGACCTCGACTAAACTGAGGCACCCGGGGTATCGTCGGCAAGCTCGAAACAACCGGGGTGCTCGGCAAACCAAGACACCCTAGGGGTGTCTGCGCCAAGCCGAGACACCCAAGGGTGTCTCGGCCAAGCCGAGACACCCTAGGGTGTCTCGGCCTGGCCGAGACACCAAGGGGTGTCCTCACCCCCTACCTACCCCCTACACACTCCTAAAGCCTATAAATAGCCCCCTTGGGCCTTACTTTTGAGAGGAGGATTTTTGGAGAGCCTTGGCGAAGCCCTGCTGCAGTGAAGAGTGGTCGTGCGCTTCAACAAGGAGAGGAGGGGTCTACATCAGTCTTCATCGCCCGTTCCCCCGTCCGAGCCTTAGTATTAGCCCTTGGCGTTAATACTAAGAAGAGCTACTATCTCGCTTTAGCCGAGATATACGCTTCAAAACTTCTAGATCTCACGCGGATCGACGAAGTTCTGCTTCTATATCCCTTCGCGGATAGACGAAGCTCTGCCCGATTTTCTCGGAACGGATCTGATTGCTCGGTGGTCCACGGATATCAACGTCCCCGTCACAGGCCAAAGACCCACGCAAGCAAGAGATGATAAACGGATCTTGCGTTTGTTTGAAAAGAGTTGTATTTTTTTGTTTTCATTGTGCAAGGGTCTTATAAAAAGGCTATCTTTTTGTTTCATTGTAACGATTGAAGTTGTAATGAATGCAGCAATAAATACAGCAACTTTTTCCGCAAACAATGATAACAATTTATATTGTGTGTGCACTAACTTTCATATGAAGATTTCAATATCAGAATATGTACAAGTGCAAATGGATATCAAGGCATTTTGAAGTGAAGAAAATAAAGAACAAAAGATAATGTATTTGAATTTTTTCTTTACTTAGAATATTTGTACAAGCCTTGATCACACACACACGCACACACACAAAATTTTAGAACACACTAACACAGGCTTAGTGTGTTGGTTAACTATAGAAATCCCCTATGTTAACCATTAGAATAGTAGTTAAAACTTAATTATAAAAACTCATTATTTCTGAATATTTGATCTTAATAGTCGACTAATTAGGATAGTAGTCGACTACTCATGTATATAACTCAAATACAAGTTTCTGTCTGTTTACAGTATAGTCGACTAATTAATATTATAGTCGACTACTGAAGAAAATGTCATTTTTCAAGTTTCTGTCAAATTACAGTATAGTCGACTAATGATCATTATAGTCGACTATTGAGAACATTTTCCGAAAAACACAGAGTCTGTCTGAACTCAGTGTAGTCGACTAATGACTATAGTAGTCGACTACAAGAGACAGTTTTTCAGTTTTCAGAATTTGAATATCTGACAGTTTTTTGGCCGTTTTTAAACGTTTTTAAACTTTAAAAACTTGTCTTTTCAAGGACTATATATAGGTTATTTATTCAGAAAAATAAAAGAAGGATACATACCCATAAACTTTGATCTTTGTGCAATTTTTCAAGTGAAAAACATTCTAATTCTCTGAAAAAGAAGAGTTTCTGAAATTGCCTATATACTCTCATAAAAAACAAATCATTTGGCAATTTTTACAGAGATTAAAAGTATCTTAAGCCACTGCTGCACTTCAATACACATTCAAGGCTTATAGGATCATTGTGTTCTTGTTACAACAAGTTTTCTCTCGGTTGTAAGAGGGTTAATCTCTTGGCTTAGAGATTGGGGTTCAAATTGGCAAGGAGTTTGTCAATTGGTGTTGCAATTTGCAGGGACTTGCAAATTGGTCAGGTTTGCGTTTGATTTTGTAAGTTTATTCAAAATCATAGTGGAAACTCTCAAGCGGGATTTGCTTGGGGACTGGATGTACACCGGATTGGTGGAACCAGTATAAAATCCTTGTGTTTGTGTTTGCAAATTTCTGAGATTGCCATTTTTCTTTGCAATTTATTATCTACTTTGCAATAATTTTAAAAGAACACTATTCACCCCCCTCTAGTGTTCTAGTGTATCTATTTCAGATCCTACAGGTAGAGCATCCACTTCATCTAGCAGCCCTTCCCCTGGGGCGGATGGAGGTGATTTTTCTGTAGTGCTCTAACACTCTTGTTGTTATTCTTTATATTTAAATTATCTTTTTCAGATAGCTAAGAGATTCGAAGAGCCGCATGATGACAGAGTTCTAACATAGTCGTCGTCGCCAGTCTTAGTAGCTGAAGCTTCACCGTATAGTTACGTTCATTATTCAGATTTTAGAGTTGTATTCATTTTATAAAGGAAGGAAGCCTTAGTATAAGATTTAGTTAATTCATGTTGAGATATTTTATTATTTTAGATATCAGATATACTTCAGTTGAGACATGATTCTTTTATTTATGAGATCTCTCCTTCTATATCATGTCTATTGTTTTTACTTCCTCATTTTACATGTTTTGTGCATTCACTTCTTATTGATTCTACTAGAGGATATTACTATGATTGGTAAAACGTGTTAATGTACTGTGTGGGTGCATGGCAGGTTTGACAATCCGAGTTTTATCTTAGACTGCAGCCTTGTGTGAACCCTGCGGCGTCACACAAATAGAGAACTAATTAGTAGAAGAAGAATTTAATAATTTGTGATTATTATAAGTGGTGTAATACGTTATTCTTATAAATTCTAGAATTAATATTTAGTTGTTATTCTTTTCATGAATTTTAATTTTATTTGGATGATAATTTGATAGATTATACTTTTATTAAGTGGTTTAATAGTCTATACTTAATAAATTTAAAGTAAAATGTGATAAAAATAAAGTCCTTTCATTAAGTGGTTCAATTCTAGAATCCTCATTTCTCTAAATATTTTCCTCCATCTTTTACTTATTATGATTTTCCTCATTTTTGTTAAATTTATCTTTATTATTATTGTTCTTTTCTATTTTATTATTTGTTTATCTTTTATTTGTTTTCTTGATCTTATTTTTCTCTAGTTTCTTTATCTCTCGTGCTCCCCTCTTAATCTATTTCTCTTTTATTTATATATAATTACACTTTCCTCATTTCTCTTCACATTTGCATTTTCACTCCTAATTGTCAACATGCAACTCTAAGAACTATTTTAGAATTATTTGTACATACCTTCTTCGAGGGATCGATATCTTTCTATTTATGACTTGATAGTTGTACACTTACAACTTTATTTTATTTACCCCTATCACTACATTATATAGAAAAGCTCTTTACATTAATTTTTTTCTCTTTAATGTTTATATTTAAATATATAATTATGATATTTTTATATTAATCTGATAATTGTTAAAAAATATTTAACTATTAGAATTTTTTTAATTATGGATAGTTTTAACTTGATGAGAATTTTTACGTTAATATAATATTAAATATCTTCATGTCATCTTCTACTAGAATAAAGAAACATGTGCATACTTATGGTATGACACATGTTAACTCTTTGAGTCTTTATAATATAACACATGTTAATTTTCTTTATTTTAAGAATTTCACCAATTTTTCTTTGTATATAAAGGACGGATTAGGAACATTTTATGTGACATGTTATTGAGATTAAATTTGTTCAATTTCTAGAATTAAGATGTGATAACGACCATCCAACAAAGCCCCTCTGAAAGGAAAAGAAAGTACTAATGTAATATTTGCAATAAAACATAATTATCATCATGAAAAACAATCTGAAAAAGTTACCATCATAAAGAAGAAAATATTTGATCGAACCCAATTCTCTGCAATTATTGGATTTAGATTCGGATGATGTTTAAAAGTTCGCTCCAAACTCCCATCTACCGAAACACCTAGGCTACAAAAGTCTTAATCGCTTTACAAAAGTGTAATCTTTTAACGTGTTAACATTATTGAACCTGTCTGTAGAGGTTTTTTTATTAGATGATGATCAATTAGTTCCATCGGTCCACCAACTTCTCCCAAAATTCAAACGCTCACGCTCTCAACGCTGACATGCTTGTGATTAAATGTATAATGATTTTTTAGGCACCTGACAATAATCCTTATGAAAGCAATCACATCAAGTGAATAAAAAGTTATAATAAAGTAGTTCAATCAAGCGAATAAAAGAACAATGTATATAATATTCTGGAATTGATTCTTTTAACAAGGGACCGCGCGCGCTAGCCGGGTGATAGGCGTTGAATCCTCCGTAAATGCCGTTACTTTTGGCGGGGAAGAATGTTAGGTTGTTTTTGACACTTTCTTCCTTCTCTTTTTCGGAGCAAGAAAAGGCTTCTGTTGTCCAAACGTTTGGTTTCCTCCCACCCAATTGAAAACTCTGAGAATTAAGCGAGTTAGGCAAAAGCAGTGAAAATTTGTTTAGTTCTAGCCCAATGGAAGTACCGACACAACTAAATTACACAATCTAACTATTGAGCAAAGAAGTATCAACAGACGCGTTTGTGAAAGGAAAGTGGAAGGTAAAGCTTCGAAAAACGTGGCAAGAAAAAGTGGATTAATTACGTTCTGGTTAGTAAAACATGCTATAATTATTCATATTTCTGAAGTTTGCGTATTTACATAAGTAATCTTGAGATACGTGATTATAATTACACCGATGGTCTTAGAGTCTTGGCAGAAAATTACCACTTCGCTTTATTTTTCCCATTTTTTGTGACTAGTGCATGTTCCCCGTAGGCAATTTGTGTTTGACTTTTCTTTATTGATCCCTTCTTCTCTACACCCTTTCCCATTCTTTGATTTACTAAATTACTAAGTTGTTCTTAATTTTTTTGATCGGTGATTTCAAATTTAGTCCTTGCGGTAGTGACGACTTTTGGGCAAAGCACCAAAGAGATTGAATTGAATTTGGGATTATCCATATGGATAATTAAATATATTTTTGATTTGCCAAGCAATATTATGACTTGTATACTTTTTTTTATTTGATTCTAATTTTTTTTTGTTACGTAAAATTTTCCAAACCTGTTATTCTCGTAATCTTAGCATGATTTTGAATCTTCGTTGTCTCTTTGTTTGTTAGCATATCTATTTGTTTCTAAGACTTTATACGCAGCAGGTATCTCACAGCGATATTTAATTAAGTAGACTCATGTATAACGAGAAAAATCATCTACAAAACTAATATAATATAAATAGCCAGATAAAGAAGGTAGAGGAGCTGGCGCCCAAATATCGAAATGGACTATATCGATTAAGGAAGTGGAGACAGATGCACTGGTTGAAAACGGTAGAACAGTAAATTTATCCAATTTACAACCAGTACATGAGTCAATACGAGAACTAGATGACACATGATCAAGTACTCCAGACTGGATAAGACTCTCTAGTCTTTCATTAGACACATGACCAGATGTCTATGTCCCAAATTGGCAGGAAGCAAGATAGAAGGTTTTGATGGACAAACAGAAGCAACAAGAAAATGTGGACATATGAACTCTGGAAGGTGAAGATATTTTAGAAAATACAGCTTGTGCCTCCAACGACCAGCCCAACAATCTTATCCGTCTGTGGATCCTACACAAGATAATTATCAGAAGAAAGTGAGACAAGTAGGTCAGCCATACATAAAGAACTAATAGAAATTAAATTCAAGCACAACTGAGGAGCCACATAGACGGGGCCAAGTATTAGATGAATAGATGAGTTATTTTATAGGATGATAGAGCCATACTGAGTGATAGACAATAGTTATCCAGTAGCCGTGTAGATAGTAGGAAGAGAAGATGAAGTGAAGGCAGAGAATAAGAGTGAGGTATTATGAGTCATATGAAAGGAAAAGCCAGAGTCAAAAATACAGAGATCATTCATACAAGAGACTTGTGAAGTCGATGAGTCAGCAAAGCCAGATAGTGATGTAGGGGTGGTATGCTGAAGAGCATCAAGTTGACGACGAAGATTTTTAATAGCTTGAATAGTAGTGTTAGAAGTGGTAGATGGTATAGCATTGGCAAGCAATCCTGGTGCATGAGAGGGCTAAGACTGAGGAGGTTGTCGACCACGACCGGTACCTAGGGTACATAACTCAGGATGAAGCTTGAAACATGTATCAATGTGGTATCTCTCCTTCTTGCAATATGTGCAAAAAAGCTTAGATCGAGCCAGTTGAGAAGTACAATTCATAATAGGAGCAGTGACTGGTACAAACAGAATAGTCCCAAGTGAAGAGGCAGGAGTATCTATTGTCAAATTGAGTTGTCAATTCTGCTGTTGTGTCTCATAAACAGTGAGAGCTCCCATAACTGAGGCCAAAGTCGAAAATTGAGGTTGATGAAGTAGTTGGTCAGCTATATTTGAATATTCAGGAAGGGACTGAAATAGTTGATGCATCTTGCGCCGTTCATACCAGGCTGGACAGTCTTCGTATGTGGAATCACGTCCAGGAAATATGGAGCGTAATTCTGTCCAATAGGCTTGTATTTGACCAAAATAAGACTACATAAAAGAACTACATTTTCATTGTATAACAATACGTTGTTAAAGATATACATCCCATGCTCCGGAGCACTTTATGAAGCGCTCAGTGAGACGACTCCACATGGCCCAAGCAGAGGGAAGCGAGCCAATCTCGACAGTGAGACCACAGCCAACACAGCGAGTGAGATAATCTATGACACGAAATTCCTACAACTGCCAGTTCAAACTCTTCTTGACACAGAGAGCACGTACAATTCAAAGATTAGTATCACCACTACCAGATATAACAGTACTGGAGGAAGCAACAGTGCTGATGGACAATGGAACTGATCCTGAACTGGTAAGATGATCAAGTAGACCAGCACCACGTAAGGCATTTACGACAATGGTGGACCACCCCGCCCAACCACTATGATCATTGAGGGGCTAGGGTAGTTTAGAAATTTTTTCTGAAGGAGCCATATTAACAGCAATATTGTGTAGGAAAGACCTACTTAAGTGTAACACAATGTTAGAAGTGAAATTACTCTAGAGGGAGGTGAATAGGGTATTTGCTAATCTAATTCGATATTAATGCCGATTTAAAATTTATTAACAATTATATCCTAGAAAGTATGATACTTAACAAATTATGAGCAATGATATATAATTAAAAACAAGGGCGATATAAACATGAATAAATATGCAAATGAGATAGTGACAAATGACAATCACAAACACACAAAGTGATCATAGAGTTCGGTCACTACCGACCTACGTCTCTACTCCCCACTCTCGAGGAAACTCCACTATCTCAAAAGATAACTACACAATCGGTTTTCAACTCTCACCAAAAAACGTTTACAACACTCACAATGTAACCACACAACACACTTTCTAAGTGTTGTCCTCTCACGTGTTACCTATCTCAAGTGCTCGAATTTACAACATCTCCCTAGGCTTTACGGGCGACGCCACTCCTCTTGGAATTGATCACGTCTCTACCAACCACTCCTCTTGGTGTACTTGTGTATTACAATGTGATCTCAACAAATAATCTCACAAATACAATGTTTTTGTTCTCTAACAAGATGAGAACTCAATTAAGCTCACTCTCAATGAATAACTCACCACAACCCAAGTATATAATGTATGAAATGCTAAAAGATCAATAGGTGGTGTGTGTGATCAATGAGCATTAAAAAAAAACTAAACTCAATATAAAATCCAGCTCAATAAAATGAATAATCAACAAATATATATGAAGCTACAAATTAAGTTTAACAAAACTTCTCTAAAAATCAAGAGTGAAAGAGATGTAGATTGAAGCGCCAACACGAAAATAATAATCTCCTCCTCTTGTGAAAATCTCTTCACATAAACAAACTTAAAAAACCACACTTAAACCCTTGTAAACTTGTTTTAAAACTTTTCTTATATGAATCAGAAGTTAGAGGGCATGGGTTATATATAGCTTCATGGAACAAAGCCTAATAATAAAAAAAAATCCAAGTAAAAAGATAAAAATCTAAAAAATCAGTAAAGCTAGAAATATAGTCGTTGGAAGCCATTAGTCGACTAATGGAATGAATCAGTCGACTGATGAACTGACCATTAAAGTCAGCTCACACATCATCGGTCGACTAATGAACTCATCGGTCGACTAATGAACTCATCAGTTGACTGATGAACTCATCAGTTGACTGATAACCTGCATCGGTCAACTGAAGGTTCATCAGTAAACTGAGCAGAGACTTTGGCTATTCCAGCCACTTTCATCAGTCGACTAATGATTTTCATCAGTCGACTGATAATGTGCAAAGTGCTAGTTTTGAATAGTGAATTGAATTTCATGGGCCTCTAAAAAATAGCAAATAAATTTTGTAATTTATAAAACTTTGGGAAATGCTAATAAACATGAATATAAACATATTAGGAAAGGAATTTTTCAAATTGTATTTCCCATTTGTGAAAATTCATCATTTTTAAAATCTTAATAAATATGTGTTCGTTTAAAAACTAGATTTTGACATAATGACTTAAAATAAGTTTTGAAAACTTTTGAATTGATTTATAGACATAAGAAAAGATGTAAACTAGGATTATTTAGTCCATAAATCATAAAAAAATATTTTCTTAAAAAAATATCTAAATTGATAAAACCAAAGAATGTGTGTGTAAAAGTATTGAGCTTGAAGTATTAACACACAATATATAAATCCTAAACTAATATACCTAATGAATGCATATGAAGCTTGCAATTGAATGCATATGAAGTTTGTTCTTGAATCTTTGACTTGATATCATCAACCTGGATATATAATAAATAAAACACAATTATAAATTGTTTGTTAATCATCAAAACTAGATTAGATAGTAGGCTCATGAATATGAGTCTTAACAATCTTCCATTTTTTGATGATGACAAACAATTTCTCTATGGATATATAAAAATAATAAAAATAACAATATACTCACATTTTCTTCCCCTTTGGTAACATCAAAATAGGGAAACGATACTATAAAGAGAGATAAAGCTCACCCTACCTATAAGTATAAGTGAGTATAACCCTAAATAGGGATTGCTCCCCCTATCAAGATGCTTCATAGAATGTATGCAATGATGATTATGGGTAAATTATTAAACGAAACCTCAACAATCTTAAATATTATCCTCACAAGAATATATATATATATATGCATGTGAGAAAACATAAAACACTAACCACATAATCATGAGGCATAAATGAGATGAACCATAAGCTGAAATACATAAACATTAATATCAAGGAGTTTACAATGATCTTATACATTATTCACACCAAACCAAAACAATCCAAACTACATGGTTCAAACTCATTAAACAACTACAAGCAAAAATTAAAAAATATATTGTTCAAAATAAAAACATACAAGTCCAAATGAAATCTATCTTCATGAATCTGATAACCCTAGACCCGGAGGAGGAGGAGGGTGCTGCACCAACCTAAAAAGGTTATCAAACCTACTCTCAATACTGGCAAATCCTATATCCTGACTGTTCTCAAGCGTGTTAATCTTCCTAAGTACCTCACTATGGCTAGTCTCAAGCCTGTCAATCCTCCTAAGTACCTCACCATGCCAACCCTGCACTTCAGTACGAATTTCTTCTTGCCTCCATACATAATCAGTCATGCGAGCATATACTTCCTCTTTTATCCTATCCATACGATCAACTATATAATCTGGGAAACTAGAAGTGGGTGTAGGAGAAGGAGCCTAAGAACTAGATGGAGGAGGTGACGAATCGCTAGAGCTAGAATACTCAGAACTGGAAGACTCAAAACTAGAGGGCTGATCCTAAAACGATGGTCTAACTCATATTGAGATGCAAGAATACCCATCCTATTAAGAGCTGAGGAGTTAAAGAAGTCGATGATTTTGACAGGGGTCTCATCTGATAGGTCTACCTAAAAATGATAAAAAAAATTGGTTAAGATAGCCTTGAAAGGAAGAAACTTAATGTGAGTAGCAGCCATGAAATCAAATATGACTTTACCCCACTTGACATCATGATGACCAATAATAGCATAAATGGCACAAGTAAGATCTTAAGAGTAATGATCATAATGAAAGTGCCTTAGAGGGGGGGGGTGAATATGGTATATGCTAATCTAATCTGATATTAATGCTAATTAAAAACTTATTAACAATCTATCTAAGCAAGTATGATATTCAACAAGTTATGAGCAAGGATATGTAATTAAACAAGGTGAAATAAACATGAACACAAGATGCAAATGAGATAGTGCGCAAATGACAATCGCAAACACACAATATGATCACGGAGTTCGGTCACCCTCGACCTACGTCTCCGCTCCCCACTCTCGGGGAGAATCTCCACTATTTCAACCGGCTTTTAATGTTCACCGAAAACATTTACAACTCACACAATTGGTTTTCTAGCTTATCGAATACTCTTACAACTCTCACACTTGTAACTACACAATACACCTTCTAAGTGTTGGCCTAGCCCGTGTTATCTTCCTCAAGTGCTGGGATTTACAACCTCTCCCTAGGCTTTACTACCGACGTCACTCCTCTTGGAACTAACACTTCTCTCACCACACACTCCTCTCGGTGTCCCTATGTATTACAATGTGATCTCACAATAAAAGCTCAAGTACAAATGATTTTGTTCTCTAACAAGATGAGAACTCAATTAAGCTCACACTCAACTAATCACTCACCAAAACCCAATAATATAGTGTATGAAAATACTAAAAGCTCAATAGGGATGTGTGTGATAAATAAGTTCAAATGAAATCTAACTCAAATTAATCTAGCAAATATAAATATAAAAATTTAAGAATAAACAAGCAAGATAATTGAGTTTAGAAAACTTCTCCAAAATCACAAAGAGATGTAGAAGAGAGGACGAGGATGAATTCCTCAAACCGAAAATGTAAGGCTCCTCTTTGTGAAAACTTCTTCACACAAAAACAAACTTGAAACAAACTCTTAAACACCCTTTATAGACGGTAAAAAATACCTCTGTGAGCTAGCAAGAAATTCACCTGAATGACCAACTCGCCTGCACGAGCCAGAATCAACAGGATAGCGGAATTTCGCCTTTTACACAACTCGCCTGCCCGAGTCCAAAGTCGAATCCGCCCGCGAACCCCAAGGCCGCCAATATGGCCAGATATCTGCTAACCCACGTGCTGAGATGGGCTTTCCCACCTCTCTCGACCCGAAGAGAGAGGGCACAATACTCCAAGACCGTCAAGCGGCCGCTCACAGTGTGAAGGACTGGACAGGTGTCGAGTCGACCTGAGCATTCATAAATGCAACTCACCTCGGCTGTCTGAGTCAGGATACGAATCCGCCAGCATTCGGCGAGCTGTCCAAACCCACTCGAGTGGAGAAGGCACGGCACTCCAGGCCCGCTGAACAGCCGCCCACAGTACGAGTGAGTAGACAGATGTCAAAGCAGCCTGCACTCTCATAAATGCGACTCACCTCAGTTGTCCAAGCCACACGGATAAGAACCACCGACGCTCGGTGGTTGGTTAGATCCACACAAGCATCCGACAACCGTTGTCACGCATACGAGGAGGGGGTTTCCCACTCCTACGTGACGTGATGCAGAGCACAGCTCTTCGAATGACCACTGGTGGTACGAATTGGCAGCAGGATATCTCCGAACAATGTATAGTCACATCCTATAATTCAAGGAGCAGTCAAGCTGTCCTTCTTCCATTTAAAAGCCTCTTCCAGCAAACTTTTAGGAGGTCGAAAAACTTGGAGAAAAGCAGTTGAGACCAAGCTGTTTGCATACTCCTTGCATTACAGCATCACTGCCTGGTTTCGAACTCCGATCGCCGGCGAACTAAGCAGACACGAACTCTATCGACTCGAGCTTCTACTGTGTACTGAAGCTCTCCAGCAACCTCGATCGAACGGTCCAAGGGAAGCAGACTCAACACGAGCATCGAGCGAAGCATCCTATAGCCACCTAAAGTCCCCACACTAAACAAAGAGGGCATTCCCTCTGCTTCTGTTGTAAACATTTGATTATTAGTTTGTAATAAGCTTTCTTATCAATACAAACGAAACTCCCTATTTTTGGGAAATCAAATTTACACCCGACAGAAGATGGCGACCACAGTGGGAGGAGCTGTTTCATCGAACGAAATGGTGGTGGCTCAATTTGATGAAGTTGCTGTCGGGACGACCGTAGAGTCCCTGGAGATTGAGTTCGACCAGGCCAAGTACGAAGAGTACTTGTCTTCTTCCTCCTCTGGTGGCGATGCTTCCCGCAAATGCCACAGAGTCGTGCGCCGAGGCTGACCTCAAACGGTCAAAGCCTTCGCGCCTGAAGGTTCCACCCGAGTCTCGTCGGGGGAACTCGCTCCCTCGCAATCGATCAAGGCCAAGCCGGAGATCGAGCGTAAGGGACAAGGGTCTGCCAAATGGATCGCCAAGCGGTCCCCGCAGACACTTGTCTCAGAGGAAACGCCTGTTCACTCTGGCACAAACTGCACTGCCACAGCCCACGGTGATGCTCTCCTCGCTGGGAGAGTTAGATAACAGTGGCAGCAAACGCTCGTCGGACAGGAGGTCCAAACCTCCATTTCTCATGATGGCCTGAATCATTATACAGGCCCGAGAAACGCTAGACGAGAAGGCAAACTGCCCGACGTCGGGAAGCCCTCCAAGTCAGGAGTGCCGACCGAGGAAGGCAGAACCGCCCGCACAGGAGGACTTCGCTTCTCAGGTCATATCCCTGATGCGAATAACTCACCTTCAACGAGTGAGCCTACTCGAGTAACGAGCGAGCCTACCCGAGTAGGCAAATCCTCGAAGGCTGGCGAGCCTCGCCATAACCATTTGGCGGATAAACGTAAAGGTAAGGAAATAGGCGACACCTTGCAAACCCGCTCCTCCAAACGAAGGGCTGAAACCCGCCTACGCACTATGGTTCGCCCAAACGCGAAAACCCACCGGTCAAGGAGAGATCGCCCAACTCCAGCACCAAAGCATTCCACCCAGCGTGCACCCGAGAGCACGTCCAAAAATCTCTCGTGCACTCACCCGAGCGACCCTTCCAAGGCTAGGGGTTGTCACCAACCGCCCACGGAAGACCTCAGGGAATATTTAACTCGCAAACGCACTATACATGAGGCGAATCCTCAGTGCCACTGCGAGAAACTCATCAACACGGTCCTCGCCGACTGCCAATGCGTTGGAGCGGCGAAACCTTCGGTATTTGAGAGACTTTCTCAACAGTCCTCTCGACCAAGGCCCTCCCGTCGAAGGCGTCGTCACTAAAAAGGACACACTGTCGACGACCTAGAGCTCTCATCCGCCACAGTTAATATGACGGGTAAGGGGAAAGCGGTACTCTCCGACTCCCCAGACTCGGACTCCGTCCTGAGACCTAACACTCGGTTCGCTCAGCGCCGACAGGATGGCATATTCCAGCGAACACGTAGTCGTAGGGGGGCAAGTATTGGGTTTGATTACTCCACCCTGGTACCTCCCTCCTGCGGTGAAGACGAGGTTCATTCGGCGGCAGCCACATCTCAGACCTCGCGCTCAAGTCAAGACGCGCTGGCGAGGGCACACATGACTGAACTCAACCACGATCAGACAATGGCTCAAAAGCTGGAGGAACAGCAGGTGACCATCGACTCTCTAAGAGAGATGATGGAGCAACTACTGAACAAGAAGAAGAAGAAGAAAAGGACCCAACGTCCCTTACCTCGGCAAACTAGGGACAAGGAGTGGGTACCTCCCCATCGCCCGGCGACTGAAACGGAAGACAAGAGTAATCAGCAATCTGATTACTCTTCCAAAACGTCGATAGGGACGTCGCATACCGGTAGCATCCGTGACAAGAGATTCGACGAATTTCAGGACCAGCTCAACACGCTGAAGCTTCAGCAAAACATGAACAAGCTGGGGGTGGTACGTCCCTACCCTATCGAATGGGACACGGTCCCGTACCCGGCGAAGTTCAAGCCAATCAGCTTGGTACAGTTTGATGGCAAAGGATCGCCCTCGCAGCACATCTACTACTTCATGGCGCAGACTGGATTCCTTACGGAGAATGACGCCATTCTCACTCGACTATTCATAGGTACCCTCAAGGGGGTGGCCTTTGAATGGTTCCGCAAACTGGAGCCCGGCTCTATCAAGGCGTGGGCCGATGTTGAAAAGCTCTTCCTCGCCCGCTTCATCGACGACGACACAGAAGTGTCAATGGCCACTCTCCTTGCTGAGAAGCAATGAAAGTCGGAGTCGGTCAATAACTTTGTGAAGAGATTTCGAAATCGACCAGTCCACTGTCGGGACCAAGTTTCCGAGTCGACACTGATTGAGATGTGCCGCAACAACCTGTCGATCCATATCTTGTCCAAGATAGGGGCAGTAGAGTCCCGGACTTGGAAGGAGCTTGTTCGCCAAGGCGAGTAAGTCGAAAACATGATCAAGAGGCTGGAGGCCGAGGAGCCGCAGTCCAAGAAAGGAGCAGCAGAGCCAGCTGCACCAAAGAATCCTCCTCGGTCGAGGGGAAAAGAGATCATGGCAGTCGACTCCGCCCCAGCGCCAAAGGCTGCTCAAAAGCTGAAACCCAGGCAATTTGAACAGCGCCCCCCGCGGCAATACGACTTCAAAGAAGATCAGGTGGTGGCGACCTTCGACACTCTACTCAAGAGTGGTCGAATTAAGTTGCCCGAAGCCGCGAAGCCTGAGGAGGCGGACAAAACCGGTGACCCAAGTTACTGTGCATATCACAGATTCCTTGGCCATCACACGACCAAGTGCTACGTCCTCAAGGACAAGCTTCAGGCCCTCTACGACGCGGGGGTTTTGAAGAAAGAGAAAGTCCAAAAGCAAGTGACTACGAACATGATCACTTTGAGCTTTAGGACAGATCTCCCAGAGGTTCAAGCTCCAGCGGGGGTAATTCCTATCCCCAACGCGATCTTGAAAGTCACTAATGACAATCCTCACAACCAGCGGGGAAAGGGTTTGGTCCCACAAACTCTGCCATCGGGGCAGGTGATGTGGGTCCATCCGGACCTCCTCAATGATGAGCAATGGATTGCACAGCCTTCCAAAGAGGCTAAGGGAAAATACTGCAATGTTGTCTCCGCCATCCTGGATAGAGATAACATGGCGATGACTACCCTGACAGACTCTGAAGAGGACACCAACGTCTTCGTCACGAGAGCAGGGAAAGAATTCGCGAAAGAATATCCCGCGAGGGCGGAGAACCCGGCAGGACCCCTCGCCAAATCCAGATGGACCAAGTTCGAGCCGCCAGCCTTACCGGTTCAACGTACTCGCGCAACTAAAAAGTATCCCCGCGCGAATCACCATGTACGACCTCCTCCGGTTATCCAGACCTACCCGGGAGGCCCTACAAGAGGCGTTGGCCGACTCAGAGGCGTTCTCTACCCATTTCTCGAAAGAAATAGAGGCAGAACAGGAATGTGCGACTTGCTGCCAAGTCTCCGAGAGATGGGTCCCGTGCATAACTTTCACTCCTGAGGACATGCTCATCAAGAGCACATCCCACGACCGGCCGCTGTACTTCATAGGATACGTTGGCTCGTCGAAAGTGGATCGGATTCAGGTCGATCCGGGGTCTGCGCTGAGCATCGTGCCACTAAAGTTAATCAAACACTTGGGGATACCGTCAAAGTGCCTAGCCTCGACCGCGACCACCATCTTCAGCTTTAACGCCACAGGGACTCGGCCGCTCGGCAAAATCCGCCTGAAATGTCGGATAGGCGACATGAAGACGGAGGTGACATGCTACGTCATCGACGCCGAACCCTCCTACAACATGCTCTTGGGACGTCCATGGATTCATGGCAACCGAATAGTTCCATCCACACTGCACCAGTGCTTGAAGTACGTGGATGACTACGAGCGAGTAAAGATGGTAGTGGCCGACAAGCAGCCCTTTAAAGGTGTCGAAAACTACTTCGCGGATTCTCTGCTGTACCAGGACCCTGACGAGCCACCAGCAAAAGAACTGGAGAGTGGCAACGAGGCGGACAGCGAGCCTGAATACGGTGACAGTTTAATTCTGAATGACTTCGAGTCAATTGTAATTGGTTACGAGAGTCACCATGTAACCAACACTGTTCAGGCGAAAAAAATTATCATGAATGAGAAATCCGACTTTACTTATTTGTCATCTTGTTCCACATCCGAAGATGATGCGCCCAATAACCTATGGTCGACACTCTATAGTGATCCTTACACTTGCCGGTGTGCTCGTCATACGTCGCCAAGACGCAGCCGATCAGGTCATCGCAAGCTGTTCTCGTCGTGCCAGCACGGAATAGGTATCGAAAAGACATAATCTTCGGTCGAATCGATCATCCCCTACGCACGCTATGGGACGAATCCGAGGACGAGGACCCGGCGCCCCAGTTTTCGCAATACAGTCAAGTTGCGAAGCGCATGATGAGCGACATGGGGTATGACCTCACTCGCTTGGAGGGCCTAAATTACGGCCGAGGGCGCAGAACGATCATCTGACCCGCCTACGTACCCAAGGGGAAACCCTCAAACTACTTTAACAGGACTAGGAGAGGCTTAGGCTACTCCTCCTCCTCGTCGGATTTGTGTTTTTACGTCAACGAGGATTCCGACTATGCATGTTCAGGGGATCAATCGTCAGCGACCTCGGCTTGGGACTCGGACGTCAGCGTGAGGGATCTATTCGATAGCCTTACAGTCAACATGGCTATGATAGACCCCACCGAAATGGCGGAGGACGGACAACTCCCACTCTATGACGAGACATGGGACCGTCATGTTAACGCCCAGTGGAACAGTCGCTTCGAGCAACGCGAACCACCGACCGAAGACGAAATTCTCCAGGTGAACATGGGTACTGAGGCGAATCCCAAACCCATATTCATCAGTGGCAGTCCGCCTCCACAGGAAAAAGAGGACCTCATCGCCCTCCTACGGGAATACATTGACGTCTTCACCTGGAATTACGAGGACATGCCTGGTCTTGATCCGTGGGTCGCCATGCATCGCCTCAACATCAGCCCTGACGCCAAGCCAATCAAACAACAGCAGAGGCGGTTTTGCCCTCAGATCATGGAGGCGATCGAAGCCGAAGTGAAGAAACTGATCGAGTCTGGTTTCATCAGGGAGGAGCAACACCCCGACTGGGTGGCGAATATTGTTCCGGTCTTGAAGAAAAATGGCAAGATCCGTATCTGCATCGACTTTAGGAACCTCAACGCCACGTGCCCTAAAGACAAATTTCCCCTGCCCATCACGGATGTCATCATCGATAACACGTGCGGATTCGAGAGGATGTTCTTCATGGATGGCTTCTCGGGGTACAATCAAATCAAAATGCACCCCGAGGACGAGAAGCACACTGCATTTAGAACTCCCATGGGGGTGTACTGCTACACCGTTATGCCATTGGGACTCAAGAATGCTGGCGCAACCTACCAGCGCGCCATGAGCATGATCTTTTGAGATCATCTGCGAAAGACGGTCGAATGCTGCGTAGACGACCTGGTCATGAAGAGTCGCCATAAGGAGGACCACCTTCAAGACTTGAGGGCAATGCTCGAACTTATGAGGACTCATCAACTCAAGATGAATCCTACTAAGTCATTCTTGGGGATGTCTAGCGGTAAATTCCTCGGTTTCGTCATCACGACGAAAGGAATCCGGATTGATCCAGACAAGGTGCGAGCTATTCAAGAGCTTCAGCCGCCCCAAAATCTTAAAGAGCTAAGGGGCCTCCAGGGACGACTGGCTTACATTCGAAGATTCATCTCAAATCTCTCGGGTAAATGTCAACCCTTCTCTAAGCTGATGAAGAAAGGTACTTCCTTCATCTGGGACGAGCCATGCCAAAAGGCCTTTGAAGAGATCAAGGCTTATATCTCAAACCCGCCCGTCCTCGCAGCGCCAATCTCAGGGAGGCCATTCCTAATATATATAAGGGCCATGGAACATTCTCTAGGCGCCCTTTTGGCACAAAACGACGATGCAGGCCACGAGTAAGGCATCTACTACCTGAGCAGAACCTTGTAGGGCGCCGAATAGCGGTACCCAATGGTCGAGAAGGAATGCCTAGCCTTGGTGTTCGCCATCCAGAAGATGCGGTACTACTGGTTTGGCCAAACCATCTATGTCATTTCCTGGATGAACCCCATTCGGGTCTTCATGACACAACCAGCAGCGTTAAACTGGCGCCTCGCCAGGTGGACGCTTCTGCTCTCTCAATACGACATCCACTTCATGCCACAAAAATCAGTCAAGGGACAGGCCATCTGCGATCTCATGGCTAGTCACCCATTGGGGGCGAAGGCCGATCTATTTGAAAATCTGCCAGATGAACCTCCCGAAGCCAATGTGACTTCGTCACCAAAAGTGTGGCAGATGTTCTTCGATGGCGCGTCTCGTGCAGGCGCGAGCGGCTCTATCGCTGCAAGAGTGGGGGTGGTCATCACCTCTCCGCATGGCCACGTGTTATCCCGGGCCTTTTCCTTGATGGAACCATGCACCAACAACATGGCTGAGTACAACGCGTTGCTCATAGGGCTCAAGTTGGCCAGATATTTAGGGATCCAGCATCTGGAATCTTACGGTGACTCCCAACTCATCGTTAAGCAAATGACCGGCGAGTATGAAGTTAGGAACGATGATCTCATCCCGCTCTACAAAGCGGCTATCAGACTAGTGGAGTCACTCGAGAGTTTTCGCATCGAGCATGTGCTCCGTTCTAAGAACACACATGTGGATGCCCTCGCATCCTTGGCGGCTAACCTAGCCCAGCCTTTGGGAACGACCCAACGAGTCATAGTCGCCAGTCGAAAACTCTTTCGACTAAAAGACGTCCCAGAGGCGAACGCCACCTATCAAACCCCAGACCAGCCTGATCAGGAAGACTGGCGTCTCCCGATCATCGATTACGTCCTATACGACATATTGCCTGAAGATGCGAAGGAACGAGAGTCTATCCGACGACATGCCTCGCGGTTCTACTACGATTCAACCACTAAAACGTTGTATCAGAGGTCATACGACGGCTTGTTGCTTCGCTGTCTTTCAAAGGCAGAGGCGCAAGAGGCCCTACGCGAAGCCTATGACGGCACGTGTGGGGCTCATCAGCCTTGACCCAAACTTTGGGATCGCCTGCGGAGGATAGGCTATTTTTGGCCTGGGATGGTTACTGACGCAGTCGCTTATGCGAAGCGCTACTACAAATGCCAAATCCACGCCAACTACATGCACTAGCCTCCTGAGGATCTGCATCCGACGAGAGCGTCTTGGCCCTTCGAAGCATGGGGGATGGACATAGTCGGGCCTATTTCCCCACCATCGGCGAAAGGCCATCGCTTCATCCTCGCGATCACCGATTACTTCTCTAAGTGGGCTGAAGCCATCCCCCTAAGAGAGGTCAAGACTAATGATGTGATCAAATTCATCAAGAACCATGTCATATACCGATACAGCGTACCCCGGCGTATTATTCATGACAATGGCACGTAATTCGTCAGCCATGCATTCACCAGGTTCTGTGATATATTTCGAATACAGAACCTCTCTTCCACGGCCTACAACCCTTCAGCGAATGGTTTGGCCGAGGCCTTCAACAAAACAATTATCAAGATCTTGACCAAGCTGACTTCCACTAGCAAACGCGATTGGAACGAAAAGCTAGGCGAGAGCCTGTGGGCATATCGCACGACGGTTCGCACACAGACTGGCACCACGCCCTACTCATTGGTATACGGCTGTGAAGTTGTATTACCATTAGAGATTCAAATTCCATCCCTCCGCATCGCCTTAGCAACAGGGATGACGGCCGAGGAAAATCACCAACTGCGACTCGCAGAACTTGAAGCGTTGGACGACAAACAACTGGAAGCTCAACAGCACATTGAGTTTTATCAAGCTCGAATGGCCAAGAATTTCGACAAGAAAGTCAAACGTCGAGCCTTCAAGGAAGGAGAGCTGGTGCTCTCCGTTCGTCGACCAATGATCCTCACTTCCAAGAAGAAGGGGAAATTCCAGTCCAAATGGGAAGGACCATTCGTAGTAGAGACAGTCTACTCGAACGATGCCTATCGCCTCGTCAAGCCGAATGGCGATAAGATCATGATGCCCATCAACGGCAAGTATCTGAAGAAGTACTACCCCTAGTTCTCCTTCACCAACTCCCACGAGTGCATGAGTTTAAACTGGCCCTCAAACCCTCCAACTGGTATAAGAGGTAAAACTGTTCCTACGCTTCCATTTCTTGAGCCAGGTTACCAGATCAGGCGAACCGCCCAGATCAGGCGAACCGCTCAGATCAGGCGAATCGCTCAGATCAGGCGAATCACTCATATCAGGCAAGCCTATCAGACTAGGCGAAGTCCACTTCTTGAGCTCCCTGTCTTGGCGAACCGCTCAAGACAGGTGAGACTAGCATCTCTGGCAGGCGACATCAAACGCCCACTTGGTCAAACCTTCAGATAGTTAGGACCAGAGCCACAGTCCCCCGCCAATCCTTTTCTAAAGGATGGTGGGTCCTCAAAGTCGTTCCAATCACGACAGCCCCTGTCACGTTAACATTAAACCTCTGACAAAACCCACTTATCAATCCTCTTCAGAAGAATGGTAGGTCCCCATGGTTGCTCCAATCGCGACAAAAATCCCATCAGGTTAATGATCACCTTTGATGATTGGCGCCGTTATTCCTACGAGTAACACAGCCTAAGTAATAGCCTACCACGCGACGTGCTATTACTTCTGTCAATAGTCACACTCCTACGTCCCTGAACTATTTGACCTATTCCAGATATTCTAACATTCTCTTAGGGTAACTGATGGGTAGTAGCCTACCACGCGACGACTCCTACAACAATCGATCGTCATATTCCTACATCCATGAACGATTCGATTATCACCTGTGTCGTCGCCAACCCTGACGACGACAATTGTCGAGAGCAGTTCGGTAGACGACCTGTCTGCCAGTTCCCCAAGCAATAACTCGCCGAGTGGAGAGTCGAAGTTGAGGTCTTCAGTTGGCCGCATGAGCGAACGATTGTTCTGTGCTGCAAGCCAAGTGTTGCTCTCTCGATCCCACTTGAGCTACAATGCGAAAATCGGATTTAACCCGATCCCACGCTGTGAGCAACCAAGGACAGAATAAGAGCTTAAAACAACTAAGTTGAAAACAGAATGGTCAGAGGCTCGCCAAGTTCAACTCAAGTGCCAAACAGCGCAGACAAAGAAAAAATAAAGATGTGCATGCAAAGCAAGGATAAGCAAAGCAAAAGAGCCACAACGGGCCAAAATTTACATAAGTTTTTTTTAGTTTAGTCATGATGCGCACGACATCAGCTAAGTTATAAACACAACAAAAAAAAGAGAGCAGAGTTTTTAGTTTAGTCATGATGCGCACGACATCAGCTAAGTTATAAACACAACAAAAAAAAGAGAGCAGAGAGGAGGTGAGCCTCAGAGGAGCTTCAACAGGATGAAGGCAGCAACCTCGGCTTTGACCGCCGCCAGGGCCGCCGCACGCCGGGCCTTCGCCGCCTCTGCCTGCTTCTGCCGCATCTTGGCAAGGGTGGCTTCGTCTTCCTCTTCCTCCTGGCGGAGGAGCTGAAGCGAGCGATCCACCTCCTCAGCAGCACGGCAGATGGCCCTGTTCTCCTGCTCGAGCTCCAACAGCATCGCCTCGCCACGAAGGGACCCGTCGTCTTTGAAGAAAGCGGCGTCCAGATAAGCATCCATCCGGTCCCGCACCACCTTGCACTGCTTGCGCAATTTTCTTCTTCTAGCGTGGTCGGAGTCAGAAGCCATGGGTCAAAGAGGAGTCTTGCAGTAGTTTTCTTCTTCTAGCGAATTATCTCGAAAGAAAGAGGACATTGTTAAAAAAACGGCAAGTACATTATACATATATAGCTGAAAATTCGACGGCCATGATCTGTCCCCTCAGACGATCGAGCGGTCCAGGTGTCCTGCGACGCTTCGAGCTCAACGCCAATAAAGGCCATTCCTCTCGGGACTCCAAACCGACCGATCGGATTGAGCCCAGGAGGCGAGCCGTTCTGTCGCCTCACCATTAATGAGCGTTAATGCATCCGCAGAGCCTTAGCTGGCAAGCACTTAGGCCCGCAGACAGACGCGTGGCACAAGTTTCGCCCGCGTTCGGATCTCTAATTGGGGGATGAATTTGACATATCAAAAGTTTCACCTGTTGTGTGAACTCGCCATCATACGGGTTTCGCTTGCAACATGAATTCGCCATCAATCAAGTTTGGTTTTCAACTTAAACTCGCCACCACAGGAGTTTCGCCTGCGAGCTAAGTTCGCCAACGAGCTAAAGCAACCTTCAAGCGAACTCACCATCAAGTTAGTTCCACTTACAGCAGGAACTCACCAGCATTCTAGAGAGTGGCTTGCGGCATTAATTCGCAGTCACTCGAGTTTCGCTTGCAGTATGAACTCGCCTATACCGGAGTCTAACCGTCGGCGTAAGCTCGTCACCGTTCGAGGGGTTTCACCTGCAACATTAAGTTGCCGTCGGCTATGCAAACAAAACACTGAACGACGATGTACTAAAAGGAGGTGTGCGTAACAAGGAAACACAAACCTCATTAAATGCTTCTAGATAGTACATTTGAACAAAGTTATGGTTTTTGCAATTGCGAAAGTCATGATATTACGTTCAAGAAGCAAAACATGCACCCAGTTTTTAAGACAATACATTTGAACAAAGTTATGACTTCGTAAATAAACAAGTCATAAGCAAAATGTCTTAACACAATCATAAGGCCGAGAGCTCAGTCGAACACGCTAAAAGTGGAGAGCTCTTCTTTGGCCGCCGCCACCTTTCTCGCATGGTCTTCCTGAGCTTTGTCTTCAGCAGCCTTCCGAACCCGGGCTTCAGAGCTTGACCTGGCGGCAACATCTGCCTGGCGCAAGGCTAGGAGACGTCGAGTTTCTGCCTCAGCATTCTTACTGACCTTTACAACGTCGGACTGGAGCCCCTTCAAGTTCGCCTCCGCCTGTCCCAATTCGGCCCTCAGGCGAGCCATAGTGTGATTAAGGTCGATAATTTTCTCCTCCAGCGAATGTTGTTGACCCACCCAGAAGTTGGCGATGGACTCCAAATCCGCTATTTTTCTGGAACGGACCTCCTGTTCCCAGGCTTCCTGACGCCTGACATGAGCCAGGCAAGACTCCATGTCGGCTTCCAAACCTTCCCGTAGCAAGGTCTCTAACCCTATCATGTGTGACTCTAAGAGACGGAGCTCCTGCATGCAACGGGTAGCGAGCCGGTTTTCGCCCGATCGCCGAAAATCGACCACGCGATCAAGGAGAGACTGCTTGAAGCCGTCAAAGTTGCCCATGCCAAGTTTGACGAGGGAAATCACCTGCCTCACGGTATTCTCTAACTCTTCGACGCGAGCCTGCCAGGACAAGGACTCGGAGGAAGCAGGCTCTTGACCCGGAGCGAGTGCCGTAATGGGTGGAATCTCGAGACAGGGTTCAGCTCCCGGCTGGGGAGCAGAGCCTGAGGTGGCGGAGGTCGCAAGACCTTCAGATTCGTCGTCTGAAATCAGGATAGGCTCGGCTGCATGCTCCTCGGCAGTCGGAACAAAAACACAGGGAAGAGTCAGAGGAAGAATACCTACTCAACCCACACGAAGGCCGAAGCAAAAAGATACCTTCGGCCGCGGCGGCCTCAGCAGTGCCCGAAGAAGACGGTTCTTTCCTTTTCTTAGAAGCGACCCTCTTCACCTTCGGCGCCATCAGGGGTATGAGGAAGGGAAAGTTTGGGTTTACTCTGGGGGAAGACAATGAAGAAAGCCTGTAGATCCTCTTAACAGAGGGTAAGGGCGTTAAATACCCTAAGAATCCTATACGGTTACTCAATTCTCGATTGGACCGTTCAAGGCTAAAACAGTTGAAGGGTAAGGCCGAACAAATCGGATCTTACCTGGACGGCCAAGATCCGACAGTTTTTAGACACGACCTTCAACAACGGCCCGAATTGGGCGCGATGGACGAAGAGCCCCACTACGCCGCATTCAATACGAAGCGACGTGCCCACGTCTTCTTGGCTGATGTAAGCATATACCGATACGTGGCCCACCGAAAGCGGAGTCTATCTGATGGCAAATTCGCCGCTGAGATTCCCGCGGGTAAAAACTGATTGCCCCTCTGGAATTTGAGTCAATTCCAAATCCGCCTGCGGACGAAATCCGCTCGCAGAGGAGACAAGCTTACGGCCGAAATTCGCCGACAGCTGAAGACCACCCCTCACAACTAACACTCTGGCTAACTCATGTTAAAAGAAAAATGGAGCATGCACAGAAGTAATAGTAACAAAGAACGGAAAGATAATTTCATTCATAAAGGAATCCTATTACAACGGTGAATTAAAGGCAAATTACAAGGTTTTCAACCGTAATTCCGCCTAACGAATCTCTCCGGCTAGGCGAAGTTCAAGTCTCTTCAGGATCTCTCGGCGAATATCCTCCTCGATGCGCGAGACTAAGTCCTGAACGGTATCTTTGGCCTCCTTGAGAGCTCGATCCTTCTCCTCGACAGAATCAGTGACCAATTGCCGACGAGACTCAATGTCCTCCAACTCCTTTCCCGTTTGCTCGCGAGCCTTCTCTCGAGTGACCAAAGAGGCCTGTGCGTCAGCTATAACCCGTTTCAATTCCTTTATCTCGGAGGATAGGCGAGAAAGATGGTTATCGGCCGTCTGTTACTCAAGAGCCACTCAAGCATCCTCAGCCTTGGCCTGCTCCAATTCTATGGCCAACTTTGTCTCCAGCGACATAGTCTCGTTCAGGCGGCGATCGCGGTCTTCCTCTGCTGCTCGAACTTCGTCGGAGGCAAGATCGACAATTATGGAACTCTGCGCACGAAGGGTGAGCAACCGCTGAGCAGCCTCTTCCGCTTCTCTCAAACGGGAAAACTATGGCTTTGCCGCGGTGGCGCCGAGCCTCTTGATCAAGAAGAAAATGTTTTGATCAAGGTCCTCCTTGAAATCCTCGAAAGAACAATTATCCTCCAGGACGAGTCTGATGCAGTCGGCCAAGGTGTCTTCAAAGTAAACCAAGGCTCGTGCTGTGCTCCTCTTCCGCAAACGTTCCAAGGGAGAAAGGGCAGTCCCCTCCGCCAAAGACGTGGTTACGATTGAAGTGCTGGTGGTCATAACCGCGGAAATGGGGGTGGACGACACCGAAGCCGGTAGGGCCACCGATGCCATCGGGGTAGTAGCCGTGGCGTCACTAGCCACTACAGAGGAGGAAGCGGCCACCAACCGAGTGGGAGTCCTCCTCTGAGTCGAAAGCTCTCGCGACAAGGGTTCCCCACCAATTAGTTCTCCCGTGGGAAGGGAGGTTTCCTCTTGTCGGCCGGACCTGTCCTCAGGAGCCAGCGCCTCTTCCTCGCTGGATAGCGCCTCATGAATCGAGACGTCATCATCCGCCTCGGATCCGCCCATTTCTCCGCCTGAATGACCCTCCCAAGGAAAAGGATCCTCCTTGCCAGTAGCTTCATGAGAAGGACCGACTGCGGATGCAAAGGAAAAGATTGCCGAATGCCCCTTCGGCCCAGGAAAATCAACAACATTTAAGCCTATGCTGACCTAAATCACCAGGCTCTTTCCCATCTCCGGTCTCCCCCTCTTCGTCCGAAGGGATAGAGATCACTCTCTCAGCTGCACCTGCTCAGATTAGACACTGATGTCAGAAGATACAAGATCCGGCTTGGTACTTAAGAGTACTAAAAATTATTACCTCCGGGTGCGGGCGTCATCCGCCCCGCTATCGCGCTCCGGGCTCGCTCCAGCCTCTCGCCCGCCCGGGTTAACTCCTCAGATTCTCCCCGCTCACTCTGGGGGTCCAACGAAAGACCAGGAGAGGGAGCTCGGGTCTCAGGCACCTCAGATTCGTCTAGACCCGCGTCGCCTCCCTCAACGTCCTCAGCTGGGTCCTCCAGAAGCCACTCCTTAGCAGTTCGGCGACCCCTCCGTCTCGAAGAACGGAGAGGCCTTGTGGGAGGACGCCCTTGCTCTGCCAAACACGAAACCTAAAACCAGAAGCCTTCGAGATTAGCGCTAGCACCCCGATACCACCGGCAGTATAGGAGAGTGTGATGCAAATCACAGTCCTTCACGGGTAGCTCGAAGCGGGCATGGGTACCGCCAGCATGAGTCCAGAACCATCCCCGAGCTCCATCCACCAGCCCCCCTTCGAAGTGCAGATGGGGATTGGCGTTGCCCACATACAGTTGGTCATACCCGAACTGGCGGGCGAACCTGTAAGGGATATACGGCTCGAGGTAGCACACAGAACCTGTTCGTAGGATGTGATACCCCAGCGACATGTTGTACCACCATCGGAAAGCGCCAGCACAAAGGAAGAGCCGTGTCACTGTCCGCTCGGGCATCCCTAAGAAGATTCGCCGTATCTCCTACCGCTGCAAAGTAGGGGGAAGAAGCGACCAAAAATTACTAGTGGACACAAGTGGGAGAGCATCTTCTTCGGCGCAATCGGGAATGTCTGCTAGCACTTCCAATGGGTGCATCTCCCCAAACGCTCAAGGAACGGAACAACCTGTCTCCTTGAAGAGTCGGGGGCGCTCATCAAACACTCAGCAGTGGTATACAAACCAACCGCCATCAAGTAGGTTGTTATGGCAGCCCGCACCCTAGGCATTGGGCAGTCGCCTGATGAGCCTCTCTGTTCCCCTCATCCAGATAGTCGATCTTTCCTGCTTGGCCTAGGACATACTCTTCGTAGGGAAAGTCTCCCAGAGGTAGCCCCGACACGTCATACATCTCATGGTGGGTTATGCCAAGTTTGCCGTTGGGGGTGAAGAATGTGCTACTTTCCGCACAATACAGTTCCAAGATGCTGTGGAACTGAGAAGTATTAATCCTCAAACCATGTCGAGTGGGTTGAATGGCCACATACAGCTCCGAATTCTTAAGGTCAGAATTCTCAGCCAAGACGTAGTCAGTGATCTTGGACCACCAAGTGTCGTTGCCGGGCACAGAATATACCCACCCCGGGGCTCTGAAGTCTTTTGGGGGAAATCTCCCGCCAACTCGGAAGAAGCGATCGGCTCGTTGGACGGTAGGCCAGGGCGCAGACCCGTCACGCGCTTACAAGAACTCTCCACTCCATACCCAGCCGTAGAGCCTATAAAGACGCCACAAGTGACCCCGTCCTGAGTTGGGGTCAAATCCCAGTTCATCACTCGGGGAACCGCGAGAGACCGTAGCTCGACGATCGAGAACCCCCTCGGCAAGCTGGGAAAGTAATAGTGAGTCCCTTCCACTGTGCGGAACCACCTGCTCTCCTTGAGTAGCAGAACGGAAGGATCAGTAGAAGAACTGAGGCTTCAACAGCTCCGTCCTGGCATCATCTGTCAGCGTCGCATCGGTCGTCAGCTCACGTAATGTCAAGTGATGACCATCCGTAACCCTCTTCATCAAGCTGTAGGGCTTATCAGCAGCGAATGAGGGCATCGGATCCAAAGAAGGAAATCGAGGAGGCGCCGTATAACCTGTGCCTCCGGCGAGACCGATGGCCACGCCCTTCGGAAGGGCTTCGTCAGAAAAGGTCGCTACAAGAAAAAAAACACAAGGGTCAGGATAGGATCCGCCCTAAGGATGAATCCGCCAATCCAGTAAAAATGGGCGAATTCGCTTGTCGGAAAGCGGAAACAACGCTCCCCTTTTACCAGAGAAGAGGTCGAACTCGCCTATCAAGAACGAATTCGCCTCCACCCAACAAAAGTCAACTTCGCCTGTAGAGGCAGAAATCGTCCTCTATGATCAAATACGGAATCCGCCCAAAAAGGAGCAGACTTTGCCCTAGATCGGAGAAACTACCAAAGATGATCGAACCTAAGGGGGATAAACAAGGCTCATCCGCCCGACCGGACACCTATAACCTACGCGAAGTCGTTAGATGAACCCTTGGACTTACCCAAGTGTGTCTCAGGTATGCGGACGGGTGCACCGGCGGCGAGGCGGTCAGAATAGCGCCCGGGACCTCCTCCTTTCGCGACAGACTTCTTGGATTTTGGCGCCATTGAGGGGATTAAGCGGGAACTCTCTCTCTTTAGAAAACTTTCAAGATTCGTGAGTACGGTAACTCTCAAAGAAAGGGAACGGCCTATTTAACAGAGGAGTTGCCAACATGGCCACGATCACCCCCAAAAAGTGAAATACTGGCGGACGAGAAACGTGACCACGATCGAGATCAACGGCCCAAATTGCCCCCCGACATTTCGAAGTGCCACGACGAGGCGGGAAACGGGTTGGTCGAAAAACCCCAAACCTGAATCGAAATCGACGGTTATATCTGACGGTTGGGTTTGAAAACCACGGCCACGATTCAAACGGGGAGCACGAAACTTGTGTCAGAACGCGGCGTGACAGAACCACGCCGTATTAGCTGGAAAGCACGAAGCCCACTAGCGGACGCGTGGCTCACCCACACCGAACCGAGTTTCGCCCGAAAAGAAAGGTTTCGCCTGCTAAAAGTTCGACCCAAATCCACAAGTTGCACAGAATATCGCCTCCAAAACCTAACTTCGCCTGAACGGCTCATTCGCTCTGGGAGATAAACGACAAATAACACGACTTGTCCCAAGCTTTAAAACGCCAAAGAGATGGCCTCGCTTAAAACCACACCTCGAACGGCTAAGGTTGAGAGTAGAAATCTTAGCATCAAGTCTAATAGAAACTACTCGACAACTCATCATACTGAGGGGAATAGTATGGCTAGCCCGGTTCAAACGGTAACCGATAAAGGCACATCAAACCCGTTGATAGCTGAGGGTTTGCTAAAAATCCTAAAAGAAACCAAGTGCGCTTACTTCGTCAAAAAGCTTCTTCATTCAAAGTATTCCAGACCACACGCAAGCCGGTTTAGGTCTGAAAACTTTGAAGGGGGTCTTGTAGACGGTAAAAAATACCTCTGTGAGCTTGCAAGAAATTCACCTGAATGACCAACTCGCCTGCACGAGCCAGAATCAATAGGATAGCGGAATTTTGCCTTTTACACAACTCGCTTGCCCGAGTCCAAAGTCGAATCCGCTCGTGAACCCCAAGGCTGCCAATATGGCCAGATATCTGCTAACCCATGTGCTGAGATGGGCTTTCCCACCTCTCTTTACCCGAAGAGAGAGGGTACAGTACTCCAAGACCGTCAAGCGGCCGTTCACAGTGTGAAGGACTAGACAGGTGTCGAGTCGACCTGAGCATTCATAAATGCAACTCACCTCGGTTGTCTGAGTCAGGAGACGAATCCGCCAGCATTCGGCGAGCTGTCCAAACCCACTCGAGTGCCAGGAACATGCTTTCCCGCCTCTCTTGAACTGAACACTCCAGGCCCGCCGAACAGCCGCCCACAGTACGAGTGAGCAGACAGATGTCAAAGCAGCCTGCACTCTCATAAATGCGACTCACCTTAGTTGTCCAAGCCACGGACAAGAACCGCCGGCGCTCGGTGGTTGGTCAGATCCACGCAAGCATCCGACAGCCGTTGTCACGCATACGAGGAGGGGGTTTCCCACTCCTATGTGACGTGATGTAGAGCATAGCTCTTCGAATGACCACTGGTGGTACGAATTAGCGGCAGGATATCTTCGAACAATGTATGGTCACATCGCATAATTCAAGGAGCAGTCAAGCTGTCCTTCTTCCATTTAAAAGACTCTTCCAGCAAACTTTGAGGAGGTCGAAAAACTTGGAGAAAGCAGTTGAGACCAAGCTGTTTGCATACTCCTTGTATTACAGCACCACTGCCTGGTTCCGAGCTCTGATCGCCGGCAAACTAAGCAGACCCAAACTCTATTGACTCGAGCTTCTACTGTGTACTGAAGCTCTCCAGCAACCTCGATCGAACGGTCCAAGGGAAGCAGACTCGACACAAGCATCGAGCGAAGCGTCCTATAGCCACCTAAAGTCCCCACACTAAACAAAGAGGGCATTCCCTCTGCTTTTGTTGTAAACATTTGATCATTAGTTTGTAATAAGCTTTCTTATCAATACAAACGAAACTCCCTGTTTTTGGGAAATCAAATTTACACCCTACACCCTTAAACCCTTGTTAAATTTTTTTTAAAACTTTCTTAGATGTATTTTAGTATTAAGGGTTGAGGGATATTTATAAGTTCTCAATACAACAACCCAAAGCTAAAGAACAACACAAAAAACGAGGCAAAAACCCCAAAAAATGAGATCTGGAAAAAACTAGCCATTATGCAATAAATCTCTATTCGGTTGACTGAATTCCATGAGTTGGTCAACCAAATTTGGGTCTCCAGTTGACTGGAAGAGGTGTGTCAGTCGACCAAATATATGCGCACGTAGTTTTGGCAGATCCTAAAATTTTTGCGTAGCTAGCTTTATAAAATTAATTAAAAATAGAAAATTAACTCTTAAAATCGTAAAATTTTGAGAGAAGTTTTAAAACATGTTGATAAATATGTTAGATAAATAATTTTTGAAATATAGCTTTCCATTTGTGAAATATTACTATTTTAAGATGGATATTCTATATTCTAAAAACTATTAAAACACTCGATTTTGTAATATCAATTTGACATAGTAAATCAACTTCAAAAATGATAAAATTTTGGAAAATGGTTATAAACATGTAATAGAACATGTTAGAAAAATAATTTCTTAAATTTCATTTCCCATTTATAAAAACTTATCTATTTTTCAAAAACATTGTAGAACCCCGTATTTTATTAGAATCATATGTGAATTATTAGTGATAAATAATTCTATTTTTGGTAAATGACTTGAGGTCATGGATATACTTGATAACAAATTATTAGATACGTATGAGTGTGGTTTCATAGAGTTTTGTGCATTGGTTTTGGTTGAATAGCAAAACATGTACGAAATATAGTTTTAGTGTCTGCTCAGTCGACTTATGAGTCGACTCATAAGTCGACTAATGAGTCTACTGATGAGTCGACCTATAAGTCGACTGACTGGCAGATTTTGGATTTTCTTTTATTTACTGGTTTGGTTGGGTTTTGTTCGGGTTTTAACCGTAATATATATATTTTAGTTTACCCGAAACTAACCCAAAACCCATCAGAACCCCAGAGAAACCCTAGCTTTCCTCTCCCCTCAAACCCTAGTTCCTTTGGCGATTTTTGGGGGTTTTTTTGGAGGATTTCAGCGATATTTGTCGAGGTGCAGCATAGGAGATCTTTCCCTCTCAGATCAGGAGTTGGTCAACACACCAGAGGCGAGTAACATCTCGCCCAATCCTATACCCACTGTTTGTATGCTTTTATTTGTTTTTAATTCGGTTTTATTAAGCCTAAATCACTATTTGCGTATAAAAATAGATCTTCCTAGCATATGATGCGAAAATCGGATGTTTTCAGTTTATAAAAGCTCACAAACGAATTTGTAAATTCAAACCCAGATCTGGAACATGGGTTTTAGTGTTATTTAATGGTTTCAATACTTTTTCAAACATGAATAGATATGTTTACGGTTTTAATGTAAAATATTACATGTAAATCTTTCGTTTCTGTTGATATACATGTGTTAGAATCAGATATTTATTGCTGGACATGATTAAATAGAACTTGAGTTAGCATTTTTGCAGATAATCATCGAAAGCAGAAAACTGGAGATTTTCTGCTCAGTCGACCAATGAGTCGACTCATGAGTCGACTCATGAGTCGACCAATGAGTCGACTGATGGGGGAAAACTTTAGTTTTGTATTTTGTCTGGTCGACTTATGAGTCGACTGATGGGTCGACTTATTAGTCGACTGATGGGTCGACCAATGAGTCGATTGATGAGGAGTTTCCTTCTTTTGTATTTCTTCGGTTTGAATCTGTTTGAGTTATTTCAGTTTAACTGAAATTATTTATGTTGGTTTATGGTTGCTGCGTGCTTAAATATGAACGAGGAGTCACCTCGAATGACGGGCATTAGAAATTAATTTATAACATGTATCTTTACATGTGAGATGACATGCGGACACTAGTTTAGGTTTGCGCACCGAGACACGTGAGAAAGCAGAGTATATGCACCTGTTCATATAACTCATCTAGTCCATGTGTTGGGCAACTATGATGTGTAGTCCATGTGTTGGACACTTACCACTTTCAGTCCATGTGTTTTATGATGTGTAGTCCATGTGTTGGACACTTACCACTTTCAGTCCATGTGTTGGACAGTTTACATATGCAGTCCATGTGTTGGACATCCACTACATCAGTTTAGACCTTGAGAGTTAACGCCTATACTTGCATAGGCTGGACACGACATTTATATGAGTTGTGACATGACACCGTAATTAAATCTGAGATGAGTTTGCCTTATTTTATTAATGTTCTTGTATTAGATTTTGGGTTTTGTATTTAGGGAGGTACAACTTGAGATACAAGGTATATACATGAGGGTTTCCATGTTTGGATTATTTCACTTGACGTACCTATGCTCGTGTTGTAACTTCCTAAATACTAAAATCCTCTTATGACGTACTTATGCTCACATTGTAATTACCTAAATAGGATTTGTGATTATATATATATATGTTATAACTGTATTTTCTGTATACAACGAGCCCTTTTCCCTTGTGGTTGGTTGTGATGTTGTTCGCTAGCGCTTTGACGCTCGTTGTCCCTCCCCCTTTCAGGTAACGAGCCAGGAGCCCAGAGAGTCGCGGGTTGATGGCGAGGCACTCTAGCTTCAGCTATTCTACTATAGTTATATTTTACTTTTGAGCTCTACTGTAGGCTTTTGTTTAGGCATTTTGAGAGTTTTTTTCTAGAGGTTGTAAAGGTTATGTGCCTTATTTCATGTTATTCAGACATTATGTATTTGAGACTTGTTGAGGAGTTCCAGTTTATTCATTCCAGATATTGACTTGTATTTTTCAGTATGTTTGATGATGAAATATTAATCTGATCTTTATTATTTTATTAGTTGACTCTTATATTATCTTTTACTTGCTTTTGTACCTACACCTGTTATTTGACTCTACTAGAGAGATAGTAATTATGATGGTGAAACATGTTATTGCACGGTGTGGTGCATGGCAAGTTTGACATTCTTGGTTTCACCTTAGACTACAGCCTTGTGTGAACCCAGGGGCATCACAGTTGGTATCAGAGCTCTAGTTCCAGTATCCTTAGGATCATCCTGTATCGAGTCGTGGAGCTAGGATAGAGTTTCTTAGGATTCATGTATAGATTCCGTAAGGATTCCCTAGTATGAGTGAGGACGATATATGCGTATATCTCAAAATTGAGGATATTTTTTTTATGACAACTATTTTGTGTAAACTTAAAGTATTTGAATGAATACTAAATTGTTGTGAAAATCATATTGTGATATGCTATGTATGTGTATATGTCTATTTCAGAGAGATGGCAGGACGTGGTAGACCTCGTACTCGGAGAGCTGCACAGGCAGAGTCACAGCAGGCTCCACCTGAGCCACATCAAGCTCAACCCGAGCCACAACAGGCACCACCTGAGCCGCAGCGGGCTCCCCAGTACCTCATTGATCTCATGGATCCCATCGTAGCTAGGATTGCAGTAATTGAGGAGCTTGTGGCGAGTCATATCGTGCCACCGACACCACCACCACCACCACCACCAGATCAGCCGTTGGGGATACCAGCAGTTCCTATCAGCGAGAGACCACCAGAGGCTGCACCTATAGTTATTCCACCAGCAGTCCCAAACAGAGCCACATAGCAGGAGGCTTGGCTCCGTATGGTTGAGAGGTATTAGAATATGAGAGCGCCAGAGTTCTAGGGGTCAGCAGACCCTCTTGCAGCCCACAAGTGGAAGGAGGATGTGAGTTAACACTCTCAATATACTAAATGTGGATTTAGTTCAGAAGCAGAGGTTGGCATCCTACAGTCTAAAGGGAGATGCCGGGAGATGGTACAGACTTTAGTTCACTCCAGAGCATCGGATGACCCTCACATGGGAGGACTTCGTCTACTTCTTTGATGGACAGTATATTTCTTCTGCCGCACGGACTAGGAAGGAGCTTAAGTTGTCCTGGTTAACTCATGGGGATATGTCAGTGGTAGATTTTGAGAGCAGATTTATGGAGTTGATGCACTTCACTGGTATGTGGCAGATGGGAGAGCGCCAAGCTCAGATGTTCTTAACAAGGCTCTGCCCTAACCTTCGTCGATACCTCGTCTCGAGGAAGTTTTATTCAGTTCGAGAGGTAGCTGAGGCCGCCACTTCTCAGGAGATCGAGACTGCTATGTTCCAGAAGGATAAGGAAGGGAAGACCAAGGCAGGACAGACCGGGGATAAGGGGAAGAATAAGAAACCTTTTTCTGGATCCCAGTAGCAGCAGCAAGGTCCTCATAAGAAGGGACCCCAGCATGATCAGAGAGCGCATCAGCAGCGCAAGTTCCAGAGAGTTTGCTATAACTACCGCAAGGTCGAGCATAAGGCATCGGAGTGTCGCAGCGCACCAACAGGAGCTCAGTAAGGCAAGAGCCTGAACCAGCAGCAGCAATGATAGAAGGGCAGAGTTTAGGGCCAACAGGCGACACTTAAGGCACCGCCAGCAGCACAGAGGACTGAGGGGTAGATTCGTGCAGTTCAGGAGGTTTCTGAGGGGCAGATACTGTCGTATTCTCCAACATTAGTAGCAGAGCAGTCTCCAGCCATAGGCAGGGTATATGCGGTAGTACCGCGTGATCATGGAGCTAGCGAAGCAGTGATGGAGGGTATGTTTCTTGTGAATTCTTTTCCCGCCCGTATTCTCTTCAATTCGGGAGCTTCGCATTCCTTCATTTCGTATGATTTTATGTCTAGACTTCAGCTCATAGCACAGCCATTAGACACCCATTTATCAGTTTCCACCCCTTTAGGTGAGATATCGCTTCTGGAGAGCGTTTGTAGGAGGTGTACTATTAGTCTAGATGAGTCGGAGTTCGTGGTTGATTTGATAGTATTGCATATGTCTGAGTTCGATGTCATCCTTGGTATGGATTGGTTGTCTTCCTACCATGTTAGTATTAACTGCTTTGTGAAGACAGTCAATTTATGGGCGTCCGATGGGTTCGAGCTGATTGTGGTAACCTCTCAGGGCAACCGTTTTGCGGAGTTATTTCTGGCTTACATCGAGGAGGCGATGCGACAGGATCAGGGTGTTGATTTATTGGAGACTAGAGTTGTCTCAGAGTATCAGGATGTCTTTTAGGACATACCTGGATTACCTCCTATGAGAGAGGTTGAGTTCGGTATTGAGTTGCAGCCAGTCACAGCCCCGATATCCCGCGCGCCCTATCGCATGGCACCAGCTGATACGAGGGAGCTTCAGACCCAGTTGGACGAGTTATTAGCTCAGGGTTTTATTCGTCGGAGTCATTCTCTGTGGGGTGACCGGTCCTCTTCGTGAAGAAGAAGGACGGTAGTATGAGATTGTGCATTGATTATAGGGAGTTGAACAAGGTCACTATCCGGAATAGGTACCCATTGCCTAGGATTGATGACATGTTCGACCAGCTATAGGGAGCGTAGTTCTTCTCGAAGATTGATCTTTGTTCTGGTTATCATCAGTTGCGGGTTCGGGAGATAGATATTCCCAAGACCACCTTTCTTACTCGATATGGATCTTTCGAGTTCATGGTCATACCATTCGGACTGACCAGCGCACCCACGGTATTCATGGACTTGATGAACCGGGTTTTCCATCCCTTCTTAGATCAGTTTGTGATTGTTTTTATGGACGACATCCTTATTTATTCGAGATCGGAGGCAGACCACGAGGAGCACCTACGATTAGCTTTGAGGACTCTGCAAGAGCATCAGTTGTATGCCAAGTTCAGCAAGTGTGAATTTTGGCTTTCAGAAATCAGATTTCTTAGCCACGTCATTAGTAGAGAGGTCGTAGCAGTTGACCCGGCTAAGGTGATAGCAGTTCTTGACTAGGAACCGCCGAAGACGGTGACAGAGATTTATAGCTTCTTAGGCTTAGCCGGCTATTACAAGAAGTTCATCCAGGACTTCTCGAAGATTTTGATGCTACTTACACGCCTTACAAAGAAGGGTGTACAATTCATTTGGAGTATAGAGTGCCAGAAGGCCTTTGATATCTTGAAGACTAAGTTGACTTCAGCACTAGTTTTGACTATTCCGAGTAGTGACAAGACGTTTGTCATCTACACAGATGCATCGTTGGCAGGTTTAGGAGGTGTATTGATACAGACTCGGAGAGTAGTAGCGTATATATCACAGCAGTTAAGGGTACATGAGTAGACCTATCCCACTCATGATTTGGAGTTAGCAGCAGTGATATTTGCATTGAAGTCGTGGAGGCACTATTTGTATGGAGTGCAGTTTGAGTCGTTCACAGACCACCAGAGTCTGAAGTATCTTTTCTCTCAGAAGAAACTCAACCAGAGACAGAGGAGATGGATTGAGTTTATCAAGGATTACGAGTTCACGAATCAGTATCATCCGGGGAAGGCGAACGTCATAGCAGATGCTTTGAGTAGGAAGCGTCGACATCGGGTTGCGGCTTTGAGGTGTTCATTGTATAGAGATCTTCTTACTCTTAGCTAGTTTAATTTCAGACCCGAGATTGGTGGAGCCAGTACATTTTTTAGAGCTATGTCAGTTCAGCCATCTTGGAGTACCAGTGTAGTTAGAGCTCAGCTGGAAGATTCTTGGATTCAAATCCAAAAGGAGGAGATTTCCAAAGAGCCTAAGGCTGATTGGACCATTAGAGCAGATGAAGGTCTACGGATGAAGGGTAGGCTAGTTATGTCATCCAGTACTAAGCTGAAGAGAGAGTTATTTGATGAGGCACATCGTACTAGGTATACAGTACATCCAGGGACCACTAAGATGTATAAGGACTTGAAGAGACACTTTTGGTGGAGTGGTATGCGTCGAGAGATTGCATAGTATGTGGCTAAGTATTTTACCTGTCAGCAGGTGAAGGCAGAGCATCAGAGACTGGTAGGAACACTTCAGTCTTTACCCATCCCAGAGTGGAAGTGGGCGGACATTTCTATGGATTTCGTTATAAGGTTGCCGAAGTCGAAGAAGGGGAATGACTCAGTTTAGGTGATTGTGGATCGGTTAACGAAGTCAGCCCATTTTATTCTAGTGAGGACTACTTATACCGCCGAGGCATACGCGAGGATATTTATACAGGAGATAGTTCGACTTCATGGAGTACCAGACACAATCGTGTCAGATAGATGTTCAGTGTTTACTTCATATTTTTGGAGGAGTTTCCAGGATTCGTTCGGCAGCAGGTTATCCTACAGTAGCGTATTCCACCCACAGACGAATGGTCAGACAGTGAGGGTGAACCAGGTATTAGAGGACATGTTGCGAGCTTGTGTCATTGACTTTCAAGGTAGCTGGGAGGAGCATATTCCACTGATAGAGTTCGCTTATAACAATAGTTATCAAGAGATGATCGGTATGGCCCCTTATGAAGCATTGTACGGGAGACCTTGTAGATCACTGATATGTTGGGCAGAGTTAGAGGATAGCTTAATGCTTGGACCAGAGCTAGTGAGGCAGACTATTAAGAAGGTAGCCTTGATCAGAGAGAGGATTCTAGCCGCATAGAGTTGGCAAAAATGCTATGCAGATAAGAGACGAAGACCCTTGGAGTTTCAGGTTGGAGATGAAGTTATGCTGAAGGTATCGCCGATGAAAGGAGTGCAGCGATTCGGAAGACGGGAAAAGCTTGCACCGAGGTATATCGGACCCTTTCGGATATTGGAGCGCATTGGAGTTGTGTCATACAGACTAGATCTTCCAGCATCGATATCTAGTATACACAATGTGTTCCATGTTTCTTTGCTCAAGAAACACTTGCATGATGAGGAGCAGCAGCGAGTATTGGATGCACCATAGATAGAGCTTCAGGAGAATTTGACCTTCATTGAGATTCCAGTCTATATTCTTGCCAAGGAGGACAAGAGGCTTAGAAACAAAGTGATTCCATTAGTGAAAGTTCGGTAGAACCGAAGAGGCGTTGAGGAGATTTCTTGGGAGAACGAAGAGGACATGCGTCGCGAATATCCACACATGTTTGGGCAGGTAAATTAAAGCTTTTGTATGATTTATATATGGCTTATAGATTCATTTATGGCGATGTTTATACTTAACACTGAAATGAGGGTATTACCACTTATCTCCTAAGTACTTGGAACATATGGTATATATATGAGGGGTTCCTTGTTTGGATTTTTCGCTCGATGTACTTGTTCCATTTAGTTAGGGGTTAAGTGGGGGTATTTACATTTTAGATGGTTAAGTGTAGACATCGGATATGATTTTTTGAGAGCGCGAAGATGATATGTAGCATTACTTCCTGCATTTATTGAGGAAGTGAATTGATATATGTGCATGAATATTTGTGTGATTATATTTAGATTTAACGCTAGGATGAGGATATTTCCGCTCAATTTTTTTTAACCTTTTGGAACACATGGTATATATATGGGGGGTTCCTTGTTTGGATTTTTCGCCCGACGTACTAGTTCCATTTGATTAAGGGTTGAGTGGAAATATAGTCATCCTGGATTGTTAAATATAAATATCATTTTATGTTCGTCTAGAGTGATACTATTTGTTTGAATATGCTTTCTGAATTTCGATGACGAAATTCTTTTAAGGGGGGAAGAATGTAGAACCCCGTATTTTATTAGAAGTATATGTGAATTATTAGTGATAAATAATTTTATTTGTGGTAAATGACTTGAGGTCATGGATATACTTGATAACAAATCATTAGATATGTATGAGTGTGGTTTCAAAGAGTTTTGTGCATTGGTTTTGGCTGAATAGAAAAACATGCACGAAATCTGGTTTTAGTGTCTGCTCAGTCGACTTATGAGTCAACTCATGAGTCGACTAATGAGTCGACTGATGAGTCGACCTATAAGTCGACTGATGGGCAGATTTTAGGTTTTCTTTTAGTTGCGAGTTTGGTTGGGTTTTGTTCAGGTTTTAACCATAATATATATATTTTAGTTTACCCGAAACCAACCCAAAACCCATCAGAACTCCAGAGAAACCCTAGCCTTCCTCTCCCCTCAAACCCTAGTTCCTTTTGGCGATTTTTGGGGGATTTTTCGGAGGATTTCAGTGAGATTTGTCGAGGTGCAGCATAGGAGATCTTTCCCTCTCGGATTCAGGAGTTGGTCAGCACACCAGAGGCGAGTAACATCTCGCCCAATCCTATACCCACTATTTGTATGCTTTTATTTGGTTTTAATTCGGTTTTATTGAGCCTAAATCACTATTTGTGTATAAAAGCTCACAAACGAATTTGTAAATTCAAACCCAGATCTGAAATTTGTTTAAACATGGGTTTTATTGTTATTTAATGGTTTCAATACTTTTTCAAACATGAATAGATAAGTTTAGGGTTTTAATGTAAAATATTACATGTAAATCTTTCGTTTCTGTTGATATACATGTGTTAGAATCGGATATTTATTGCTGGACATGATTAAAAAGAACATGAGTTAGCTGATGACGAGTTTCCTTCTTTTGTATTTCTTCGGTTTGAATCTATTTGAGTTATTTCAGTTTAACTGAAATTGTTTATGTTGGTTTATGGTTGCTGCGTGCTTAAATATGAACGAGGAGTCACCTCGAATGATGGGCATTAGAAATTAATGTATAACATGTATCTTTACATGTGAGATGACATGCAGACACTAGTTTAGGTTTGCGCACCGAGACACGTGAGAAAGCAGAGTATATGCACCTATTCATATAACTCATCTTGTCCATGTGTTGGGCAACTATGATGTGTAGTCCATGTGTTGGACACTTACCACTTTCAGTCCATGTGTTCTATGATGTGTAGTCCATGTGTTGGACACTTACCACTTTCAGTCCATGTGTTGGACAGTTTACATATGCAGTCCATGTGTTGGACATCCACTACATCAGTTTAGACCTTGAGAGTTAACGCCTATACTTGCATAGGATGGACACGACATTTATATGAGTTATGACACGACACCATAATTAAGTCTGAGATGAGTTTGCCTTCTTTTATTAATGTTCTTGTATTAGATTTTGGGTTTTGTATTTAGGGAGGTACAACTTGAGATACAAGGTATATACATGAGGGTTTCCATGTTTGGATTATTTCGCTCGACGTACCTATGCTTGTGTTGTAACTTCCTAAATACTAAAATCCTCTTATACATATGTATTTACAATCTGAGCTACATGGTATATACATGAGGGTTTCCTTGTTTGGATTATTTCGCTCGACGTACTTATGCTCACTGTATTTTCTGTATACAACGAGCCCTTTTCCCTTGGGGTTGGTTGTGATGTTGCTCGCTAGCGCTTTGAAGCTCGTTGTCCCTCCCCCTTTCAGGTAATGAGCCAGGAGCCCGGAGAGTCGCAGGTTAATGGCGATGCACTCTAGCTTCAGCTATTCTACTATAGTTATATTTTACTTTTGAGCTCCACTGTAGGCTTTTGTTTAGGCATTTTGAGAGTTTATTTTTAGAGGTTGTAAAGGCTGTGTACCTTATTTCCTGTTATTCAGACATTATGTATTTGAGAATTGTTGAGGAGTTCTAGTTTATTCACTCCAGATATTGACTTGTATTTTTTAGTATGTTTGATGATGAAATATTAATCTGATCTCTATTATTTCAGTAGTTGACTCTTGCATTGTCTTTTACTTGCTTTTGTACCTACACCTGTTATTTGACTCTACTAGAGAGATAGTAATTGTGATGGTGAAACATATTATTGTACGGTGTGGTGTATGGCAGGTTTAACATCCTTGGTTTCACCTTGGATTGTAGCCTTGAGTAAACTCAGGGACGTCACAAACATGCACGAACATGAACTTATTAAAACTTGATTTTAATGAAATCATTTCACACAAGTTTTGAAACACTTTAAAATAGATTTATAGACTTGAGAAATATATAAATTCATGTTGTTAAGTCTATAATCTAAAACGACGATAAATCAAAATATAGGATAAATCAAAACAAATGTGTGTGTATAAATTTTGAGCTCTAAGTATAAACACACAAAGTATAAAATTAAAACACTATACCCAAGCAATATGATCTTCAATTAAGCTCTCCTTGGTTACGAATGAAGCAACGTTGGATCTTGACTTTAATTACGCAAAGCTTCATTCTGATTTTCTCCAACCTCCAAGATATCGTCGTTAAGCTCCATTCCATCCAACCTCCGACTATGTTTTTCTAGATTACCTAATAGGCAAATACAAACACTAGACAAATGATATTAGAGATTGTTTATAAATCATCAAAACAAGGAGTATATAAAATATGCAATAAAGCACAATACTTATAAATATATTTACAATACACCCGTTGTCAACATCAAAATAGGGAAAATAATAAGAGAGCGAAAGCTCCCCCTTACATGACTCCTAACACATAACCCCCAGTTTTGGGAATTATGTTATAGCTAATGATATACCTAATGATTTTGGCAAGATTAGAAACAGAGCTAGGTTCAAGTAGAAGGCATTTGTCAGGAAGAGTCAACAAAGAATCCACAACTGGGTCATCGAACATAACATCATTCAATAAAGTATCCCCAACAGGAATGTCAAGAAGCACAGCTAATTGATTTGAAGAAAATAGAATATTACGGTTCTTGACTACAGATTAAATGAACAGGGTGTTTGGATCAATTGAAATAACTTGTAAATTTGCATAAAATAGTCGTACGAGATGTGGATAATGTGAACATAGAATATTATAATCAAGCATATTATACAGTCTAGCATCATTAAAGTAAGTACTTAACTAGAAGTGATCAAAATTATAAATTTTACAAATCTCTGGGGAAACAATTTGATTTGACATAGAGCACGATATTTACCAATTAATGAATGATCTCTAAGATAACAATCATAGAATTTATAATTAGCCTCGGGAGGAGGAGCAGGAGCGGGAGCGGGTGCGGAATGGCCTCTACTAGTTCTAGCACATTTAGAGCGAACTGTAAACATGATAAGCAGATAAAATAGATGATATATGACAAACTAAGAGCAAACCACCCTAAAATAGCAGATATAGATGATAAAACACAAATAACAAACCTATATTGATAAAACCTAGGTGGAAGGCTCTAGATCAACAAACCCTAGAAATTGATAAACTAAAACAAAAGGGTTAGGGGATAATACTGAGCAATCAAAGAGGACAGGAGGCACAAGAGATCGATGGTCGACTGGCGACTGGCAGTGGACTCAATCGACTGGAGATGGTGGATTAAGAGCTAGGGCTAGTAGCTGGAATTTTAGGAATGAGAGGAAATTTTGGGGATTTCGATTAGGGTTATAACATATCAAATGAAATTGATGGCTAGGATCTAGTCAACCAACATGTGTACGGCTAGGATCAAAGGCCAAAGTGGATCGGGTCTCAAACGGGTCAAAAAAATAGAAGACAAAACATCCAAACCCTAAAAAACTAGAGCCCATCAGTCGACTAATCGGTCGACTGATGTCATCGGTCGACTAATAAGTCGACTGATGACCTCAGAAGCAGTTTTTCAAGGAAATTTTGAACTATGGTATGAATAATACTTACAAATTTATAAAACTTGATTCAAACATATTACAAATGTACTCTTTCAATTATTAAAAGTATACACAAAACTATAAAAAAATTTAGTCAATTTTTTATTTTTATAAATCTTGAAACCAAAATTAACAAACTAAAACATAAAAATCAAAAATCCAAATAAACAAAACTAAATTTGTTTTGGCACCCAAATGTTCTTGGTGCGAGATTGTTTAGGGACATGATCCCTATTAATGAAATACAAAGCCCTTGGGTTATGATCCCATTTGGGTGCATTTAGTGCACGTGTTCAGTCATAGCAATAGTTATGCAAATGACCCTTCTGATTGTAATATGTGTAATGAAAAGGATGTATTTGTGTATGATGGCCATATGAGTGTGCACGAGGAATATTTGCAAACAAAGGTAATTTATTTGAAACTCTTTGCAAATGTGAATCATTATTAAATAAATGTGGTCTATTTGAGATATTTGGCAAATTTCATCATTTTCTTAAATCAAAACAAAACTTTATCAAATGGCCAAATCTACCACTATATTCACATTTAAACACACTATCATGCTTATGATGAGCAATTGGTGCATGTGAGTGACAATGTGTATGTGATGATGAACCTTGATAGGATGCACAAACATTGTTAGTCTTGATGGGTTTATGTGCATTATAACAAAATTTGGTAAGATGGCATTTTCGTTCGCAAATAGAACACTTATAAATTTGACAAGTAAATGGGTTTATGTGCATAGTGTGTAGGGGTCTTGAAAGAATTTACACAGGTCTTTGCACCCAAGTCAATAAGCTTATTGTAATTTACAATGCATGTTTTTAATGTTGAATCTAAAGATGATATGCGATTCTTAACATGATTCAACTCGTTTACTTGCACAAATGGATTGTTGTTAGAAGTAGAACATTCATGATTATTTTTAAAACAATCAAATTCATTTCTAATATTTTCTACTTCTAATAAGGCATTAGTTTTCTCCTGAGATAAACTAGCAATTTTAATTTTTAAGTTTTCATTGCTTTCTTTAAGATTCACATTTTTATTAGCAATGATATTAAATTTAGATGCTAATGTCTCATGATCAGATTTTAAATTTATATGCTTGCTTTTCAAATCTATAAAATTATGATGGAACTTTTTATAGGCATGCATTAATTTATCATATGCACATATACGTTCACTAATCGATAATTCACATTCGGAATTCGAATCGCATACCTCACTCGGGCTATCCCCTAGTGGCCGTGTGCATGATGATGATGCTCCATTATTACATGAAGTGGATTCCACCAAAGCACGTTAAATCTCCTCCAAGTTTTCTCGATGTGCTTCTAGAATTTACACAATGTGTAAGCACTATCAAATGAATCAAGTTTGTTAGAAATACAAGTATCAAAAGCATTAAGTAAAAATTCTAACAAGAGCTTGTTTATTGTAAACATTCTCTTATCACATTACTCCACTTGGATTTCTCCAAAGTAGGTACAACATAAGCATAGTCAATAATTTCCTACAAATTAAAATATCTAGATCTAACAAAAAGTTAAAATCTAACACACCATTGAGCATAGGGGAAATTATCAATTCTTAGAGCAATATTAATGGCATAGCCTAAACTAGGTGCACCATGCATGTCCAAGATAAATTATGCAAGTAATATAAAATAATCTCAAAACTAGAGTAGCAAGATATAAAAACTTAGATCTTTGACTCTAGGTGATTAAGCCACAAATCAAGAGCACCAATCTCTGATACCAAATGAAATTACCCTAGAGGGGGTGAATAGGGTATTTGCTAATCTAATACGATATTAATGTTAATTTAAGACTTATTAATAATTATATCGTAGCAAGTATGATATTTAACAAATTATGAGTAAGGATATGTAATTAAAAGCAAGGGCGATATAAACATGAATAAATATACAAATATGATAGTGAAAAATGACAATCAGAAACACACAAAGTGATCACGGACTTCGGTCACTCCCGACATATGTCTCCGCTCCCCACTCTCGAGGAGAAACTTCATATCTTAAAAGATAACTACACAATCATTTTTCAACGCTCACCGAAAAATGTTTACAACACTCACAATGTAATCACACAATACACTCTCTAAGTGTTGGCCTCTCACGCTTCGCCTTTCTCAAGTGCTCAGATTTACAACATCTCCCTAGGCTTTACAACCGACGTCACTCCTCTTGGAATCGACCATGTCTCTCACCAACCACTCCTCCCAGTATACTTGTGTATTACAATGTGATCTCAATAAATAATCTCACAAATATAAAGTTTTTATTTTCAATCAAGATGAGAACTCAATTAAGCTCACTCTCAATGAATAACTCACCACAACCCAAGTATATAATGTATGAAATGCTAAAAGCTTAATAGGTGGTGGGTGTTATCAATGAGCAATAATAAAAACCTAAACTTAATATAAAATCTAGCTTAATAAAAGGAATAATCAACAAATATATACGAAGCTAGAAATCAAGTTTAGCAAAACTTCTCTAAAAATCAAGAGTGAGAGAGATGTAGATTGAAGCCCAAACACGAAAAGAATAATCTCCTCCTCTTGTGAAAACCTCTTCACATAAACAAACTTGAAAACCACACTTCAACACACTTAAACCCTTGTAAACTTATTTTAAAACTTTTCTTAGATGAATTAGAAGTTAAAGGGTATCGGGTATATATAGGTTCATGAAACAAAGCCCAAGAATCAAGAAAATCCAAGTAAAAAGACAAAAATCTAAAAAATCAGGAAAGCTAGAAATATAGGTGTTGGAAGCTATCAGTCGACTGATGGAATGAATTAAATGACTGATGAGCTGACTGTTAAAGTCAGCTCACACATCATCGGTCGACTGATGAACTCATCAGTCGACTGATGACCTACATCGGTCGACTGATTGTTCATCAGGAGACTGAGCAAAGACTTCGGCTATTCCAGCCACTTTCATCGGTCGACTAATGATTTTTATCAGTCGACTAATAACGTGCAGAGTGCTAGTTTTGAATAGTGAAATTGAATTTCATGGGCCTTTAAAAAATAGAAAATAAAGTCTAAATTTTATGAAATTTTGGAAAATGTTTATAAACATGAATATGAACATGTTAGAAAAAGAATTTTTTAAATTGTATTTTCTATTTATGAAAACTCATCATTTGGCAAATCTTAATAATACGTGTTCGTTTAAAAACTAGATTTTGACATAATGACTTAAACTAAATTTTGAAAACTTTTGAATTGATTTATAGACATAAGAAAATATGTAAACTAGGATTATTTAGTTCAGAAATTAATAACACAATATTTTCTTTAAAAATACCTAAATTGATAAAACCAAAGAATGTGTGTGTGTAAAAGTATTGAGCTTGAAGTATTAACACACAATATATAAATCCTAAACTAATATACCCAAGTGAATGCATATGAATCTTGCAAGTGAATGCATATGAAGCTTGTTATTGAATCTTTGACTTGATATCGTCAACCTGGATATATAATAAACAAAACATAGTTATAAATTGTTTGTTAATCATCAAAACTAGATTAGATAATAGGCTCATGAACATGAGTCCAAACAATCTCCCCATTTTTAATGATGAAAAACAATTTCTCAATGGATATATGAAAATAATAAAAACAACAATAAAACCACAATATACTCACTTATATACTCACTTTTTCTCCCCCTTTGGCAACATCAAAATAGGGAAAAATAATATAAAGAGAGCTAATACGCCCCTACCTATAAGCATGAGTAAGTATAATCATAAATAGGGATTACTTCCCCAATCAAGATGCAGCATAGAATGTATGCAATGATGATTATGACTAAATTATTAAACGAAATCTCAACAATCTTAAATATTTGCCTCACAAGAATATATATATGCATATGAGCAAACATAAAACACTAACCACACAGCCATAAGGCATAAATGAGATGAACCATAAGCTGAAATACATAAACATCAATATCAAGGAGTTTACAATGATCTCATACATTGTTCACACCAAACTAAAACAATCCAAACTACATAGTTTAAACTCATTAAACAACTACAAGAAAAACAAAAAATACATAGTTCAAAATAAAAAGATACAAGTCCAAATGAAATCTGCCTTCACGAAAATGATATCCCTGGACCCGGAGGAGGAGAAGGGTGCTGCACCAACCTCAAAGGTTATCAAACCTACTCTCAATACTGGAAAATCCTTTATTCTGGCTGCTCTCAAGCCTGTCAATCCTCCTAAGTACCTCATTATGGCTAGTCTTAAGCCTGTCAATCCTCTTATGTACCTCACCATGCCAACCCTAAGCTTCAGTACGAATTTCTTCTTGCCTCCGCTCATAATCAGTCATGCGAGCATATACTGTTAGATATAGGTATCCTGCAGGCAATTATTGTATATTGTAACAGGACCTATATGTATATAACATCCTTGTTCAAAATGATAGTATGCTATTTTGGTCAGATTTATCTGATGTTCTAAAAATACAGATAATGTCCTTAGAATAAATACTAGACTATCAGACATTTCGGATAGTGATCGTAATGAAGAGATCTGATTAGTCGGTAATGCATATTCTAAAATGTTCCTAGTTGATGAAGTGTTGAGATAGGACATCTTCACTTTGGTTTAGACTAGTGTATGCTTTATTTCTCCTTTTGAAGGAGATGATCAATCTCTTAGATCATTGATGTGAGACATCAAGATACAGTATACAGGTGACTCATTAGTGAATGAGTTGACTGAACAACTCGCCGAGAACATCTAGTTGGTAATATACTTAACTGTCAAATAGAAGTTCTCAAGTGATATAGTACATAGTAGTCTCTTGACCTGAGGCATGAGTACAATATCTTATATGTCAGTAAAGATGTATTTAGACTTTTACCTAACCACAGTTCTTATTGAATTGTGCATAACGGTTCTTGTTGGGTACATCCCGAGACATAAATAGATATTGAGATGCTAAGAAGGGATTCGTCTCATCCAGTATAGGGGTTGATGTCATAAGATTGTTTGATATAACTATAGCCTAGAAATCCATGGCCAAGGTGAATAAGATAAACTGAGTGTTAGTTTGATCTTATAGGTTATGAGTTTAATATCAATAAACACTAATCAAGCTATTAGGGTTTAACAGTTTGCCATACCCTAGGCTCAATAGTTTTACATGGTTTGACGAAGAGACTGGACTGTACGGTATTATCATTGAGTGGTCCTAATAAAATTGGATAAGCATCTTGTAGACCTTTATCACAACTTATACTCGGGTGGTCTTCATGTGTAGCTAGCACCTCAGTTGTACTTATGGATATGATCAACTACTGAGTTTTTTAAGTTAGGTCCTAGAGTCACACCAAGCACGTACTTGAATCCTATGAAATACAATTTATGGAGTGATGCGTATGATTGATACACATATATGATTTTTTCGGATACACATAAACAGTTATGTATATCGGTAAAATCAGAATGCTATGTGCTTAGGAAATGAATTCCAGTACTTTTTCCATTAAAGTTAACTTTTTGGTCAATAGTTGACTTTTTGGTCAACAGTTGACTTTTGGTCGACAATTGACTTTTGGTCAAATCTTGATTTATTTGGTCATATAGTGACTAATTAGTTAAAGATTAGAATAATACTATATACCGTATTTATGAAATACTGTATTAGTAATATTGATTTGGTATTTTCATTTATGAAATATACATACCATGTATAATGAGTCATGAGATGAGTCATTTAGTGGTATGGTTTGAGCACATGGTTTATTAGCACATGGTTTTGAAATGTAATGATTCATGAGATGATTCATTGCATGACTCATAGGATGAGTCATTCATGTCATGAACACATTTCACTCTATAAATATGAGCTCTCTCTCTTAATGAAAGGCTAATGAAAATTAAATTTCCATAAGAGAAAGAAAGAGAGCTATACATCTTACTAAACTTTAGCAATCTTTGAGTAAGAGGAAGTAGTAGGATTTTAAGAACCCCGGGGTGGATATCTTGCCTCGCGTCTCAAGCAGCATCCAATAGCTTTCGGGTTTACTTGAAGAGTTGGAGATCCACTACGACGAGCTTTCTGCGTCAAAGAAAGCAAGCTAATGGTTGTTCGATTCACTATCGAATCACGCTACAAAAGTATGACTTTCAAACCTTGTATGCTCACTTAATAATAAGGATCATGTTAGATTTAATTAGACGATCCATATGAATATTTCATACTCTCTACATGCTTAGTATTTTTTGTACATACATGTCTTTCGCTGTGTATTATGCATGTAGACATAGCACGATTTCCTTCATGGTATCAGAGCCATGGTTCCATCTAATTGAATCTTAACATGTACATCTAACTCATGGAGGACCTTGTTCTTGCTTCTAATTTCTAGTTTAGATGAAACTAGTTAATTAATTCAAGTTATCTTGTAAAATAATTAATTACAACTTGTGTAGTTGTATGTTAGAAGCTTGTTAGTCATATTTGAGTTTGGATAATCCTTATGCTATCTAGTTTCCAATATGTTGCATAACTAGATAGATGCATATTTCTTAATATTGATTAAGTTATATAATTTGTCATCTTGCATGGATGTTATGTTTTTGGATGGTAGTGGACAACTATTCTCTTGCATGTTTTGTATTGATGTAATAAAGTTAGAAATGTAATAATTATTTACGACCTCTTTCCTCCTCGAGCATGGGCTACGCCTACGGGTTTAGGCACTTTCTCACCGATCATGGGCTACGTCTACGGGTATGCTACGCCTACGGGTATAGGCCCTTGTTCGGGTGTGGGGGGGTATGGTTGCTTAGTTTAGTTATTTCATTTATAGCTTTTGCTTTATATTTAATGCAATATTATTACCCATCCTACGAGATGGTTTTTCCATTATAAATGGGGCTTGCACGTCCTATGTTTATATGATTGTAATAATACAGAGTTTGCAAGGGAACAAGCACCGCAAGGAGTTGCATATGGCTTGCTAAAATGTAATTAGTGTAGTTGCATTTTATTTTTTTTAGTTGTCCACTACCATTCTATATAAGTTTTACATTACATATGTTGATATGTTGGTTGTGCCCTAAATTATAGATGTCAATACAATTGGGTGTTATTTTTTTGCAAAGTTTATATCTCTATCTCACTAGAGAATAGTTTTTATTAGAAAAACTTGTTTTTTCTAAACTTTGTGAGACATGGCAATAAGAGTTTATTGATCATAGAGTGGTGAGATCGACATTAACATCGCGTTAGTGTGAAAAATAAATAAATCTCAAAAAGTTAAAAGAGATGTATTTAGAACCAACTTTTAGCTAGTGTCTAAAGAAAGTGATTATGAGGTATAGCTAATGGGGTGATACCCAACTTAATATTAGGGGTGATGCCCAATCTTTTGCGCTATAGTCTTAAAGAGAAGTGGTTACTTAATTAAGGTCCGATAAATATTCTCGGTGAATAGCTCGGAACCCTCCCACCAATCTTGCTCTTTCCTGGCTAGTTTAATTGTTGCAAGTATAAATATAGAGCATCTTTAAACTACATCAAGTTTGATTACGGTAAAAGATTTGATAAATCGTCCGTAGCCCTCCATCATTTTAGTTAAATACTATTAAGCTTATAGATACTATGTTTATTGGCATACGTCAAGGCATAACTATTCTATGGCTAAATAGTATTCATCTGTATATAAGATATAAGGATAGCTTAAGTTGGTTATGCAACTTTGTTGGCATACGTCAAGAGTTTGCATCAGTTAAATTTAAGTCAGTCAAGAAATGATGGGTACAAACTTGATTAGCATTTTATAATTTGTTGGCATACGTCAAGGTCATAAAAGACTAGGGGTAAAATCATATCAAGAATTACAAGAGTGTAAAAGACAAAAGTTGTCTACCAATTATTGAATGTGTTAATTTGTTGACATACGCCAAGGTTGATGCATTCAATGATAATTGGATCTTGATCCCACTTGAAAACAATGAGTTGTTTTCCGATCACCTATTATAAGGTTTTGAGGGACTCGAAAAATAGTGGGAGGCATAACTTAGATAAAAATAAACCAAATCTATTTTATGTATTGAACATCTGCTAAAATACATTTTCTCTCTCTCTTTCAGGCCATTATGTCTGGTTTAAAACTCATATTGGAACAAAACAAGTTAACCGATCCTAATTACAAAGACTGATTGAGGAATGTTAAAATTTTCCTAACTTATGACAAAGTAGCATATGTCCTCACTGCGCCCAAACCTGTTCTAGGCTTAGAACCCACTATAGCGGAAACTGAAATCCGCAATACATGGGATAAAGATTGTTCACTTGCTCAATGCCTCACCATTGCCTCTATGGATTTGGTCCATCAGAAGCAACATGAGAATATGGATATCAGATCCATATTTCATAATACAGAAGAACTGTATAGCGAGCAACCGCGACAAATGAAGTACGCGGCGTCTAAGAATCTATTCCAGACGAAAATGACTGTGGGATCTTCTGTTGGGGATCATGTCCTCAAAATGATCGCCTATGTCAATGAGCTTAAAATTTTAAACGTGGGCCTAGATGCAGATAGATATACAGATATCATTCTGCAGTCCTTGACACCAGCATACTCCCGATTCATATCACAGTTTTTGATGATGGATCTGGAGCCCATTCTTCCTGCCTTACTTAATTTGTTAAGACAGAAAGAAAGTTCTTTAAAAAAGGGACAAACACCAGCCTTGGCTATAGGGCAATCTTCTTCCTCTTCTGGCAAATTGGTTGCTAAGAAAAAAGGAATGAAGAAAACTACTAAACCAAGGAAAGGTGTTAAGAAGGCTGTCAAGAAGAATAAAGGAAAGGCAAAAATGATGACAGCAGAATGCTTCCATTGTCATAAGTTAGGACATTGGAAAAGGAACTGCCCAGAATACCTAGCCTCACTCACCAAGAATAAGCAAGTTGTTGCTTCATCTACAGGTGTGTTTGTTACTCGGAATTGTTTTTCTATAAATCATACATCCTGGGTATTAGATACCGGATCAGGATCTCACATCCATAATTTGTTACAGGGACTTAAAAGTTATAGAAAACTTAGAGCTGGAGAGATGACCTTGCAAGTTGGTAATGGTGCAATAGTTGCAGCACTTGCAGTAGGGGATTTTCATCTAGCTTTACCAAATAGAAACCTTTTGATTTTAAATAGCTGCTATTTTGTACCAACTATGATATGTAATATAATATCCATATCTTTATTAGATAAAGATGTATATGTATTTAAGTTGGAGAACAATGTTATGAATATCATATTTAATCAAAAGTTGATTGCTTATGGAACATTGTGCATGGCATCTATATTCTTAATCAAAACACAATTCTAAATACTCATCGCACTAATAAAAGAAAGCACTCAGTTATGAATGACGCTTTCTTATAGCATTGCAGACTTGGTCACATTAATAAAGAAAGACTTGGCAAGTTTCATAAGCATGGATATTTAGATCCATTTGACTTTGAGTCTTATGAGACTTGCAAGTCTTGTCTTAAAGGTAAAATGACCAAGACTCCATTTATAAAAATAGGAGTAAGAGTTACAGAACTCTTAGAACTGATACATAGTGATGTATGTGGTCCTATGTCTACAATGGCCAGAGGTGGCTACTCCTACTTTATTACTTTTACTGATGATTTTTTAAGGTTTGGACATGTGTTTTTGATGAAACACAAATCTGAAGCACTTGAGAAATTTATCGAGTACAAAAATGAAGTAGAGAACCAAACGGGCAAGAAAGTTAAAATTCTTCGATCGGATCGAGGAGGTGAATACTTGAGCTCGGAATTCTTAGGTATTTTAAAAGAGAATGAGATTCTCTCTCAGGTTACTCCACCCTTTACACCACAGCTTAACGGCGTGTCAGAAAGAAGGAATCGTACCCTATTAGATATGGTACGTTCCATGATGAGTAACACTGAGTTACCTTTTTCATTCTGGGGGTATGCATTAGAAACAACAACACACTTACTGAATAGGGTTCCAACAAAAGCAGTGCCTAAACCTCCATATGAGATATGGAGTGGGAAGAAACCACATCTTAATTATATTAAGATTTGGGGATGTCATGCCTATGTAAAGAAGCAAGATCCTAAAAAGTTAGAGGCACGCTCAGTATTATGCAAATTTGTAGGATATCCAAGGAATTCCATTGGATATCAATTCTACCACATCGATGAACAAAAGATAATTGTTTCTCGGCAGCCACCTTCTTAGAAAAGGAATTTTTTGAAAAAGAAATTAGTGGAAGCATGTTAGAACTGGAAGAAATTTCAGAGATATAAAATATTACTGATAAATTAGTGGAACCAGCAAATTCAGTTATACAAGAAGAACCTCAACCACTCCACAGATATCCAAGGCGATCTCATGCACCTAAGACACAATATAATTTTTTAGTTGAAGGTGACATGTTAGATCACATCATAGATGATGACGAACCTTTAAGTTATTAGCAAGCCTCTCAGAGTAGGGACTCTGTTGCTTGGCATGATGCAACAAAATCTGAAATAGACTCTATGTACACCAACAAAGTATGGATATTAGACAATGCTCCTAAAGGGGTGATACACATAGGTTGCAAATGGTTGTTTAAGAAAAAGTTGGGTGTAGATGGAAAAGTAGAGACTTTTAAAGCTAGACTGGTAGCTAAAGGTTTTCGTCAAAGACCTGGTTTGGACTACGATGAAACTTTTTCTCCAGTGGCTATGCTCAAGTCTATTCGGATCCTACTTGCTATAGCTGCTCACTATGACTATGAGATCTAGCAAAAGGACGTCAAAACTGCATTTCTAAATGGTGATTTAGAAGAGTGCATATATATGACGCAACCAGAGGGTTTTGTAGTCAGTGGGAGCAGTGGAAAAGCATGTAGATTGCTTAAATCCATTTATGGACTGAAGCAAGCATCGCGGAGATGGAACATCTGTTTTGATGATGCTATCAAAGAGTTTGGTTTCATCAAAAAGCCAGATGAACCATGTGTGTATAAAAGGATAATTGGGAGTATTATATCGTTTCTTATTTTAGAATCGGTAATGCTGGTTTGATGATTAAATAAAAAAAATTATGTAAAATTTAGTAAAATAAAACTATTTAAGAAGGTCATATGCAACAACTCCTAAAATTTCAGGGAGTTTAGTATATAATAAAAACGAGTTGATGAGGATTTACTGCGACTTCCTTTAAGGTCATGGGGTTTCTGGTAATTAACCCTTTATGGAAAAACGTGCTTACTTTTTGCTAATTTGTCCCATGCTAAAGTTAGCAAAGTAGCTATCACCTATTACTTGGGCCTGATGGAATCACGACCTGTAAAATTGTAACCATCTTCAATGGCAAGGCAAAAATTGCCTTTCTCTCTCCTTCCACCTCACTTTATTCTCCATCCACATCACTTGCCTTTTTCACTAGCTTTTCAATTCCACAACAACTAATTTTTCAAAAAGTTTTTCACTTTATTTTTCCTCCACATCACTCAATCATGATAATTAAGTAAAAAATTAAGTTTTATTTGCTTTGTCCAAATAACACAAACTCAAGCTCTATTAATAGATCTTGAAAAATAATAAGTAGTGGTGAAAAAATAAAAAAATAATTTCGAGTAATTATTGATCAAAACAGTCATTTAAAAACAAGGTGAGAATAATTGTAAAAACTTTATGACACGCGGGGCCCAACAAGAAATTTAACACAAACGCAAAATTTGCCTTCCATTGTCTTCCTCTCTCCAACTTTTTCATTTGTCTTTCAATTTGCCTTGCTATTGGATGTAATAATTTTTGAGTTGCTTGCCATTGCACTTGGTCTAAATCATCTGAGCTAGTACTTAATGGTGGGTCAGCATCAGAATGACTCCTCAGTTGTCGTAGTTTTCAATTCAAAGCAAGGTGAAAGTGCACAGAGTTATTCTAGCCATATATAGACTTTTAGATGTACAATGAATTCAGAAGATATGCCTTTTTATCTGATAATATCTGTCGACTTTGAAAGAAAAACAGAATCTGGGACCAAATCCAGCAGACATTAACCTGAATGTCGCTTTAGTCATCATGCTCGGGGTTAAGTTCCCGGCAAAACTCAGTGCTCTACCGATAGAACACATTTAGTGGGGGGGAAAATCACGTATAGCAAAAAAATGGAAGTTTGTATTGGATTTGGATGAGGCTGCAGTCACCAATTATGTAATCAGTGACTGGATCCCAAAGAAAATTAAGGGTGTGTTACTCAGTTGGAACAATTTTACTAGAATAATGAGGATAATTATTAGGGCGGATAATTTTTTTGAAAGTAGAATATTTTAGTGAGATAACACAGAATAATTTGTGACATGGGATTACTTGATAAAATGATGTGGTTTTTCAATAATCAGGAAGTAAATAATTTATGCACTTTGATGATATAACTACAATTTATGAATTTTAAAATAACTGCAAGTGCCTAATAATATTTTAATATAACGTTAACTAATCCTAACTAACCATTGGTTATAACTATAAGGATATTGTTAATAACTATTATTATATTTTAAAATGTTTTATATTATTTTTGAATTATTACTATAATTCAAGTTAGTTTCTAATAAAATATAGATATATGATTTCTTTACTTTAAAAACTATAATGTTCGATAAAAAAATAACATATAAAAAGAGAAAAGTAAGAAGAAAGGTGAACCAATTTAATTGCATTGCATGATGATGATGATGACTATTAGAAGATGAAAGGATGGAAAAAAATAATAGAAAATGATTATGAAAAAAAAGGAAAGATTTAGTTTTATACCACCAAGTTCGAGCAAAAAACTCCAGATGATCGATCTAAGAAATTAGAATTCACTCGTTTATAAAAAACTAGCGCACGCCTTCGCACGGGCCTTCCCTTTATTTTATCGCTACAGTAATCTCGTTATTTTAATTGCTACAGTATTTTCTAAAAAAATGTCATAGTAACGTTTTTAAAAACCACAATAATATCTTTTAAAAATACTATAGTAACCACTTCAGCTACAGTAATATATTTTAATAAAGTATAATAATATTTTTTTAATAATACTACAGTATATATCACCTATGCTACAACAATATTTCTTTAAAATATGCTACAGTAATTTACTGTAGTATGAATAACTATTCTTGGACCCTCCCATCGTTATAAAGAAATAGATATGAGAAAAGGGGGGGATAATATTTTACAATTATACCAGTTCTGTTTTTTGTGTAGTTCTAATTAACTAACTCCTTAAAATTTTATCCTAATTAAAGTTGTATTTGATTAACATCTAAAATTTATCCCACTAATATCCTAGTTTTCGCTTTTAGTTCTGCTTGACTAGCCCACCCTAAGTATCTAATTATCTAAATCAATATGGGCTACAAAATTCAAATGGGCTGAATCAAAACAGACTACTGATTCGTGAATGCCAAAAGCAAATTGTATAAAAAATTCAAGTTACAATGCAAATTTTTAAAATTTTTTTAAATATGATAGGCAAATTGTATTGTAGGAGGCTTTAAAGGGTAACTTATCGATTGTAAATGCCAAGTGAAAATTGTTTAAAAATTTAAGTTAGAGTGCAGACTTTTTAAATCTAATTGACGGTATGCATTTATCCTGTATATAATTGGTGTAAATGATGGATCCAGGATTTTGTTCCACTAGTTTTTGTATATAATTTATTATGGTTGTATTTAAGATCTATATTAATAAATTTATCATCCTCTTTAGTGACGTCTTATCCTAGTTCTAGTGGTATTCTAAATAGTAAATACAAGTAAAAGTAAAAAAACACTATTTATAACAAAGCAACATAATGGTATTTTGTGACTGTACTGAGCACTATGTAGCTTCGTCACTAGTTGATATACCCGATTTCAGGTATTTTAGTCTTTTTAACTGTACATTAATGTTTATCATTTTAGTGTCTATCCTATACAATCATAAACGAGGAGAAATATTATATGGTAAAAACGTAGTGCATTTAATATCAGCTAAATGCTAACTTCGTCTCTGTAGTGGGATGTCATATTCAAGCTGGTCTCCATACTTTATTTTTTCTGAACATAGTCCTCATACTCCTTATTAGATGTAAATTTAGTCATTTTTTACAACCGTAAAATATTAGCGGTAAACTTTTTGTTCATGCGCTAAGTACCCTTAATACATATGATAATAATCCTTGTAATTTTGAATCTTATTCTAATAAATTTTCTGATAGAAACCAATGGGATCATACAACTTAACCAAAAAATTCACATCTAAAGGGCATAAATCAAATCTCTTTTTCATTCATAGATGTTGGTTATGGTTATGAGATAAGCACCCAAATAAGCAGGTGGATAATATCTTATCTTAGAGATAAGATATTCATAATCCTAATGTGTGTAGGATTCTATCTCTAAGCACTTCTATATAGATATAGTGTTTTTCATGATGAGGGGTGAGGGGGGATACACCATAAACCTTCATACAACCGTCATCTCCTACTTTGTTCGAATTTGTGCTTTACGCGATAGTCTCGAGTGATATGCAGACGCTTCTTGCCGGTTCTAGGGTGTAGTCGCCCTCTGACCATTGATTAAGAAAGGCATGGTAATCCTATAGAACAATCTATTTGGTAAATTCTAAACTTGTTGCTTATATTCCCAGATGCATGCTACAGTTTCTTTATTCTCCACTGTGCATAATCTATTTATAGTTATCCCTATTGAATGTGTGTAATTATCTGAATCCTACATTTGTATCAGAGCCAGATCTAAGATCACTCGTCAATTTTTTCATGGTGATTTTGGCAACTGGAATAAAATAAATGGGTCGATCCCGCTGACCCGCGTGGGAGCGGGTCGATCCCCGCTGACCCGCGTGGGAGCGGGTCGGGTCTTAATGACCCGCATGAGAGCGGGTATTTCTTTCTCTCTCTTCTTTTATACCGATTTTTTCCAAGTCTTCTTCCTCTCTTTTCTTTTATTGGATTCAAAATTCCCCTATCCTAAGAACTCTTCCAAATTCGGAATTTGTTCCTCCCGTCGAATTCTTATGTCTCTCATCTTCCTCTTCTTTAAATCCCTCAAAGAATCTGTGATCTCCTCTCATTGGAAGCTAGGTTTTGGTCTTGAGTTCGAGTTCTTCATCAAGTGAGTCTTTTTTTCGGTGCGCTCCCTTCTTCTTCGGTTCCGTTCCAGGTAAAATCATTCCCCTAGTTTCAATTTCCGTCAGTTCCTAGTCTTGGATGCTTGGTTGTATGGGGTGATCGAAACCCTAGTTCTCCGAATGTGGGTAAAAAACCAAATTTTCAATTTGATTTCTTGAGTCTTGATAATTTTCTTTCTTTTGTTTTGGGGATTGCTTTGGTTTCAAACTTGAACAAGAACTGAACCCCCCTTGAAGCTTAATTTCGGGCTTTTTGTCAAAATCAAACCCTTGGGATGCTTGTTTGTGTATGCCCTCGTTCTAGAATTTTGATCATGGATAAGAACTGAATCAAGTTCTTTGTTCGAGGAAAACATCGAAGCTCTAATGTGGTTTTGCATGAGAACCTAGCCCTCTCTGTTTGATGTTGATGACTTGAATTTGTCGAGACTATAATTTTCGAACTTGGGCACGGCCGAAACCTTTAGTCCTTGTCTATGTTCATATGTATAGCTTGAAATTTAGATTGATACCCATACTTCCAATTTTTTTAGCAGATTTCGTAAACTTTTAAGGTAGCCGATATTCTCGGGTTGTCTGAACTTGATCTGGGAATTAAACTTGTTAATTCACATGTAGACATGGCCTAAGTTCTTTCTTTTGACTTATGCTCCAATTTTGGAATATGCTTAAATTTTGAAATGGACGAGACCCTTCGTTTGGCTTATGTGAGAATTCATTGAGTGACGACCAATATATCATTCTTGGCTTTGAACATAACTCAAGTTGCGTAGCTTGCATGCTGGTTGAGAACTGAACTCGTCAGCATTTGTGAGGAAATATCAATGCTTTAGTTCTTAAACTTATATATGGCCAAACCTTTATTTTAGTGCGTTGAGCCTCGAGATTTTGGTTGAATTTCTTGCTTGATCCTTGTGTAAGAATTGAGCTTGTTGAGTGGTGCTCAAAGCTTCATTTTTAGTGGGGTTTGAACCGAGCTCTTTGATTTTGGTGAAACATCGTGGCTTTGATTTTACTTTGATTTTGGAGTGTTGGTTCCAATCAAGAATTTTGGGAAATCACCAAATCTGTGGTTCATGTGTTGACGACAAATTCATGTCCTTGTTTTAGCTTTGTATAAGTGCCGAATTTGGTTTTGAGGAACATCACCTTGTTGACACATAATCAATCCATGGTACACTAACGTTGAGAGCTTGGAACTTGATAGCCAAACTCCTTGATCTTTTTGCTTGGCTTCAATCGATGATTATACTTATTTGCTTGCTTGATTCGGACATAGCATGGAGCTATTGTCTCAATTTTGTGTATTGATAGAACTCCATATCCTAATTTTGATATTCTTAGGTTTAATTGGATTTTTAACCAAAGAATCATAATTTTTACAGGATTCCAGCTAAAATTCACAATTTCCCATTTATTATTGGATATATGCATCTTGATTATCGATGTAACTGAACTGTTGATCTTTGTTGCAGATCAGCCGTGTGACGAGGAGATCACGCTTCCCGAGGAGTTGATCAGCTACCCAGTCACCTGAGCGGGAGCCTTTGTCTTTTGTAGGTAAACTTTTATAATTTTTTGCTCATGAATTCAATATTTAATATATCATATTGCATATTGCATCCCCACTTTGTCCTCCTTCGTGAGGCAATTAGGAAGAGTTGGCACCTTCCTTTGTGGGGGTTGATGCTTATCAAATATGTTTTGCTTGGTCAAGATGTGTTTTAATCAATTTTGTGGCGATTTGCTGCTGTATTATACTCCGGAGGACGGTTAGATTGTCGTGTCATCATGCGACAATGTACATCATGCTTCGCGTCTATAATACAGCTTAAACCGTCTCGTCTAACTATCAAACACTTTTCCTATTTTGTTGTATTATATCCTCGCTTTCTCCTCCTTGGTGAGGCAATTGGGAAGAGTTGAAACCTTCCTTTGTGGGGGTTGATGCTTATCATATACGTTTTGCTTGGTCAAGACGTATCTTAAGGCAATATGGTGTGATTTTTTACCGTATCACGTTTCGTAAGATAGGGTACGTCACCGCGCAATTCACACAATAATGTATGTTATCTTGTGTGTTCGTGATACAGTTAAAATCGTCTCGCCAATTACAAGGTAGTGACTATCTCACGGGTTGGTGAAAAGAATTCAATGCCTTTTGTTGCTTTAATATTTCTTCATAACCACATTTAATAAATATGCATTATTCATTTCAGTTGAATACCTGCGACGCTATTTTCTCAGTTCAAGATAGATGGCCATAAGACTAGATATTACACTACTGTTAACGATCCGGTGTCGATTCCACCCACTTCTCAGTTCGCTTTGGACCTCATAGATGAACTCTCAAAGTTGGTATGGGAAGGGGATCGTCGCACCATGTTCCAGCTAATTACTAACGCATCGTTCGTAGATGATACAGATCCTGTTCACTCTCTAAGGAAGATGAATTATATGTTCAGTGATTCCATGACGGATCCAAACACCATAACTCTCGGAGATGAGTGATGGTTATATAGTAATGGTGTAGCTTTTTTATACCTTCCTTCGTTCCCTCGTCATCGTTCACTGACAGAATTGTGGAAGCAAGTGGTGACGTGATAAATGGCATGGACTCTGATAGAGGAGCACACCAACATTCATTGCGGATACGTCACCATTCATTCACTCCCGGGCTCAAGTGGTAGAAAACATATCATAGGATTATACCCCGGTGTGATGGGATTGGAGGACCCGCCTAAAGGGGAGCTACCTATAGTGGCTCGCACAATGAAGAATCGCCTTACCATACTAGGATGAGAGCTACCTGTCAAAAATTATAGATGCCATGGCTAGTCTCATTCTTCAGATAACTTATAGTGGGGCAGGATGATAGGTTATGTCCTCAACCGATGGGGTGCTGAATTAAAGGTGATGGGATTGTATGAAGCTATTCGTGCCACCCAATACAGATTGCTGGTGAGCGTTATCCACTTCACTTGGTTAATAGAGCTGTATAAGCGGGATACCAACACTTTTCTTACCCGAAACGGAGAATTAGGACTACCTTTCCATGAGATGCATAAAGTCTTTTGACTGCAAATGGGAGATATATGCCATATCAAGAATATTTTCCCTCTAACCGGAGCTACTTCACTTGAAACCACAAGCCTGCTTGATACGACATGTTATGGGAACTTACGTGTGATTGTCAAATAAACTTAGCCGGAACTAGTCCAATTGTGAGGAAGAAATCTACTCAAATAAGCCTAAAGCAATTCTCGAGTTATCTATTCAAGAATTTGGAAAAATCCGACGAAGAAATTTATGAGCTGAAACCGCTAACTCCTTTGGATATCAATAAGCTGATTGAGAAATATAATGCCCGATCCTACACCATTGCGAGTGCTCAATGTAGATTCTCTACAGGGACTAAGTTTAAGACTTTCTTATGGTGTGCAGAGAAGTCCATTCACCCCAAGACTTTGTTGGCCGGTTACATCACACTTTGGTTGAAGAAGTACGTGGTGCCATATCAGACCTCTGACACCTTACCGATAGAGATGTTATTCCCTGCTATCCAGCTTACCTATGGAAAGAGTTTATCTCTTCTGCCAGCGATGGTCGCCGACATCTATCGTGGGCTTCGTCAAGTGGTCATGGCTTTTATTCAAGCGGAGGATGCTCCATCCGATAAGATCCTTATGGCGAAGGCGGAGCTCCCTTACACCTATCTGTTGGTGTAGGCATATAAAATTGCTTATAGGTCCCCTAGCATAGCTCGGCACAAACCGACGAACCAACGACGGCGACGAGATCGACAACTCGCACACCGCGAACAACGGACATGAATGCCACCGCGCCGCAGTGCAGAATCAAGCTAGACGAGTTAAGGAATGCAACGGGTGGTCAATCCAACCGAGAAAGCCAGACTCGGACTCGAATCACGGATCCTGAATCAAGAATCAGTTTCGCGAACTCCGAACTCAGAAGCTGGATTACTGCCGAAATCAGGGAATCCGCTTAACTGCGCAAATCAGATCAACCAAATCAGAGTCGCTCCATCAACGAATCAGCGGACAAAACCCGGAAAACGGACAACTACAAAACGATAGACAAGCAGAACACAAGGCGAGGACCGGAAAGAGGCCTCGGAAACAGGCAAGTCACCGAGGCGGCTCACGAGAGCCATCATGCAAGGTGGCTGCGGTGGGGCCGGAGGCCACCAAGTGTGGCTCGGCCGAGGCCACCCTAAGTGGCTCGGTGGGCCGAGCCCCTGGGGTGGCTCGGCCACATCCGAGCGCACCAAATGGTGGCCTTCGGAGGCGAGCACACCTCTAGTGGCTTCGCCAACACTCTAAGGTGGCCTCGGCCACCTCCCGAGCCATCGCATGTCTGGTGGCTCCGGAGGCCGAGGCCCACCCCTCCTTTGGTGCCTCGCGGCCACCAAGGTGGCTCGGCCACCGACCGAGCCAGCCAAGGGTGGACTCGGCGCAGTCTGCGCGCCACACTCGAGGTGCCGACAGTTGTTCTTTCGCGGCAGCTGTTCTGGGTGTGCCTATAATCATAGGCCTAAGGGGGTTGTTCATTGAGAGAGTCAAAACTTTCAAGAGCCGAAACTGCTCCGGATTGATTGAGCACAACTCAGAGTTTGAAAGACTTGAAAGTTCTTGACGTACAGATCTGATGCCTGCGCGACGCATCCACGTCAGAGAAACGGCAATGGATCTCAGAGAGGAAGAAAAGAAACAGATCTGAGATCTAGCACCAAGTCATCTCCACGATCTACAGCTTGGTCTTAAGATCTCGAGTATCCCGAGCGATTATTCCCTTGTGATTAATCGCGCTCCCGGCTATTATTCTTCGTGAATAATAAACCCGCATAAGTCGTGTAGATTCTCGACGGATCTAGATTCGCGCCGTGGTCCACCGGCAACAACCAGCCGCGCAGGCAATAGAACTGCCTGGCGCACAGCAAGCGAGTGGCCGGCCCCGCCGCGCGCGCAAAACGCAGGAGGGCTCCCGGCATGCGATTGGTGTTCACCCCGCCAGAGAAAGTATGTAAGTTTTTACTTTTTTCATTCATTGTCTTTGATGTTAGTTGTAACGCGATGCTATAAAAACGGATCTTTGTAATGGCCAAGATGACTGAATCTATCTCATTAATGAAGAAG
>NC_033802.1:40110082-40200149 GCF_001876935.1 Asparagus officinalis | reverse complement strand
ACTTTTAACGACCAGGTCATCAACGTAACATTCGACAGTCTTTCGAAGGTGCTCTTGAAAGATCTTTGTAATTGCTCGTTGGTATGTTGCACCGGCATTCTTCAAACCGAATGGCATAACAGTATAACAGAAGACACCAAGGGTCGTTCTGAATGCTATATGTTTTTCATCGTCTGGATGCATCTTGATTTGATTATACCCCGAAAATCCATCCATGAATGACATTCTTTCAAACCCGCATGTGTTGTCAATGATGACGTCCGTAATCGGTAGAGGAAAGTCATCTTTGGGACAGGCCGTATTCAGATCTCTGAAGTCAATGCAGATTCTGATTTTTCCGTTCTTTTTGAGGACTGGAACAATATTGGCCAACCATTCAGGATGTTGTTCTTCTCTGACAAAACCCGAATCAATCAGTTTCTTAACTTCAGTTTCTATCGCTTCCATAATCTGCGGACGAAACCGTCTTTGTTGTTGTTTGACAGGTTTGGCATCCGGTTTAATGTTAAGGCTATGCATTGCTACATTTGGGTCGAGTCCCGGCATATCTTCGTAATTCCAAGCGAAAACGTCGATATACTCTCGAACGAGGGCGATTAGTTCCTCTTTCTCGTCCGGTGGAAGATCACCACTAATAAATATAGGTTTCGGATTACTTTCGTCACCCATATTAACTTGATCTACTTTGTCCTCAGTAGGAGGTTATCTTTGCTCAAATCGATCACCGTATTGGATATTCATGTAATGTGTCCAAGAATCTTCCCAAGTGGGCAACTGATCGTCTTCTTCTGTTGTAGAAGGATCGACTGTTGCCATATTTGACATGAGACTTTTGAACTTTTCTCCAATGCTCACATCAGAATCCCAATTCGAGGTGTCGGATGAATGTCCACTCCTGTCAATTAATTGGTTAATGATCTGTTGGCCATAATCGTCATCGGATGATGAAGCATAACCCAGACCCCTATTACGACTGTAATAATTATCTGGTTTTCCTTTTGGTACATAGGCAGGACGGGGGGGAACCCTAATACCTTGACCAAAATAAAGACCTTCACCGAGTGAGAGGTCATAACCTCGGTTCGCCATATAATCATTCGCTTGCGAACTGTACCGAGAGAAATGTCGCCCGGGTTTTTCTTCGTCCGAATTACTGTCTAAGAAATGATCTGGAGTAGGGGATAATTCTCCTTTTCCAAAGACTATCTCTTTTTCACCCCCTGTTTTTGCGGGTAAGATCACAGTTGTTCCGCCTGAATCTTGGAGGTGTTTCATCGTTGTACAGGACGAATGAAGTGGCATATGTAGACTAGGGTCGTCGTACAATTTTTGCATTACATCATCAAGACAATGCGAGTACTTTAAATCATGATTTATTATTTCATCGGCAAGCTGCCAGTTACAACTTTCATCCGACGATTCATCACCGTCAAGATCGATTACAAGAGGTTCAATGTCATTTAGTACAAGACCTTCACTATAATCGAGCCCGGCTTCGGTATCAGCTTCTTCTCCGCTGTCCGTGCCATGGGCCGATGGTTCAGTATCGGACTCAGCACCATAAAGAAGGGAGTCAGTAAAGTAATTTTCTAACCCCTTGAATGGTTGCTTATCCGCGACCACCGTCTTGACCTCCTCATTAGTGTCGACATATTTCAAACACTGATGGAGGGTGGAGGGAACTATAAGATTACCGTGGATCCATGGACGACCCAACAGTAAATTATAAGAAGTCTCCGCATCGATCACATAGCAGGTGACTTCAGACTTCAGATCTCCGAGTTGACACTTCACCCGGATTTTTCCCAACGGTCGTGACCCGCTTGTGTTGAAACCATAGATAACCGTTCCAGTGGAGGCTAACTTGCTGGCGGGAATTCCGAGGTGGTACATCAAACGAAGTGGCATGATACTAACAGCGGAACCCGGATCGACTTGGATCCGGTTAACCATGCTCGAACCGATATATCCAGTAAAATATAACGGTCTATCATGCTTTGAATTCCTGACTTGCATATCTTCTTTTGTGAAAGCGATGCAAGGGAATTTTGTGGCTGCCAGATTGCAATGCTGCACTGACGACTCTGGCTCTTCAGGAGCTGGCTTGACCTGAGTTAAGAATACTTCAGAATCAGCCAAAGCTTCTTGTAAAGCTTCCCTGGTTTCTTTCGAGAGGCGCAACAACTCGTATAGCGTAATCCTTACTGGGATATTGGCCAACTGAGCCATAACGTCGAAACGATATGGTGCGTTCGAACTTTTCGGTTTATCTCGTCCAATCGGTCGGCTGAAACGAGACTGCTTCGGAATTTGAACCTCTTTATGTTGGGGTTCTTTCTCTTTTTACTTGGTCGGTTGTTGCGGCTTTTCAGCAGCTACTGGAGGAGTTGTAGCTATTCCCAGCTCTTTTAGAGTTGTAGCATTTGGGTTAGAGGTCTCAGGATATTTATAATGATACTCATTCCCACTTCTTGTAGCGAAAACTTCCTGTTCTCCATCAGAAAGTGATAAAGCTGCTATCTCTTCATCATTCTTCTCGGGAATCGCCGAGGCTCCGTAACAAGATTTCTCCTTTCCCTTGCCCTTTGATTTCTTCTTTGATGTGGATGTTGTCCACTGTTCATCTTCCAGCAAATCTGGATGAACCCAAAGGATTTCGCCGTTGGGGGTTGTGTGAGATACAAGCCCTTTTTGGCGCTGTCTCGTTGATGGTTTGCACCTTGACCTTCGACACTGACTCGGCTTGAAACCAGGACAAAGGAACTGACCCGAAGCTGATAGACACCGCATTCGCACCTACTTTCTTCTCCTTCGGCTTCGGTGTTACGATGCCAACATCGATTAAGGTTTGTATTTTGTCTTTTAAGACATAACACGTCTTAGTCGGATGGTGGACCCTCCTATGATAGGCACAATACTTCGGGTCATTAATCTTCATTGCTTCTTCTTGGTTTGTGACTGGTGGAAGCTTGATCTTGTTATTCTCTAACAAGTATTTGAAGATGACTGGAACTTCATCATCTTTGAAAGAGTATTCCTTCGGAAATCTAGGCTCAGAAGTCTTGGGCTGCCTAGGGGGCTGCTGATTCTGATTTGGCGCCAGTTGGAAGGATGACTGCTGCGGTTGTTGTTACGGTGGATTAGCTGGTGGCAAACCTCGCTCCAAATTCTTTCTCTTGAGGAAGCGTTCAGCTTGTTCACCTCTTACTTTCATCTCTTTCCAAGTTTTAGAGGGAACAACCCCCACCACTTCTAATACATCCAAGGACAGATTATTATGACATGTTTGTAGAATAAATTCCTCAGTGAGTGGATCTCTGTAGTTCACCGCTTTGTCCCGGAATCGTTTGACAAAGACGTCAACCGATTCCCCATCTTTCTGCTTTTCATCCAACAACGTGCCAATTGAGACCTCTGTGTCATCGTCGAAGAAATTGGTGAGGAATAGTTCTTCCATATCCTCCCAGCTAGTGATACTCCCGGGCTTAAGGCGTCGGTACCAATCGAAGGCAGGCCCGCGAAGGGTTCCTACGAATGACCGGACCATCAGGGCTTCGTTCCCGGATATTGCGCCGAGATGCGACTTGAAATAGATCAAGTGCTGAGTTGGTGAACCCCTGCCATCAAAAGGAGTAAAGTTAATCAAATTAAATTTCTGGGGATAAGGAATCAGGTCCCACTCCCTCGGGTACGGGTATGGAATGCCCGTTTTCTTCACTTCCTGAGCCGTCATCAGAGCGTTGACTTTGCTCTCGAGATCATGCATCTTCTTATCCTCTTCCTCACTTTTCTTCAAGTAGATCTGTTGAGGTTGAGTGGATGACTTGGTCGGCCCGCTTCCGGAGTTGTCTTTATCTGGAGGAGGATCGTCAAAGATAGTCTCATCCTCTTCATTACGCCGACTGGATTCCACCTTCTGGCTCGACTCCGGTTGGTGTTGCTGAACCTACAAGTCTCGCATCTGCTGCATAGTCAACTCCATTTCGGTTTTGAACTCAGCTCTGATTTCTTCGCGTTGTTTAGCCAACGTTTACTGCAGTATGTGAGTCAGTTGATCCGGCGTGATCGCCAATGATTCTCTGACTCGCCCAACACTGGACACGGTATCGTCCGATGCAATGGCGGAACAAGTATCTGACATTTCTTCATCTGAAGAGAGCCCCTCGTGCATTCTCTTGTAATCTCGACGTAGGTTGGCTCGTCTCTGTAGCCGCGACATTCTCTGAGAAAGACCCCGCTCAACTCTCCCTCCCGGAGAGAAATCAGGGTCGTAGTTAACTGACTTTTGTTTTCCTTTATTGGTCATGTTGATAGTGACCTCAGGGAACTCATCTTGTCGGATTACAGGTTTCTTTTTGTTGAAACGTCTTGTTTTGGGTCTTGACGCTTCATTGGACAATCTTTGAAATACGGAGACTCTTGTTGAATTATTCTTAGAGCATCCGCATTCTGTCAACACTGCTTTAATGAGTCTCTCGCAAGCGCAATGAGACTCGTTTTCTCTGACAACTCTCTTTCTTGAGTTGTCTTTCTGATAGTATAGCTCATCATTATTGTGATTTGAGCAACCTATCTTTTGCCTTTGAACTTTGTTAACATACACAGGACGACTGGTCGTCGCCTCTGTGCGATCCAAAGTTAAATTTTTAAATCCACCCCCTTGCGGGTGTAGAGTTTTCAGAGGTCCTAAACGAGAGTGAACTGGTATTCTCTCGTTTTGGACTTGTGCAGTTCTGACAGGAGGGTGTTTACGACCCCTTGTATATGAAACCATTAACGGTTTATTTGCTAGACTCGGTTGTTCTTTGGCCGGGGCTTTGCCTCGATTGTCAACTGTAGGACCGAGGCGATCCGCCATTGTTATCTTAAACTTGGACAAATCTGGGCTAACCCAGGGTTTTACTGCTGATGCAGTAGACGGGCCCGGAACAGATGTTTGCGGCGTCTTCGGCATCCAAACTTTACGATTCTTCGGTGGCTTTTCAGACACCGTCTCCTTCTTAGTTCCTTGGGCTTGTTGACGAAGAGCACGAGCATGGGCGGCCTTCGCTTTACGCCTTTGTATCCGTTCCTTAAGGGTTGAACGGGCCCTTTTGACGAGAGTCCACTCCTCCGTCGTAAGTTGTGCAGAAATATGATTATTTTGCCGTTGAGGCAACTGAGTTATTTTCTGCCTTCTCGACTCTAGGTCCGCATAGTAATGGACCCCGTCGGTTTGTTGCATGGCTTTAGCCAATTGTCGAGCACGGCGCTGGCGCTGTCTCTGACGAGCTCTTTTCGTCAGCACCGGTGAGCTAGTAATCAACGACTCCGTAATCGGTACGGAGTCACTTGGAGCAGAAACGTTGCCGACAGACTCCTTAACAACGATCGGGCATGAATCTTTGCCTGCGGCCTCCGTTGGAGTTGCAGACTTGAAAGTTTTCGAAATCTTCCTATATTTGCGAGACGAGGAAGATTTCGCGGATGAGGATTCATTATAACTTCTGTTCGATACAACAAATCGAAAGAATAATCTTTTTATAAGGAACTTTTTCTACACAACAAAACGACAATTACAACTCTGAGAAACAAAAAACACCAAAAATCGTCTATCGATCTTTAGTTTTCGTGCGCCTTGGCCCGCCTGTGCCGGAACGCTTTAGGTCGTGGCACCGCCGAATCACAGATCCTGAAGGCGCGGCTTTGATTCTACTTCGTTTATCGAAGTAGAATTGAAACGATATCTTATCGAAGTTAAGATAGTCCGTTCTTCTTTAAATCAAGTCAAAGTTAATTTCAAATGCCGTTGCAAGAAAAACTCAAATATGCTCCTCCTCTGCCTCTGGAATGCTTCTAACACATGCTCGATCCTCGATCAGGAAACTGACCCTAGGGGGTATTAAGCCCTGGAGTCATAAAACTTGAAAAAACTCAAACAAACGATGAGGTTAGGAATGGCGGAGACAGTTGTTTACTGGTCTCGCTGGGCGAGACAGTGTTTGCTGTCTCCGAACCCACGAGACAGTAAATACTCATCTCACAAAACAGTAATCCAGGCAGTTTTTCGTTTTTAACTGCCTTTCCCACGTTATCAACTCCGTTATTTTGGCCAGTTATTCACGTGATTTCCGCCCACGATGTTTCCCACGTCCCTTGGCAGTTAAAGGACATGTGTAAGGGCAGCTTTACAAAGCGTAGTTTGACCATTTCAACACGTCTCGCTGGCCGAGACAGCAAATACTGTCTTGCTGGCGAGACAGCAAAGCCTGTCTCGCTGGCGAGACAGCAAAGCCTGTCTCGCTGTGCGAGACATTCATTCCTGCTCTTGAATTCTTCAAAATACAATATGAGATCCCTGAGTGATCTTCTCTATGTTTGGGATATCTATTAGCATTTTTTGACGCCTACAGTCACAACAAACGAATACTCCATCTTCATGAAGTACATGGCGGGTCTGAACGAATACATCCAGAAGGAGATGAAGCTATTCATGGTCGAGTCTATTGCAAAGGCAAGCGTGAAAGATATTGCCATCGAGGGTAAGCAAAAGAAGATCAATGAGGCAAAAGGAGATGTAAAACAGATGGGAGGTGAGTCTAGTGGCTCCAAACATAAGGAGGAGAAGAAAGGTGATCGAGGGAGAACAGAACTTATTTGTAGTCACTACGAGAAGACAGGACATATCGCTGATCGATGCTGGGAGAAGTATCCTCATCTAAAGCCAAAAGGATTAAAAAAAAGGAGGAGAAGAAGGCATACGTGATAGCATAGGGTTTGAAGGAAGTTCCTGGGATTACAGAGCCCAACAGTAGTCTCAATCTTATGGTAGAGAAACAGGCCATGAAAGAGGACGGAGACTCCCGAGAGCAGCTCTTTTTGCTGAAGTTGCAAGTGAAGACCAGTTTGGTCGATGCCATTGGTTATCCAGGCAGCGAAAAGAATTTGATATCCGAGGCCTTAGTTCAGAAGCTGGGTCTGAAGACAGTTACGGATCCAAAACCTTATCCACTAGGGTGGATTAAGAAGGAGACGGGACTAAGTGTAGTTGATCAATGCACAGTCAGATTTGTGCTCCACGAGTCATATATTGACGAGGTCATGTGCTACGTCATTCCATTGGATGTTTGTCAAGTTATACTGGGCAATCCATACTTGTGGGATAGATACGCGATCTACGAAAGGCGGCTCAGAAGTACACATTCACCAAGGATGGTAAAAAGTTCATATTTCTTTCAGCGTCTCTTTCGAGGGAGGCAAACTTGGCGATGGTGACGCAAGTGAAGAGGCTAGTGAATGCAAGCAAGAAGTTCGTCTCACTGTGCATTAGAGTATAATTCTTTGAATTGCAAATAATTTTCTTAAAACTTGAAGTATAATTATCACTTTCATTTAAACAAGTATCTTTAGGTACCCAAATAGATAAATATTTTGATTTCTTTTCACATAAAACTTTATCTTTAACATTATGTTCATACAATTTATAAATTGGTTTTGCAAAAATAGTTTTCTTAGAAATATTTTTGTTAACATGAAAACCCAAACCTTTTGTCTTTTGAGATTCTTTTTGATATTAAAGTAAATTATTAAGATTTTCTTTACCTTTATTGAATTTACTAACATTCAAACATATATCACCATATTTTAATTTAATAGAAGAAATATCTTTATCTAAAACATTAATGCGAATTTTTAAATCATTGCATTCTGATTTTAGATAAACATTCTCATTAGTCAAAATATGATTTTCCTTAAGCAAGAATTTATTTTTCTCTTTATCTAAAACATTAATGCGAATTTTTAAATCATTGCATTCTGATTTTAGATAAACATTCTCATTAGTCAAAATATGATTTTCCTTAAGCAAGAATTTATTTTTCTCTTTCAATTAATTACTTGGGAATTAGAAATAGTAAAAGAATTAAAATCAGAAATTTTTTCAAGTAATCTTTTATTTTCACCTTTAAGAAAATTATGTGAAGCCTTTAATCTTAAAAAGTTTCATATAATTCATTGAAAGTATCTAAAAGCTCTTCATTGCCACTTATTTCATCTTGTGCTATAAAACACATATAGGTGCATTCCTTTTCTTCGATTTCTTCATCAAAGACAAATCATCACTATCTTCCCATGTAGCCGCCAAAGCCTTCCTTTTCTTGTTGCTTTGAATATTATTAAAGTTGTTAAAATAATTTGATTTTTGCTTATTTTTTAATAATGAGCAATCTTTCTTCATATGTCCTGGTTTGTTACATTTAAAACAAAGTAAGTTATTTGAATTTTTTTGAGTTGAACTTACCTTGTTTTATGAACTTTCGAAACTTGCGTGCAAACATGCTCATTTCTTCATCATCATCTGGTTTTATGAACTTTCGAAACTTGCGTGCAAACATGCTCATTTCTTCATCATCATCTGAATCTTCTTTATCGGAAGTAGTATTGAAAAAACTTGCGTGCAAACATGCTCATTTCTTCATCATCATCTGAATCTTCTTTATCGGAAGTAGTATTGAAAGCAAGCACTTTCTTGTTCTTTATTTCATCCTCATTCTTTCTATCTTCAATTTTAATTTCATAAGCCATGAGGTTGCCAATTAGATTTTCTACCGTAAGAGTTGACAAGTCATCTGCTTCCTCTATTGTGGTAACTTTTTTCCTATTGTGGAGTAAGTGAACGAAGTATCTTTCGCACCATCTTCACTTGAGTGTATACTTTTCTAAGGCCGATGAGAGAATTAGTGATATCGGTAAACCTTGTAAACATCTCTCCAATGGTCTCGTTTTCCTTCATTCTAAACAATTTGAATCTAGGTACAAGAGCAGAAATTTTAGATTCTTTAACCTTACTTGTGCCTTCATGAGTTACCTTGATTGTGTGCCAAATGTCATATGCAGATGTGGTCGTTGACACCCTGTTGAACTCATTCTTGTCAAGAGCAAGAACAAGGCCTTCGTTGCTTTAGAATCCAAATTTGTATTGTTCCTTTGAGATATAGTACATTCCATGAAAGGAGTAGTTAGCTTCTTGTATTTTGTTTCCACATTATTCTAAAGTTCGTAGCCAATTGATTGGAGATAGATTTTCATCCGACACTTCCAATAGTTATAGTTTATTCCATCAAACATTGGTGGACAATTTGTAGAATGTCCTTCCTTAAATTTTGAATTTGAGTAGGATGTTGATGCTATTTCTTCAACCTTGCTCTGATACCAAATGTAGGGTCTTGTTTTTGCTTATGTATTCCAAGTGTAGGATTGTGACCCTTAAGAATAGAGCGTGCTCTTATAAAAATTTGCGGAAGCTTTACACTTAAACACTAGAGGGTGAGTTTGCAAAGTAGATTATAAGTTACAAAGAAAGAATAACTATCTCAGAAAGTGAACATCACAAACACAAGCATGTACACTGGTTCCACCTCCCTGGTGTACATCCAGTCCCCGAGCAAATCCCGCTTGAGAGTTTTTACTATGATTTTAAAACCTTACAAAATCAAAAACAAACCTGACCAATTTGCATGGCAATGCAAATTACAACCCAATTGACAAGACCATGCCAATCGTCACACTAATCTCTAGACCAAGAGATCAACCCTGTCAAACCTGAGAGAACCTTCCTTGAATCAATGTACAATTCCAATCCTATAAGCCTTAATGTGGATGTGAACATGTAACAGTAGCTTATCAATCTTTTTAACTCTCTGAATATTGCCTAAACAAGCTCTAAGAATAATAGGAACAAATGCAATATCAGAAACTCTCTTTTATGGAAAAACACATCGAAAAACTTAAAGTTTAGAGAGTTAATTTGCACAATATGTGAATCTTACAAGTACAAAACTTGGTACTTGTTTTCTAATATTTAAACCTATTTATAGCCTCTGAAATGACATAATTTTAAACTCAATTAACGTCTACAAAAAGGCTATAAACAGTGACTTATTTAAAACCTAAAATCTAGAAAATACTGTATCTGTAGTTGACTACGAGTCATAATAGTCGACTACACTAAGTCTAAACAGACTCTGTGAAGTCAAAAGATTAGTTAGTAGTGGACTACAAGGCATACTAGTCGACTACACTGTAAACTCACAGGTTCTTAAATTTTCTTTTTAGTATTTTGGCTGTAACATTCTCATCCAATATTGGAGTGAGGTGGTTTAAGATTTGTTAGAAAGCTATTAAATAGACCTACAACTTAGATCTTTTGAGTTTTTCCAGATTCAAACTGCTAAGAGGTATAAATGAAATGTTTTAAGACTCACTCAATATCAATAAACTCTAATGGTTAACATAGGGGATTTTTATTGTTAACCAACATACTAAGCATGTGTTAGTATGTTCTAATACTATGTGTGTGTATGTGTGTGAGTGATCAAGGCTTATACAAATTTCTAAGCAAAGAAAATATAAAATTACATTTTGACAATAAAGTATATCTTCTTCTTTGCTTCATTTTTCCTTGAACTCATCTATGTCTTGAGTATCTCTTTGAATATAATTGTTGATATAGCTCTGATACTACAAAATAAATGTTAGCATATAATACACACAACATATAATATTTGTTATCATCAAAACAAACTAATCTTGGGATCAAGATTCCTAACCAACCTAACCTGGAAAACCAACGATATCTCAGATACCCTGCAGAGAATAGGCATATCAAACTAACCTGGAAACAATGATGCAACATAGAGTGTCGTCCAGCTGTAGTCTCATTACGGGGTATAAACTAACGCACTCTGAGTGTAGTCTAGCCGCGGTCTCATTGCCCCCCACTCACGCATTCACAACTATCGTAAAATGAAACAAACTTAAAATGATAGATTACACACCTCCAATAACTCGTGCGTGCCCAACACAAATACGTGTATACTCTCATGGTTTCATGCATGGATCTACGTGCAACTCATACTCCATGATTCCGATCAAACAAATGTGACGAAACACAAATACACAATCAGCATTACTTCTTTCAACCAAAGTATGACACCAGTCGACCGATCGGCGTCGTCCTCAAATGTGCACATGCAACACAGCTTGGATCGGTCGACCGACTCTTTCGTTTCGGTCGACCAACCCGAGCATGAAGTGAAGGTGAAAAATAGGTGCAAGTTTTTATCTATAATTCCTCAAATCAAGATTTTTACATAAAAACACATATATTTAAACTTATCAAATATGATTAGGGTTCACTTATCTACATGAAAACAAAATTATCAATTTTTGGTGGATTCAAATAACCCTAACATGTTCATACTTATAGGAAACCTCATGAAAACAATGAAATTTGATGTAAACTCATGTTAGATATATTTTAGAACTTAAATCCAAAACAAACATGTCGTTTCATAACTTTTTAAAATGAAAAGATCAAATCTTTGTATCTTATAGTTTAAAAGAGAAATCTTTATACTTAAACTAGGTTTGAAATCTAATAAATCCAAATAAAACCAAAAATAAAATGGGGATGAGATTGGAGGAGATGAAACTCACCTCAAAACGTACAGGAATTCCCAAATATGCAAGAAAAAAGATTCTCCTTCCCCAAACGCCTACCCTCTTCTCGGTATTTGCTTCACAAAGTTCTTCAAAATCACCAAAATAAATTCTATGGTTTGTAGAGGGAAGAGGATGGTTGTTAGTGTTCAAAAATATGATGAAAATGAGAGATTTTCATGAAATATATGCATATAGATACGAACAAACCCGAACCCAAACAGCCTGACCCAAAAACAGAAACCTAACAGGAATCTGGCTTCCCGTCAGTCAACTGATCACTTGGCATCACGTCGACTGGCAGCTCATATCTGTCAACTAGTTAAGTGATCAGTCGACGGCTAGAGGCAAATTCTAGCTATAGGTTGTGCCCCTGCACATTTACGACTATTATATCTGTTATATATATATATATATATTATATATTATATATTTTATATATATATATATAATATTATATATATATATATATATATTATATATAGTATATATAATTATATATAATATATATATATTAATATTATATATTATATATATTATATATATATATATATATAATATATATATATATAATACTATATATGTATATATTATATACTATTATATATATGCTTACATCGATCTCCTATCGAATGTCAACATATCATTCATCCCAAAAAATAATCAACATTATAATATCATTTAATATTATTTTTCTAGATATTATCAAATTTTACGCGTTACATTCACCCCCCCCCCCCCCCCCCCCCCCTACACCCCCCCCCCCCCCCCCCCCCCCCTCTAAAAGAATTTCATCCTCAAAATTCCATAATCGTATCTTAGAGATTAATAGTTCGAGAAAAGCACCTTGAGGGGATAATCTAGGCAAGAAAACCCGCACATACACTTCTCATACTATAAATCTCCAGATATGAATCACAAACGATATTTATACTTAACAATCTAGAATGCAAATTGTGATGCCCCTGTTTTCACACATGGCTATAGTCTAAGGTGAACCCAGAGGTGTCAAACCTGCCATGCACCCATACCGTATAATAACATGTTTCACCAATCACGGTAATATCCTCTAGTGGATTCAACAATAAAGTGCAGGTAAAATACAAGCAAAAAGAAGATAGTAAACACGGGTGTATAACTGCCGTCCATAACAGGTGTACCAAAAATCTCAAAGTAAAAACCCTACTCACGGGTAGTCTATCATGGAAGTAAAACTTATAACTGATTAAATATCTATGTATGCAATCATCTTGTGCTATAACGATACTCTTGTAGTGCTCTTACTCAATCTCTCCACGGCAATAGGTTTTATTATCTCCCTATTCCGGATACGTGTAATAACGATACTTTTGTAATACTCTTACTCAATCGTTATGCGGCAAATAGGTTTCATCTCCCTATTTCTGGATACGTATTGAACAACATTATTCATATGTGTTTATCAAATTAACTCATGTCGATAGTGTGTCAATCTAACACAATCTAGCATACATGCACAAAATCTCGGTGTGCGTGACCACATCTGAAGTTCACCATCATTCCAGGTGTTTAACATTCATTAACATCATAGTCTATCATCATAAAGTCGAGAGATTTCCTCGACAAACCAATTCCAACCCTTATAAACATGCACAACCAAAAACAAACTAGCAATCGACCGTGACGGGCTCTAGAGACTACCCAGGTCTCTGTCCTGCACGCGATCGACCGTGGCGGTCGACCGTGAACCCTGATTCTAGATTCTCAATTTTTCGTGTATGTCGTGTTCACGTCGTGTTTTTGTGATTCACACATGATTAAATCTTCATGAAACTTGTATGCAAATATGTCACAGTAGATATGAACATATGGAAACAACTCAACAATTATAAATATGATTTTATGCATTAGATTTGTATTCAAAACCCTAAAAACATGCTTTATGCATTAGATTTGTATTCAAAACCCTAAAAACATGCATAAAAGCTCAAAACAATGAATCAAACTTCTTTCTTTAGATTAACCAAAAACAATGAATCAAACTTCTTTCTTTAGATTAACCATGTTTTAAAATCATCTTCAGGTCTTAAATACTCATATAAAAATCGTTCTCAACCTTTTTAGCATAGAAAGACCTAGTCTCTTTACATATAATACAAAAGAAGTTGACTTTATTCATAAACTAGTCATTTAGGCTCTACAAAACATGTTTAAAACTCTTTAAAAATGTTTTGAAAACTAGGAGGGGGATTAGCAGAGATGATACTCACCTGGGGTTGTAGGAAAACATGTTAGAAGCAACGTCGAAGGAGATCTCCACTCCAAAAGCCAAAAATCACCCGAAAATCCACTTGAAAGCCTTCAATCTTCTCCAAGAAATTAAACTAGGGTTTGGTGGGTTTTAGTGGCTGTTAGGGTTCTTAGGAAAACTGAGAAAAACGTGAAAAACTCATATATATATCAGGGGAAAATGGATATGGGTTTAGAAATTCGAAACCAACTCAAAACAGAAGAAAAACAGACTGCAGGTATCGTGGTCGACCGGGCTGCAGTCGACCGTGGCGGTCGACCGGACCGGACATTTCCAGATTTTATATGTTTGGCCATTTGTGCATGTTTCAACTGTTTTCTCTCTCATGTATGAACTCGTTCATACTCAAAACACATGGTATTATACTCATATACCATTAAATGATATTTATCATACTAAATATCCACATATCATAATTTATCACACATTAATTATTTTATTCATAAATTATCGGGGTTTTACAAATATCAACATCGAACTATGGAAAGAAACATCACTAGAAAATAATGCACCATAATGGACATCAACATATAATTCTCATGTACTCACAAGAGTAAGGTATCTCGGTCATATATAAATATATATTCAGTAGTACGACACAAACACTTTTAGTATCCTCTAAAACTCAGGCTATCAAATAATCATTTCATTGTAACTCTTTATAAGATTTTGATTTTATCGCATTATCATGCAACACGGACTACACCGTAGGTATCCTAAAACAATGTACACGGCTCATTAGTCTCATCGTGATCTTAGTACGTAATATGAGTGCAGGACGGCCTACTATATAAGTATCCTAAATAACAGCTCACAAGCCTCTTCACACCCTCATGTGGATGGACTATGAGGCAAAGCATCCAAACCCAACTCAATGGCATGTACTAATGGAATATCGATGCACTACCCCACATAGTACTGAGTTGAGCCCATCAACGATATCCATCACATGTATAAACTGTATAAATCTGGCATATCAACACACTATCTTATATAGTACTGAGCTGAGCCTATTAATGATATTCGACATATGTATAAACTGTATAAATCTGGCATATCGACGCACTATCTCATATAGTACTAAGTTGAGCCCATTAATGATATCTGACATGTGCTTAAACTACTCCAACTCAAGTGTAATCACTCAACACTTATCAAATCCTCTTTGGGATATTCATGTGTGTGCCATGGAACTATTCTTATATATTCATGTCTATACATATACTATCATGCAAATTGAACCCCGCGATCACATCTCCAAACAATGCAACAAAAAGTTTAGGAAAAAGTCTTAGTAGTCGACTTCTAACCTTAGTAGTTGACTACACTGAGTCCATCCAGACTGAGTAATACATGAATCAATAATAGTAGTCGACTACACAGTACATTAGTCGACTACTATGTAATTAGAAAGTTTTTGTAAAACCAAACTGGATATTAGTAGTCGACTACTACTCTTAATAGTCGACTACTAAGCAAAAACATACACACATCTGTACACAAATATTAATTATTTATCAATTTCACACACCATAAATTTAAAACGAATGCTTAAACTTGTTTTTACGCAACATAGCTATCTGAAACATGATGCTATATATTTAAATCCTTCAAATTAGGGTTTAACCATCTAATTAACCATTTTCCTCATTTAGTTCTTATATAAAAACCATCTAATTAACCATTTTCCTCATTTAGTTCTTATATAAACCATATGATTTATCCACACATGATAAAAACTACTCCTAACCATTTTCCTCATTTAGTTCTTATATAAACCATATGATTTATCCACACATGATAAAAACTACTCCTAAACAGATGTTAAATTTCATATAAACATATTTATCTCATTTAGGTATCACCAACCTAAGGTTTCAGCAAGATTAATTTTCAAGAAACCTCAAATAAAGGTCGAACTAGGGTTTAAACATGTCCTAAGAATGATTTATATGTTAAAAACAAAATTAGAAACAACCCTAGTGATCATGATAATGTTTCTATCATAAACAGCAAGAAAACCATGTAGATCTAATATTTGTATACCATTAATATCAAAATTCTAATCTTTTTCACATTACATTAAGATCTAAACATGTACAACATCGATTTAAACATCTTAGATCATTCATTAACTACGGGTGTAGGTTTGGATGCAAGTGATCTTGCCTGAAACATCATGTTGAACCTCTGGACACGCGTGCAAGATCCCTCCTCTCTCAAAAGCATATGATCTCACCCTTCGCTCAATGATTCGGCTTAAATCTCCTCGAGGAACACCAAGAACAAGCTCTAGGGTTTGAGGGGAGATGGTGGCTGGTAATTCACATGGAAAATCTCAGGAAAAAGGGTCTAAACATGTTTATATACTTAGTGTTAAACCTGGGTTCAAATATAAACCAAAACCGACCCGAAACCCATGAGAAAGTTGGAAAACAGCCCGATTACTCGACTACTAATATTAGTAGTCGACTACTAAGACTCAAATCAGTCTATTTTGGAAAAAGTCTTCCGTATATTGGCTGTAACTTTCATATCTGACCTTAGAATAAGGTGATCAAAGATCTGTTAGAAAGCTGATGAAGAGACCTACAACTTTTTTCTTTTGAGTTTCCCCAAGTTCTAAATATATTAATGTAAAAAATATATAAACTCGTAACTAGTTATTATTTTCCAGATTTCTTCATCGTGCATGTTTTTTGCATTTGCACTCATATATCCACACATATAGATTGAATTGATCTCAAATCAATTCCAAGCATACTCAACATCAAAATATATTATTAATCACACATAACATATTCATTATTATTTATCACAAAATATTCAAATTTTTAGGGTTTTACATTCTTCCTCCCTTAAGAGAATTTTGTCCCTGAAATTCCGTAAATGTATTACAGAAGTATCTACACTTAACAGTCTAGAATGTGAGTGCTCCAACTTAACCCCTAACTAAGAGGAACTAGTATGTCGGGTAAAAAATCCAAACAAGGAACCCTCTCATATATATACCATGTGTTCCAAGTGATTAGGAGTTAAGTATTAATACACCTATTCTAGTGTTAAATATAAACATGTCCACATAGACAATCATGTGTATAAGCAAAGCATAATTAAATAAAACAAATTACTTAATCAAACAGGTACGGGAAGTCGCGACGCATATCCTCCTCGCGCTCCCAAGAAGCCTCCTCAACTCCTTTCCGATTCCATTGAACCTTAACCAATGGTATAATCTTGTTTCTAAGCTTCTTGTCCTCTTTGGCAAGGATACAAAAAGGAATCTCTATCATAGGCAAGTCATTATTAAGCTTAATCTCTGAGGCATCTAACACCCGCTACTCCTCATCGTGTAAATGCTTCTTAAGCATCAAAATATAGAAAACATCGTGTATACTCGATATCGATGTTGGAAGATCTAGCTAATACGAAACGGCTCCAATATGCTCAACTATCATGAATGGACCAATATATCGCGGGGCAAGCTTTCCCCATCTACCAAATCGCTGAACGCCATTCATTGGCGATACCTTCAACATGACAGAATCTCCAACCTGAAACTCTAAAGTTAATCATCTCTGATATACATAACTCTTCTGATGACTCTGTACTGCAAGAATACACTCCCTAATCAATTGCTACCTTCTTAGAAGTCTGCCTCACAAGTTTTGCTCCAAGTAGTAAGCTATCATCCAGCTCTACCCAGCAAATCGGGGATCTACAAGGCCTCTTGTACAATGCCTCATACGGAACCATACCAATCGTCGCTTGATAACTATTGTTATAAGCAAACTCAATCAAGGGAATGTGGTCCTCCCAGCTGCCCTGGAAGTCTAAAATGCAAGCTCGCACATGTCCTCCAATACTTGATTCACTCTCTTTGTTTACCCACCTATTTGCGGGTGGAACACACTACTATATGATAATCTGCTGCCAAACAAATCTTGGAAGCTCCTCTAGAAATGCAATGTAAAAACTGGGCCTTGATCTGATAAGATCGTATCTGGAACTCCATGAAATTGAACTATCTCTCGAATAAAGATCCTTGCACAAGTCTCGGCAGTGTAGGTAGTCCTCACTGGTATAAAATGTAATAACTTCGTCCACCGGTCTACTATCACCCAAATGAAATCATTCCCCTTCTTTAACCTTGGTAACCCTGCTATGAAATCTATAGAGATACTTGTCCATTTCCACTCTAGAATAGGTAAAGCCTGTAGGGTTCCTACCAGTCTCTGATGTTTTCCCTTCACCTACTGGCAAGTAAAGCATTTAGCCACATATTCTGCGATCTCCCTACGCATATTGCTCCACCAAAAGTATCTCTTCAGTTAAATTCTTCTTTAGCTGTGCATTAGCTGGTATCATTAATCGGCCTTTCATTCGAAGGCCTCCATCTGCTCAAACGGACCAATCCGTATTGGGCTCTTTGGAAATCTCCTCCTTTCAAGTTTGAATTCAAGAATCCTCTAGCTGTGCTCTAACTACTCTATCACTCCAAGATGGCTGTATTGACACAGCTCCCAAATATGCGCTGCTCCCGTCAATCTCTTGCCTAAATTCAAATTAGCTAAGGGTGTGAAGATCTCGATACAACTAGTACCTCAAAACCACAACCTGATACCGACGCTTCCTACTCAATGTGTCAGCTACAACATTAACCTTCCCCAGATGGTACTAAATCACAAACTCGTAAATCTTAGATGAACTTGACCCATCGTCGCTGTCTCTGATTAAGCTCTTTCTAAGATAAGAGATACTTCAAATTCTAATGGTCAGTGAACAACTCGATATGTACTCTATACAAATAGTGTCTCCATGTCTTTAGTACGAAGACTACTGGTGTTAACTCCAAGTCGTGCGTGGAGTAGTTCTGCTCATGCATCCTTAACTGACGAGAAATGTATGCTACTACTCTCTGGGTATATATCAAAATGACTCTTAGACCTGCTAATAACGCATCTGCGACAAACGTCCTATCTCTGCTCGAAATAGTTAATACCGACGATGTGGTCAACTTGGCCTTTAATGTCTCAAACGCCTCTTGGCAGTCTGTGCCCCAAACAAACTATACACTGTTCTCCGTAAGGTGTGTAAGTGGTCTCTCAATCTTTGAGAAGTTCTGAATGAACTTCCTGCAATAACCGACCAAACCCAAGACACTATGAATCTCGGTAACTATTTTGGGTAGCTCCTGTTGGCCTTCTTGTTTTGATGATGATTAACAAACAATTTATTACTAATGTTGTTTGTCTAGTGTTTGTGCATTCCTATGTTTTGTAGACAAACAACGTAGTTGGAGGATGGATGGATTGTGCCATAACGACGATATCAAATGGAGGTTGACGGAATTGTGGAGTGAAGCAACATACAATTCAAGTTAAAGATCAAGTTCAAGCTTCATCCGCAAAGTGTACCAAGTCAAGCTTATTGAAGATCAAGATCGGTTTGGGTAATCTAGTTTAGGTTTTATATTATGTGTGTTAAGTACCTTAAGCTCAATATCATATACACACACGTATTTGGTTTCTATGTATATATATAGTTATATATATACATGCATGGTTTTGGGTTTTTCATGTTTTGAATACTTTTGCAAAATAATGAGATTTCACAATTGAGAAATGCAAATTGGAAAATTCTTTTTGTAACATGCTCAAAATATTATTTGCAAACATTTCTCAAAGTTTTATCAAGTTTGTATCATTTGCAAACATTTCTCAAAGTTTCATCAAGTTTGGAATTGATTTGTTATGTTTAAAGGAATTTACAAATTCACGTTTTCGTTCGTGCACATGTTCGTGCATGTTTTACAAAACTGATGAGTTTTCACAAATGAGAATTGATATTTGAAAAATTCTTTCTCTGACATGTTTATCTACATATTTAGAAACTTCACACAAAAGTTTACTATTTTTGAAGTTGATTTACTATGCCTAATTGATTTTACAAAATCGTGTATCACAGCAGATTTTCAGAAACTGTATTTCTGTGTTAAAACATTTATTTCTCTCAACTGGAAAATTATTTTTCAGAAATTATTTATCTAATATGTTTTTATACATGTCTATAACCTTTCCACAAAATTTCATAATTTTTGGAGCTGTTTTACTATTTTTAACCGATTTTATAAAATCGGATATACCTGCTTCAGTACCGTCGGTCGACCGAAATTTCCGCCGGTCGACCGAAATTTACCATCGGTCGACCGAAATTTCCACCCGGTCAACCGAAGACTCTCTGGACGTCTCCTGCGACTCTGACCTTGTTGGCTACTAACGGCTATTTCTGAGCTGTTTCTCTGGGGGCTGTTTTGTCATTTGTTTTTGGGGTTTTTGCTGAGATTTCTTGTGGGTATATATACCCCATTGCTGATGTCTTTTCAGATTGATTAAGAGAGTTTTAAAAACAAGTTTAAGAAAGTTTTAAACAAGGGTTGATTTTGTTTAGTTTGTTTTTTGGGGTTTGCTGTTACAAAGAGGAGTTTGCATCACCAGTTGAGGATTTCATCCTCAAAATCTTCTCATCCTCTCTTTGTGTTTATAGAGAAGTTTTCTAAGTCTTTTCTCTAGCAATTTTATTATTGATTTTCATATTCTTATTATTGCTAGTTTGCTAATTGAGTTAGATTTTATTTTACTCATTGTTACACACACCCACATTGAGCTTTTAGTATTTACATACATAGTATAGTTGGGTGGTGAGAGATTGTAACTTTGAGTGGTGCTTAATTGAGTTCTCACCTTGTATTAGAGAACAAATTATTTGTTGTTACATCGTGAGTGTTGTAGAGTTTTCGGTTAGCTAGAAAACCGTATTGAGTGAGTGGAGATCAAGGTCCGAACTCCGTGATCATATAGTGTGTTTGAGTGTGCTTTGGCGTTCATTTATATTTATGTTCATATCTTATATCGTCATTGTGCATTGCTCATTACTATATCATCCACTATCTTGTTTAGATTATCTACCCTTGTGTTGTTTATATATCCTTGCACATACATTGCCTATATCTCATTATTAGGATATATCTTGTTGTTCATATTGCTTATCCTAGCTCATATAACTTGTTGTAATATCTCATTGATAGGATGTATTCATTTGTTCATATTGCTTATCCTAGCTTACATATCTTGTTGTATTTCATACTTGCTAGGATAACTTGTTAATAAGTTTTAATTGGCATTTAATCGGATTAGATTAGCATAAGACCCTAATCACCCCCCCTCTAGGGTCTAACAATTGGTATCAGAGCTTGGTGCTCTTTGATTTAAGGTCTAACCGCCTTGAGTTAAAGATCCAAGTTATATTTTTGTGCTAATCTTGTTTTGATTGCATTTGCATCTTGCTTGCATATTTTTACAAATTATGAATATGAATGATGCATCTTGTTTAGGCTATGATTCTAGTATTGCTCCTAAATTCAATGCTTGTGCAATCTAAAAATATTGATTTATGGGGAATTATTGATGATGCTTATATTGTACCCACTATGGAGAAATCCAAGTGGAGTAGAAATGATAAAAGATTGTTTACTATGAATAAAGTTGTGTTAGAATATATGCTTCATGCACTTGCTTCTTCCATTTCTAACAAGCTTGCTCATTTTAATAGTGCTTACAAATTGTGGATATTCATAGAAGAACATCAAGGAGACTTGGAGGCGATCCGACAAGCTTTGGAGGATCCCGCTTCAAGTTCTAAAGGAGATTCATGCACACGAGCACTAGGCGATAGCCCTAGTGAGGTTTGCGAGTTCGAAACCATAAATGATTTACCTAATGATGAACTTGCTTGTGCTAGTGAAAAATTATTACATGCCTTTAACAAATTGCAAAATGATTTCATTAATTTACAAAGCAAGCATGAAATTTTGAAATCCGATCATGAGTTGTTAGCATCTAAGTTTGAAACTATTTCTAATGAAAATGTGATCCTTAAAGAAAACAATGAAAAATTAAAATTGGATCATGTTTCTTTAACTTCAAACGTTGCTAATTTAACGCATGAAAGAGATAATGCCATGTTAGAAGTAAAGAACATACAAAATAATACTGCTTCCTTTATAAATGATTATTTATGTTCTACTTCTAAAAATGCATATGTGCCTAAAAATGAAGATTTGAATCTTATGAAAAATAGTATTTCATCCTTAGATTCAACTTTGAAAATGCATTTCATCCTTAGATTCAACTTTGAAAACATGCATCTATAATCATAAGAAGCTTATGGATATGTGTGCCAAGTCTAAATCATCATCTACTCATCATGCACACATATATAGCAAAGTTTATAAGTGTTCAATTTGCGGCCGTAAAGGCCATCTAGCTAAATTTTGCTATGATGCACAAAAACATAAGAATATTAATCCTTCTTGTGCATCTCATGTAGCTTCTTCATCACATACACATGCATATGCTTATCATGCACATCATAAACATGCTAATGTGTTCAAATGTGATCTTTGTGGACGTTTTGGCCATTTGGCAAAATTTTGCTATGATTTAAAAAAAGACTTCACCTTTGCCAAATGATTTTATTAAGCCACAAAACTTTAAATGTGATGTTTGTGGTAGATTTGGCCATTTGGCGAAGTTTTGTTATGATTTGAATAAATATTCAAACTTGCCAAATTTCTCAAGTAAACCACCTTTGTTTAATAATGTTTCTCATTTGCAATATAATTTAAAAGAAAAATCTTTATTTGCAAATGATTCTCGTGCCCGAGCTAATGGTCCACAAAAACAAATGGATCTCTTTCATTGCACAAATTGCAATCGGAAGGGTCATTTGAATGAATATTGTTTTGACCATGTTAGTGCACCATATGTGCCTAAGAGGGTTCATAACCCTAAGGCTTTGAGCTTTAATGATAGGGGTCATGTCCCTAAATCTTTTGGTACCAAGAGTTCTTGGGTACCAAAACAAATTTAAACTTTAAACCAAGAATTTTAGTGTTCTTACTTTTTCCTTTCTTGGTTTTAAAATTATGTCTTAAAATATTTTGATTATGAAAATAAATTTATAATTGATAAAATCTTTTGTTTTCATGATTATTTGTTTTGTTTTGATTAGATATAGTTGCCTCTCTTGATTTCTAAATCAATGATGATTTGATTTTATGTTTTTGAATATAAACTTTGATTTATGATTTCATTTGGTTGATTTGTTTTCATTCGAAAACTCTTTTTGCATGATTCTCATGTTTTCTCTCTTTTGATTTCATAAATCTATTTTTTATACATGGTTTTAGGCTTGTATTTTTGAGACACATATTTATCGTGACATATCATTGTGTGTTCTCATTATCTCTTGGATGTGAGTGATTTTTGGCATATTATTTATGCTTGCTCACATGTTTGCCATGATCTTTTATTGCTTATATTTCATATGGCTTTTTGATAGGGGGAGCTATTCCCTATATTTGTTTTATACTCCCCTATGCTTATTGATAGGGGGAGCTTTCGCTCTCTTATTCTTTTTGTCCCCTTTTTGATGTTGTCAAAGGGGGAGAAATATTGTGAGTATATCTATCTTGGTTGTTTATATGCATGTGAGTTATTATCTTGTATATGTTCATTTACTTCATGCATATACTTCTTTTTGTAAATTGTTTGTCATCATCAAAAAGGGGGAGATTGTTGGCCTTCTTGTTTTGATGATGTTTAACAAACAATTTACCACTAATGTTGTTTGTCTAGTATTTGTGTTTTCTTATTTATTGTAGACAAACAACGTTGTTGGAGGATGGATGGATTGCGCCATAACGACGATATCAAATGGAGGTTGGCGGAATTGTGGAGTGAAGCAACATACAATTCAAGTTAAAGATCAAGTTCAAGCTTCATCCGCAAAGTGTACCAAGTCAAGCTTATTGAAGATCAAGATCGGTTTGGGTAATCTAGTTTAGAAGCTTCATCCGCAAAGTGTACCAAGTCAAGCTTATTGAAGATCAAGATCGGTTTGGGTAATCTAGTTTAGGTTTTATATTATGTGTGTTAAGTACCTTAAGCTCAATATCATATACACACACGTATTTGGTTTCTATGTATATATATAGTTATATATATACATGCATGGTTTTGGGTTTTTCATGTTTTGAATACTTTTGCAAAATAATGAGATTTCACAATTGAGAAATGTAAATTGGAAAATTCTTTTTGTAACATGTTCAAAATATCATTTGCAAACATTTCTCAAAGTTTCATCAAGTTTGGAATTGATTTGTTATGTTTAAAGGAATTTACAAATTCACGTTTTCGTTCGTGCACATGTTCGTGCATGTTTTACAAAACTGATGAGTTTTCACAAATGAGAAGTGATATTTGAAAAATTCTTTCTCTGACATGTTTATCTACATATTTAGAAACTTCCCACAAAATTTTACTATTTTTGGAGTTGATTTACTATGCCTAATTGATTTTACAAAATCGTGTATCACAGCAGATTTTCAGAAACTGTATTTCTGTGTTAAAACATTTATTTCTCTCAACTGGAAAATTATTTTTCAGAAATTATTTCTCTAATATGTTTTTATACATGTCTATAACCTTTCCTCAAAAGTTCATAATTTTTGGACTGTTTTACTATTTTTAACCGATTTTATAAAATCGGATATACCTGCTTCAGTACCGTCGGTCGACCGAAATTTTCGCCGGTCGACCGAAATTTACCATCGGTCAACCGAAATTTCCACCCGGTCGACCGAAGGCTCTCTGGACGTCTCCTGCGACTCTGACCTTGTTTCCGGTTGACCGCGTTTTTCATCGGTCGACCGCTGGAGTCCCAACGGCTCTTTTTAGAGCCGTTGAAGATGGTTTTTTGGTCTTTTGACTTAGGAGTTTTTGCTGAGATTTCTAGTGGGTATATATACCCCATTGCTGATGTCTTTTCAGATTGATTAAGAGTGTTTTAAAAACAAGTTTAAGAAAGTTTTAAACAAGGGTTTGAGTTTGTTTAGTTTGTTTTTGGGGTTTGCTGTTACAAAGAGGAGTTTGCATCACCAGTTGAGGATTTCATCCTCAAAATCTTCTCATCCTCTCTTTGTGTTTATAGAGAAGTTTTCTAACTCTTTTCCCTAGCAATTTCATTATTGATTTATCATATATTAATTATTGCTAGTTTGCTATTTGAGTTAGATTTCATTTTACTCATTGTTACACACACCCACATTGAGCTTTTAGTATTTACATACATAGTATAGTTGGGTGGTGAGAGATTGTAACTTTGAGTTGTGCTTTCATTGTGTTCTCATCTATTGTAGAGAACAAATTTATATTTGTTACATTGTGAGTGTTGTAAGGTTTTCGGTGAGCTAGAAACCGAGTGTGTAGTGAGGTTTTCGGTGAGCTAGAAACCGAGTGTGAGGAGTGACGTTGATCGGTGAGCGTTGAAAACCGATACTGTGAGGTGTAAACGTTATTCGGGTCCGTGATCATATAGTGTGTTTGAGTGTGCTTTGGCGTTCATTTATATTTATGTTCATATCTTATATCGTCATTGTGCATTGCTCATTACTATATCATCCACTATCTTGTTTAGATTATCTACCCTTGTGTTGTTTATATATCCTTGCACATACATTGCCTATATCTCATTATTAGGATATATATTGTTGTTCATATTGCTTATCCTAGCTTTCAAATATTGTTGTATTTTATACTTGCTAGGATAACTTATTAATTAGTTTTTAATTGGCATTTAATCGGATTAGATTAGCATAAGACCCTAATCACCCCCCCCCCCCTCTAGGGTCTAACAGCTCCCAATCAAGTACTGCGACAACCTTAGTTGAATCAACCCATCGCCGCTGCCTCTGGTTAAGTTCCTTCTGGGAGAAAAGATACTTCAAACTCTGATGGTCTGTGAAAAGCTCGAACTGTACTCCATACAAATAGTGTCTCCACGCCTTTAGCGTGAATACAACTGCGGCTAACTCCAAATCATGGGTGGGGTAGTTCTACTCATTAACTCTTAACTACCGTGATATGTATGCTACTACTCTCTGTGTCTGCATCAAAACACCTCCCAAACCTGATAGCGATGCATCTGTGTATATAACAAATGTCCTGTCACTACTCGGAATAGAAAGAACTGGCACCGTAGTCAACTTAACCTTCAAGGTATAAAAAGCCCTCTGGCACTCTGTGCTCCAAATGAACTGTTCACCCTTTTTCGTGAGGCGTGTAAGTGGTGTCTCAATCTTCGAGAAGTCCTGAATGAACTTCCTGTAATATCTGGCTAATCCCAAAAAGCTATGAATCTCGGTTACCGTCTTCGACGGTTCCCAATCAAGCACTGCTGAAACTTTAGCCGGGTCTACTGCTATGCCCTCTCTGCTGATAATATAGCCAAGAAACCTAACCTCAGAAATCCAAAACTCACACTTGCTAAACTTAGCATATATTTGATGTTCACGCAAGGTCTGCAAAGCCAAACGTAGATGATGTTCGTTCTCCAACTCCGATCTCGAATAGATAAGAATATCATCAATGAATACGATCACGAACTGGTCCAAAAATAGACGAAAGACCCGGTTCATCAAATCCATGAATACCGTGGGTGCATTGGTCAACTCAAATGGCATAACCAAAAACTCAAAGGACCCATATCGAGTCAGAAAGGCGGTCTTGGGAATATCCATCTCCCGAACCCGCAACTGATGATAACCAGAACGAAGATCAATCTTTGAGAAACACTGTGCTTCCTGTACCTGATCGAATAAGTCATCAATCCGAGGCAAAGGGTACCTATTTTAGATAGTGACCTTGTTCAACTCACGGTAGTCGATACACAATTGCATACTACCATCCTTCTTCTTCACGAAGAGGACCGGTGCTCCCCACGGAGAATGACTCCGACGAACAAAGCCCTGAGCTAACAACTCATCCAACTGGGTCTGCAGCTCCCTCATCTTAGTAGGTGCCATACGATAGGGTGCACGGGATATCAGGGCTGTGCCCAGCTGTAACTCGATACAGAACTCAACCTCTCTCACCGGAGGTAACCCAGGTATATCCTGAAAGACATCCTGAAAATCTGAGACAACTCTAGTCTCGCATATATCCACACTCTGATCCTGCAGCATCACCTCCTCGATGTACGCTAGTAATGACTCCGCAACCTGGTTCCCCTGAGAGGTAGCTACAACTAACTCGGACCCATCGGACGCTCGCAACTTGACTGTTTTCTCAAAACAGTCGATACTGACATGGTAGGGAGATAGCCAATCCATATCAAGAATAACATCAAACTCTGACATGCTCAACACTATCAGGTCGACCATAAACTCAGACTCATCGATACTGATAAGACACCTCCTACAAATGCTCTCTAAGAGCGACACCTTACCTAGAGGGGTGGAAACTGACAAAGGAATATCTAGAGGCTGAGCTACAAGCTGAAGTCTACTCATAAAGACATAAGATATGAAAGAGTGCGAAGCTCCTGAATCAAAAAGAATACGAGCTGGAAAGGAGTTCACAGAGAACGTACCCTCTACTATGGCTCCACTCGCCCCATGGTCACGAGGGACTACTGCATAAATTCTGCCGGTGCCCTGAATCTGCTCCGCGGCTAGAGGTGGGGGCATATGGAACCAGCTGTCCCTGAGGGATCTCCTGAATTGCTCGAACATGTCCCTCTATCCTCGGTACCAGTGGCAGTGCCTCTAGCCTCGCCTGCTGGCCCTGACCACGGCCTTGGAACCTGCCTTGCTGCTGGTTCTACCCTCTCCCTGGCTGTGCTCCTGTTGGTGCACTGCGACAGTCTGATGCCTTGTGCCCAACCTTACGATAGTTATAACATGTGCCTTGAAACTTACGCTGCTGAGGCGCTCTCTGATCATGCTGAGGTCCTCTCCTATGAGGGTCTTGCTACTGATGTTGGGGTCCTGAGAAAGGTCTCTTATTCTTATTCTTTTCCTTGCTGTTACCTTCCTTGTCCTTCTGGAACATGGCTGACTCATTCTCCTGAGAGATGGCAGCATCCGCTACCTCTCGAACAGAATAAAACCTCCTAGAAGCGAGGTATCGATGAAGGTCGGGGCGAAGTCCTACTAGAAACATCTGAGCCTGGCACTCTCCGGTCTGCCACATGCCTGTGAAATGAAGTAGATTCATAAATTTACTCTCAAAATCCGCTACTGACATGTCTCCTTGAGTCAATCTGGATAACTCAAGCTATTTCTCGGCCCGTGCCGTGGAAGAGATAAACTTCTCATCAAAGAAAAAGGTGAAGTCCTCCCAGGTGAGCGTCATCCTCTGATCTGGAGTAAACTGCAACCGATACCATCTCCCTGCATCTCCCTTGAGACTGTAAGATGCCAGCCTTTGCTTCTGAACCGATGTCACATTCAAAATCTCAAGAATGTTGCTTACATCCTCCTTCCACTTATGCGCTGCCAGTGAATTTGATGATCCCTAAAGCTCTGGCGCTCTCATCTTTTGGTATCTCTCCACCAGACGGAGCCAAGTCTCCTGCTCTGCTGCTCTGTCCGTAACTACCTGTGGGATAGGTGCTGGTGTGTTCCCCTGAAAACCCTCAGCAACTGGAAAAGCTGGTACAACCGGTGGTGGAACTACTGGTGGCGGCGGTGGGGTGATGTGACTCGACACAAGCTCCTTAAGAGCTGTCATCCTCGCGGCTATAGGAGCCATCAGATTTATCAAATATTAGGGAGCCTGTTGCAGCTCTGGTGGGGTCTGCTGCGGCTCTAGTGGAGCCTGCTGTGGCTCTAGTGGAGCATGCTGTGGCTCTGCCGGACCAGCTCTCCGGTGGTGGAACTCCGTGATCATATAGTGTGTTTGAGTGTGCTTTGGCGTTCATTTATATTTATGTTCATATCTTATATCGCCATTGTCCATAGCTCATTATTTATATGATCCACTATTTAGTTCATATTGTTTACCCCTTGTGTTAGTTTACATATCCTTGCATATATCATATTGTATATCTTTTTGGTAGGATATATTATCTTGTGTTAGTTTATATATCCTTGCATATATATTTTTATCATATAGGATATATATCTCTTTATTGTTCATATTGCTTATCCTGGCTTACATATCTTGTTGTATTTCATACTTGCTAGGATAACTTATTAATTAATTTTAATTGGCATTTAATCGGATTAGATTAGCATAAGACCCTAATCACCCCCCCTCTAGGGTCTAACAATATTATAATATAGTATCATAGGATATAATGTACTAATTAATATTATATAATAATATATTACATAATATTATTAGTATATGTTATTAAAATATTATATATATTATTAAAATAATAATATATGTTATTATATAATATTATTAATATATAATATTAAATTATATTATTAAAATATTAATATATGCTATATTTTAGATATCATGTTAATTAATATTATAAATTGTAGAAATTGGTTGTTTTTGAGTGATTAACCCTAGAGTTAGAGTGATTAAAAATTGGTTATTTTTGATTTATTTTAGTTAGGTTTTTCCTTTTTCTTCTCATAACAAAAAAAAAACTAATATTAAAAAAAAACTAACTTTTGATTTTTTTTTAATTATAAAAAGAATTTGTTTGGTGTATGCAAACGTGGATTAGGGATAAAACATATCGCTTAATTCGTTTTGAACCAATTGTAGAAATGGCTAATCCACTGGTTCTCCAAGATATGTGCTATCCCACTAGGAATACAATCTCTTCGTGCATTAAGCTCCCTGAGACAAATGGAACTAACTTTGAGCTTTGACCGCACTACATAAACATGCTTCCGAAATTTCTAGGAAATAAAATTGAAGATGCCTATATTTTTATCTCCGAATTTGAGGAAGTGTGTCTTATGATTAAAATTCAAGAATTAACTGAAGATATAGTCAAACTCATATTTATTCCATTTTCTCTTAAGGACAAGGCAAAAAATAGTAGTATAGCTTGCCTACAAATTCCATCTCCACTTAGGTTGAATTTGTCACTGCTTTTCTTAAGGAAATTTTCCCAATCTATAAAATGGTTAAGCTTAGAAATAATATTCAAAATTTTAAAATTATCACGGGGGAGCCATTCTAGAAGTATTTTGATAGGTTTAAGGATCTTCTTATCTAATGTCCTCACCACGGTCTCGAGAAATGGCGATTATGCCAAGTCATTTGTGAAGGATTGGACTATTCTTCAAAGACTTTTTTAGAATCCATGTGCCAAGGGGATTTTATGAAAAAGAACACCGACGAAGCTTTGGAATTTCTAGAGAGTCTTTTCAGAGAAAACTATGCAGTGGGAACACTATGATGATAGGGTTTCATCAGTTCTCCAGCCTAAGTCTAGTGGTCATTCCCTAGAGTCGAACATCGCTGCTAAAGCAAAGATGGCAACCATTCTGCGAAGGTTAGAAGCCTTAGAAGTTAAAGAACGAGCTCCAGCTTAAATCAATCACATGAACAAGAAGCCCAAAGGAAAAACAAAAACCAAAAAAAAATGAAAAGCCCAAAAATCACTTTAAGCTCATGGTTGCAATCCGTGGGTTTTTTATTTTTTTGTAAAAAATTGGGTATGGGTCTTTGGATTGTGGATATGCATGTTTTGGATTGTGGATAGGTATGGGTATGGGTTTTTGGATTGTGGATAGGATATAGTATGGGTTTTGGATTGTGGTATGGGTGTAGTATGGGTTGAAATATTGTATATTAATTATGAGGGTTGGATATTTTGGTGTATAAATAGAGGAGAGTATGAGAGTTTGAGGGTGTGAAAGTTTTGTATGAGGAGTTTACTCTTGATTGAGAAACCCTCAAACTTGTAATTTATTTTACATTTAGTACAATCATTGCTCACCGAAATTTAAGCTTAAGGAGAGGAAAATCGCCATGAAGTTAAGTTTCTATTTTTTCTTTATTTTTCACTTTCTTTTTGTATTTCCTTTTGTAGCTTAGATTTATTTCTTGCTTTTAATTCATGTCTTGTAATTTTATTAATAGATTAGATTTTTCTCTCTTGTACCATTCACCTTGAGGCAAGAACCCTCTTGAGTTTAGTTTTTATTTTTATTTATTTTTTATTTTCTTTAATTCACCTGGAGGCTAAAACCCTTTAGGGGATTACCTTTTCTTTTTATTTTTCTTCTTTCTTGTATGATTTTATTTATTTATTCTTCTCCCCTCTAAATCAAAGTTTTATTTTGGACATAATGCAACAAACAACAAACCTCTAAAACAAACAAATATCTCCTTTTCATTTACTTATTTCTAACCACTCCTAATTGTCACACATAACATAAGAACCGAATCTAATTATTTCTTGCAAACACATTCCTCGTGGGATCGATAACTTTTTATACTTTAATTAGATTGGTTGTGTACTTACAACATTTGGTACATGTTTTTGTTCCATCAAGAGCTTACCAAACTCTAGAAGCACTAAGAGATGTTAGTAGTTGCCTAATACTAGTTGTAGTCGACTACCAAGAACTTAAGAACTCAGATTTAACTAATTTTTGACAGAATTTTTGAGAAAATTTGAGAATTTGATGAAGCCCTAACTCAGGATGACGGTGGTCTGAAGTAGGGGAAGGGTTGCTGTCGGTTTTTAGTAGAGGATGAAGTGGGTAGTTGTTGATTTAGGGTAGTTTTCTTTTAGTTATAAATGAAGGGCTATGATTTGATCAAAAATTCACATTAAAGGTTGAGATTTGATCTAAGTTAATATTGATGTAAGGCTAAGATACATCAAATAAAAAATAAGTGGTTGTGATCTAATTAACTTAAGATTAACGGACATTGGGTATTGGGTTAAATGGATAAAGAATCCAATATCCAAAAAAATGTATATAAGATTCTACAGATTTTGTAGTCGACTACTAGTGAGATTAGTCGACTATACTATAATCGACAAAAAACAATTTTTCAACTTTTAGTTCATATTAGTCGACTACTTTTCTTATTAGTCGACTATTAAGGCTAAAAATACATATGTATTGATTTTAAAACTTAGTTTAAAACTTCCAATGAACATATACCTAATTCTCTTCTTAATTTAACATATATTTCTTCTTTTAATAGTTTTGTTAATATATCAGCAATTTGTTTATCAGTTGAAATAAAATCTAAAGAAATATCACCTTTAAGTACATGATCACGTAAAAAATGATGTCTTATGTCAATATGTTTTATACATGAATGTTGAATATGATTTTTAGATAAATTAATGGCACTAGTATTGTCACACATTATGGATGATGTAAGACAAACTATATCATAATCAGATAATGTTTGTTTCATCCATAAAACTTGAGTACATGCAAGACTAGCAGCAATATATTATGTTTCAGTCGTTGATAATGATACTGAATTTTATTTTTTACTAAACCAAGATACAAGTGAATGTCTAAGGAAATGATATGCACCACTTGTACTTTCCCTATCGAATTACATCCGACAAAATCAGCATCACTATATGATAATAAGTCAAATGTACTATTCTTAGGATAAAATAAACCATAATCTGTAGTGTTTTTAAGATATCTAAAAATTCTTTTTACTACTTTAAGATGTGATTCTTTAGGATGAGACTGAAATCTTGCATATAAACATACACTAAACATAATATCAGGTCTACTTGCTGTAATATAAAGAAGTGATCCAATCATACATCGGTATATATTTTGATCAACATTCTTACCATTTTCATCTTTGTCAAGTGATGTAGTTGTACTCCTTAGTGTTGGTTTACTTGTTGTATTTTCTATTCCAAAGTGTTTGAGTAATTCTTTAGTATATTTGCTTTGGTTGATGAATATTCCTTCCTTTAATTATTTAATTTGTAATCCAATGAAGAAATTAAGTTCACCCATGTGACTCATTTCATATTCATCCTGCATAGTCTTAGCAAACTCTTAACAAAGATCATCGTTAGTAGAACCAAATATTATATCATCTATATATATTTGAATGAAAAGTATATCTTTATTTATTTTCTTTATAAAAAGTGTAGAATCAACTTTTACAATTTCAAAACCAGAAGTTAAAAGAAAATTCTTTTATCTATCATATTAAGCATGGGGTGCTTGTTTAAGACCATATAATGCTTTCTTAAGTTTGAAAACATGATTTGCAAAACTTTCATGTTCAAAACCGGGAGGTTGTTCTACAAAAACTTCTTCTTTAATAAAACCATTTAAAAAAACACTTTTAACATCTATTTGATATAATTTAAAATTTATAAAACATGCAAATGCAAGTAAAGTTCTTATGGATTCTAAACAAGCAACTGGTGCATAGGTTTCATCATAATCAATACCTTCTTCCTAATTATATCCTTGTGCAACCAATCTGGCTTTGTTTTTAACAACTTGTCCAGATTCATTCAATTTATTTCAAAATATCCATTTGGTTCCTATAATGAATTTATCTTGTGGTCTAAATACAAGATCTCAAACGTTATTTCTAGTAAATTGATTGAGTTTCTCTTGCATGGTTAATATCCAAAAATCATCTTTACATGCTTCTTTAATGTTTTTAGGTTCAATAGTTGAAACAAAAGAAACATGTGTATATAAATCTAATTATGATCTAGTTTGAACACCTTTAAAAATATCACCTATTATTAAATCACATGGATGATTTCTAACATCTACATATTCTTTAGGTAAAACATTAGTATCACTAGAATTATCATCAACTATAAGTGGTGATTGATTAACAATTTCATCATCATCATGTTTATTAATAATGTTGTTTGAATTTGAATTAGATTCATCAAATGCAACATGTAAAGACTCTTCTATTTTAGAAGTCTTCTTATTAAAAAGTCTATATGCTTTACTATGCGAAAAATAACCTATAAAAATGCCTTCATCCGATTTAGAATCAAATTTATCTAAATTATCTTTTGTATTAATATATAACATTTACAACCAAAAACTTTAAAATAAGAAACTTTAGGTATTCGATTGTAAAATAATTCAAAACTTGTCTTATTTAATATTGGTCTTATTAAAATTCTATTTTGAACATAGCAAGCAGTATTGATTGCTTCTGTCCAAAAATATTTAGGTAGGTTAGATTCAACTAACAAAGTCCTAGCATATTCTTGTAAAGTTTTATTTTTCCTTTCAACAACCCCATTTTGTTGTGGAGTGTAAGGAAATCAAAATTCATGTGAAATATCATTTTTATTATAAAAATTAGTAAATAATTCATTTTCAAATTCACCACCATGATTACTTCTAATAGTGACAATAGTAGTGGATTTTTTATTTTCTATCTTTTTACAAAATATAGAAAATTCATCAAAAGCATTATTTTTATGTTTTAAAAACATGACCCATATAAACCTTGAATAATCACCAACTATTACAAATTCATATCTACTTCCATTTAAAGATCCAATCCTAGAAGGACCAAATAGATCCATATGTAATAATTCTAATGGTCTATTTGTAGAAACAACGCATTTAGATTTGAAAGAAGATTTATGCAATTTTCCTTGTTTACATGCATCACAAAAATGATCTTTTTTATTTACTATTTTAGGTAAACCATTTACTAAATTATTTTTAGAAATACGTGAAATATTCTTTTAGTTAATATGTCCACATCTTCTATGCCATAATAATGAATCATCTAAAGATGCAACTAAGCAATGATCTTTTGAATAAAAATTCATGCATAAGACATATATATCTTTCTTTCTTATACCTTTAAATAAGATATTTGTTAAATCATGGTCACAAATAAGATATGGATCTTTTTCAAATATGATTTTGAAATTTTTATCACATAGTTGACTTATACTTAAAAGCTTATATTTTAAACCTTCTACTAATAAAACATTATCTATTAATGGTTTGTTAGTGTTATCTACTGTTCCAATACCTATAACTTGACATTTGTTTTTGTCTCCAAATATAACTGTGCCTCCCTTTTTGTATAGAATTGAAGACAACATTTGTGAGTTTTCAGTCATGTGTTTGGAACATCCACTATCTAGTATCCACTTTTCTTTTTGAGGTACCTAAAAAATAAACATTTAAGCATTGGTACCATTTTATGTTGGGTCCATTGGATTAGCACTTAGGAGACCAAATCCACTTAGAAATTCATTTCCCTTTATTAACATAAATATAATTCATTGAATTGCATATATTTTTCTTAAAATTTGAAATATAAGTATTTCTTTCATGCATGCTAACATTTATAGGCACCCAAATGAATATAGATTTAGTATTAACATTTCTTGTTAATGGTGTATGAAATTTTCTAAAATTGTTATTCATAGAAGATGATATATTATTTGTACTAGAAACATTTTCATACTTTTTATGAACATAACCTAAACCAAATCTTTGACTAGAAGACTTTTGAAAAGATAATAAATCATTTAAGTCTTCTTTTCCTTTATTAAATTTATTTACATTTAGAAATAATTATTCATATTTAATTTTAAGTGAGGACATATTCTTATCTAAATCTAAAATTTTATTTTTCATGATATTACATTCAGATTTAGGAAATAGATTATTTTTTGTTAATATCATAGTTTTAGAAAATAGTATGTCATTTAACTCCTTTAAATCTTCAACTTGAGAAGAATTTGATGAAACTAATTCTAAATTCAACTTTTCATTTTTAGTTTTCAATATCTTATAATTAGCATTTAAATCTTTAAACTTAATGTAAAGTCCATTAAAAGCATCTAAAAATCTAAAGAATTATTTACTTCGTCTTGTGCCATGAAGCACATATGGGCTAATTCTTCTCTCTCTTCTTCTTCGTCTGAAGATGATGAATCCATCCCAAGTCACCTCCATAGCCTTCTTCTTCTTCTTCTCTTTGAAGTTGTCGGAATTGTTAGAATTTGCGGTCTTTGACTTTTACTTGAGTAGCAGACAATCCTTCTTTATATAACCTGGCTTATTACAATTGAAACACAAAGAAGAATCGTTAGTATTCTTAAATTTATTTGACTTAAACTTACCTTTCTTAAGAAATCTTATGAATTTCTTAGTTATCATTGTAATATCCTCATCATCTTCATCAGATTCATCCGTGTCAGAGAATGCATTAAAGGCAAATATCTTTTTCTTTTTTCGTTTATTGTCCTTCTTTCGATCTTCAATTTGAACTTCATATGGCATTAAGTTTCCAATGAGATTCTCTGTTGTAAGTGTTGATAAATCATTTGCTTCCTCTATCGCCATAGTCTTTTTCTCCCATTCCGAAGTTAGTGCTCTTAGGATTTTTCTTACCATCTCAACTTGAGTATATTCTTTACCAAGTCCAATTAAGGAGTTAGTAATATTAGTGAACCTTGTGAACATCTCAGTGATGGTTTCATTTTCTTTCATCTTAAACAATTCAAATTTGTGAACAATAACAGAAATTTTAGTTTCCTTAACTTTATTTGTTCCTTCATGTGTTACCTCAAGAGTGTGCCAGATTTGACGTGCTGTTGTAGAGGTTGACACACGATTGAATTCATTCTTGTCCAAAGCATAAAATAGTGCATTCATTGCCTTTAAGTCCAGATTAATGTTTGTCCTTTGTACAACCGTCCATTTAGTGTAAGGATTAGTAGGCTTTGTGAATTCATTCTCAACTATGTTCCATAGATCATATCCAAGGGATTGAAGGTATATCTTCATTATGCACTTACAGTAATTGTAGTTCGTTCCATCGAATAGAGGTGGCCGCTGTGTGGAATATCCCTCTTTGAATTGTGAAGTGTTTATTCATGAACTTGATTATGCCATATTTTATTGTGCTCTGATATCAATTATAGGATCTGTTACAATGCTCACTAAAACACTAGAGGGGGGGTGAATAGTGTTCCTTTTAAAAATTATGCAAAATAGATTATAAATTGCAATGAAGATAGCAAAATCACAGAGAATCACAATCACAAACATAATATGTTATACTGGTTTTACCTCCCAGTGTACATCCAGTCCCCAAGCAAATCCCACGTGAGAGTTCAACTATGATTTTGAAAAACTTACAAAACCAAATAACAAATTTGACCAATTTGCAAGTCCCTACAAATTGCACACAATCTCTTCACCAAGAGATTACACCTCTCACACCCGTGAGAACACTTGCCTTGTAACAACTCAATTCCTATAAGTCTTGAGTGTATTGTGATGGGTAGCAGTGGTTTAGGAACATTTTGAATCTTTGAAAATTACCTAACTTGAATGTATATTGAATGATGATCAAAGGCTAATCAGAGAATGCGTTTTCTCAACACTTAGTGAAAATCTAAAAGTTTTAACTCTTGAGACTACACAAAACTTGAATCTTATTGATAGGAATCAATGATGCAAATTTCTAAACTTGTAACCTATTTATAGCCCTTGAAAAGATAAGTTTTCAAACTTTAAAAAATGTACACAAAACGGCTATAAACAGTGACTAATTCAGAATCTAAAACGTCAGAAAACTGTCTTAGAAGTCGACTAGTAGTCGTTGTAGTCGACTACTCTGACTTCAAACAACTTCTGTAATTTTAGGATTTTTCTTAGTAGTCGACTACTATAGTCATTAGTCGACTACTCTATAAATACAGAAAGTCTAGAATTCAAATTTAAAGCTTAGTAGTCGACTATAATTCTTAGTAGTTGACTACTCTGTAAAAGCAGATAATCTGGATTTCTAAATTAGAACTTAGTAGTCGACTATAATGCCTAGTAGTTGACTACTCTGCATTTTTACAGAATCTAGGCTTCGTTTGGATATCATGGTGTTTTCCTTGTTGTGTTTTTATAAAAAAACATTATGGTGTTGTGTTTTTTCCTTAAAATATTTTCAAAACACCATGTTAAGTATTTTTAGTCAATACTAGTTTAACCCATTATAACATTAGTATTAAACATATTATTAATATATTATATATTAATTACAAAAAAAAATTGTAAATAAAATGTTATAATATTTTTTTATATTATTATAGTATTATAAGTATTAAATGTAATGTAATATAATATTGTATAATGTATTATAATATTATATTGTATTTTAATGAGTTATATTATATTATAATTATTACATATTATTTTTAAAATAATGTTATTTTATTATTAATATAATATTATACTATTATTAATATAATATAATATATATAATTAACTACACAATATGTTATTATAATAATATTATTATATTGTTATGTTATTATTAAATATGTTACTACTATATAATATTTTATAATTATTAATTTATTATAATTTATTTATTAAAAAGTTAATAATATTATAGTAATTATACTATTGTATAGTATATTATTGTATTATTATTATATTATTATTTATTATTTTTTATTATCAATAACTTTTTTATTATTTTTTTTTAGGTTATTTATATTTTATTATTATTTATTTATTATATAATACATCATTAACATATTAAATATTGGTATTTAATATGTTATTATATTATTATATAAGATATTTTATTTATTATATTTTATAATATTTAATAAATATTACTAATATATTAAATTAAGTATAATATAGTATAGTATAATATCTAACATATTATATTATGTTAGATATTATGTTAACATCTTCTCAAACTCAAAAACCAAAACACCAAACTTAAAACACCTAAAATGTGTTTTAAAATAAGTATTGTGTTTTTGGTTTGAGGATGATTTAGCTCAAAAAAATACCATGGTTTCCAAACGCATGGAGATTTATTTTGGGCAAAAACACCATGGAAACAACAAAAACACCATGGTATCAAGTTTTTATCTAAGTCTTTATTAGTCGACTGTAATCAGTTGTAGTCGATTACTCTGTAATATTTTAGAAACTTATATTTTGATCTAAGATTTCAGTAGTCGACTACTAATCTAATTAGTCGACTACTAAAGGGTAAAAAAGTTATATATGAAATATTTTTAGACTCATTGATTAACTAAATACTCTAATGGTTAACATAGGGGATTTCTATTAATAACCAACACACTAAACTTGTGTTAGTGTGTTGTGTATGTGTGAGTGATTAAGGCTTATACAAATTTTCTAAGTAAAGAAAATGTAAAAATTACATTGATATATAAGTTCTTCATCTTCTTTACTTCATGATGCCTTGAACTCATCTTGCACTTGTTCATGTAGATAGCTGCATTGAAATGTTAGTGCACAATAATACACATAGTGATTCATATTGTGAATAAATTATTATCATCAAAATTATATTATGGGGACATTATATCGAATAATTTAAAAACTAGGTTTTCAACTTCGGTCAGTCGACTGATCATGATAGATCAGTCGATCGATAATGTCATTGGCAGATAAGGTTTTGCTCTGGTCGATCGACCGAACCCATACCATTGGTCAAGCGATTCACACTATTTATTTTGTGCAGGGTTTGGGTAAGACGTCGATTGACCGATGGGATGCAATCAGTCGACCGATCATATGTAAAATGGTGGATCTTGGTTCTTTTTCTCACCTATTTTGTTCGCACACATGAAGTACAACTCGCACATCGATATACGTGCGTCGTATACGAGGGTGTAAAACCCCCATAAATTTGAATATTTTATGATAAATAATGATAAATATGTTATATGGTGAAAAATAATATATTTTGATGTTTAGATATGATAAGAATTAATTTGAGATCAATTCAATGTATATTTGTGAAAATATGAGTGCAAATGCACAAAATATGCACAAAGGCCAAAAGAGTGAAAATCTGGGAATAATGACTAGTTATGAGTTTTTATGTTTTTCACACCCATACAGTTAGAATTTGGAAAAGTGTTAAAGAACAAAGTTGTAGTTCTCTTCAACAGATTTCTAACAAGTCTTAGATCACCTCATTCTGAGGTTGTATGAGAAAGTTATAACCAAAATACCGAAGGGGTATTTTCCTAGTCAAACTAGGTTTCCTGGTTCGGGTCTAACAGGTTTGCTTCGGGTTTGCCTCTATAAATACCTATATTTTTCATAAAAATTCCTTTTTTTTATTATATCTAAGAACCCTAACAGTCATCAAACCCCCATAAACCCTATTTTGAATTCTTGGAGAAGATTGGAGGCTTTCAAGTTGGGTTTTTGTTGATTTTTGGCTTTTGGAGTGGAGATCTCCTTCGACGTTGCTTCTAACAAGTTTTTGTACAACCCCAGGCGAGTATCATCTCTACTAATCCCCCTCCCAGTTTTTAAATTATTTTTGAAGAGTTTTTAATGAGTTTTATAGAGCCTAATCAATTAATTTGTGTATAAAAATTAGATCTTTTGTATATATGTATAAAGACTAGGTCTTTTCATGTTAAAGAGATTAAGCACGAATTTACAAAATTATTTTAAGATCTGAAAATAATTTAAAATATTGTTTATCTGAATTTAGATGTCTTATTCTTCGTTTTAAAATTCCGTGCATGATTGAAGGTTTACATATGATTTCTTGTGCAAATAATCATGTTTGTTATGTTCTGCTAAAAATCTGCTGCACATATATAATATTGAACTAGAAATTTAAAATAACAAATCAAATCCAAATTGAACCAAATTAATGCAAATTGAAAGATATGTGAATCTTGTTTTCAAAATAGAAAACCATACCTAAAGATAGTTTTCCTAGAGAAAGATATGCTCAATTTACTGATGATATGTTCTGCAAAAAATCTGCTGCACATATAAAATGTTTAACTGGAAATTAGAAATATCATATGAACTCCAAACTGAACCAAACCAGTGTCAAATGATAGCTACGTGAGTCTAGTTTTCAAAAAAAAACTATTCTTAAAATGAGTTTGTCCAGAGAAAGATATTTTCAAATTACTAATGATATGTTCTGCAAAAAACTGCAGATGTGCTGATTTGAAATAAATTGATATATTACGTAAAAGTTTCTTGAGTTTCGCTCTTGTTTGTTATTTTTGAGAGAATTTCTTGATATTGTACTATTATAATATAATGATTAAGAGTTGTTTAATACCTAGGATGATGGTGAACTTCAGATGTGGACACGCACACCAAGATTTGTGCATGTATGCTATATTGTGTTAGATTGACACACTTTTGACACGAGTTAAATTAATAAACACATATGAATAATGATATTCTATACATATCCGGAAATAGGAAGATGAAACCTATTTGCCACAGAACGATTGAGTAAGAGTATTACAATAGTATCGTTATTACACGTATCCGGAAATAGGAAGATAAAACCTATTTGCCGCAGAACGATTGAGTAAGAGTATTACAATAGTATCGTTATTACATGTATCCGGAATAGGAAAATAATAAACCCTATTGCCGCAGAACGATTGAGTAAGAGTATTACAATAGTATCGTTATTACATGTATCCGGAATAGGAAAATAATAAACCCTATTGCCGCAGAACGATTGAGTAAGAGTATTACAATAGTATCGTTATTACATGTATCCGGAATAGGAAAATAATAAACTCTATTGTCGCAGAACGATTGAGTAAGAGTATTACAATAGTATCGTTATTATATGTATCCGGAATAGGAAAATAATAAACTCTATTGCCGCAGAACGATTGAGTAACGAGCATTACAAAAGTATCGCTATAGTACAAGAGATACACACATAGATAATTGATCAGTTATAAGTTTTACTTCCATGATAGATTGCCCGCGAGTAGGGTATTTCCTTTGAGATTTTGATGCACCCGTTATGAACGGCAGATATATTTGTTTTAGCAATTGTTAATATCCTGTTATATTGGAGCAGGTCACTCAAACGTAATTCGAGATGAGATGATTATTCTTTATGTTGAAGATTAGAGTATTTATCATTGATTATTTGTTTCATGGAGGGTTATATGAATGATTTGATATATGTATGTACTGACTCTATTTTCTTATATACTCCTACCCCTTCCCTTGGGGAGAGGTAGTGATGATCTCGCTAGCGCTTTGACACTCATTGTTTTCCCCCCTTTCAAGCAGCGAGTCTGGCGCACGAAGAGTCGCAAGTTGATGGGACTTCTTAGTTGTCCATTTAGTTACTTATCATATTTTGTAGTTATTGCAGAACTCCACATGTAGTTGATAAATTTCAGAATCTAGATTGGTATTTTGTTTCATAGAGTTGAGAGATATTGTGAGACTTTGTTTATGTGACTCATTATATTTGAGATTCAGTTCAGACTCAGAGATATGTCTATTTTATTCCAGTTGGGCTCATTATTGATTTTTCTTATGCTTCTTCTGTGTATATCCAGTGTTGTCCTATTTCTATTTTTACATGTCTGTACCTTCACCTCTTTATTATTTTCACTAGAGAAATAGTGATTGTAATGGTGAAACTTGTCATAGCATGGTGGTTAGTGCTTGGCAGGTTTGACAATCCGGGTTTCACCTGGGACTACAGCCTTGTGTGAACCCTGGGGCATTACAGTTGGTATCAGAGCTCTAGTTCCAGCATCCTTAGGATCATTCCTGTGTCAAATTGTGGAGGTAGGATAGAGTTTCCTAGGATTCACGTATAGAGTCCGTTAGGAATTCCTAGAATGAGTGAGGACGATATGTGCGTATATCTTAAAATTTCAAAAAAAAATTATGATAATTATTTTATGTTGATTTAAAGTATTTGCGTGAATACTATATGTTATGAATATGTATTGTGATACGTTATATATATATGTATATATGTTTGCGATCTCACTTACTGTGATCATAAGCTTTGTTCTCGATATTATGAATGTTGGGACGAGAATACGGTCGAGATAAAACTCATACCTGGAGAGCTGGGCAAGCAGAGTCCGAGCCGCAGTAGGCTCCACAGTATTTGATCGACTTTATGGCACCGTTTGCAGAAACAGAGACTAGCAACACTCGAGGAGGGAGTAGCGAGCCACATTACATTTTCTGGAGTTCCACCACCAGTTGTACCAATTGTACCTATTGAAGAGGTAATACTAATGATTACATTATCACCACAACCTTTTGTTGATAGAGATACAGAGCAGGAGGCTTGGCTCTGTAATAATAAGAAATATGTAGGACACTGAGAACGCCATAGTGCAGGGCACATTGGATTCATATGCAACTTATAAATAAAAAGAAATATGTGAAAATTCCTTAACGTAGACTCAGTATCAAACCAGAGGTTAAATATATTCAGCACAGAGGATATCACCGGAGAATAGCAGCAAAGAATAGCTACGATTTCAGATTTTCGTCGGGACAGTGAATATCACTTATTTGGGAAAATTTTGTTTACTTCTTCGACAAGCAGTTAGAGCTAGTTTGCTTAAAACAGTGAGATATGCCTATAGTTAATTACGAAATCTAGACTAGCATGATGGCAATGACAAGGGCAAGAGGCCTATTATGGGATCTAGAGGACCCCAGCAGCGGGGTAAGGATACTTACCATCAGTAACAAAGATATTATAAGAAGATAGCATAACATGATTTGATAACACCGCAGCAGCGCGTGATTCGGGATACATGATACAATTATAACAAGATCGGACATAGAGCGAAGAATTATCGCAGAACACCAGCAGGAGACTAGCATGATAGAGATCAGGGTCAATAATCTTAGGGTAGCAGTTACGGCCAGCATCGGAGGATAGATGTGCTACCGGTTATTCCGAGGATTTAGGGGCCTATAGGCCAGAATTGCGCTATTTAGAGTATTCATCAGTGCCAGATGGACCCATGTGTTTCACCGCCAGCAGCGTAGCAGGTGTCAGCCACCAGCATAGTTTATGTAGTCACGCCATGTGATCATAGTGCGAGCAGAGTTTTCATAGTAAATTCTTACCACCAGCATAGTTTATGTAGTCACGCCATGTGATCATAGTGCGAGCAGAGTTTTCATAGTAAATTCTTATCCAGCTCGAATCTTGTTGATTCAGAATAAATTCTTATCCAGCTCGAATCTTGTTGATTCAGAAGCTTCGCATTTTTTTATCTATCATGATGTCATTAGACATCAGCTTGTAGCGTAGTGTTTCGGCGTTTCATTATCAGTTTCTACTCTTTTAGGGGAGGTGTCCCTATTAGAGAGTATATGTAGGAGATGTGTCATTAGTATAGATGAGTTTGAGTTCATCTTTGTCATGGTCGTGTTGTGGATGTCGAACTTCAACGTCATTTTTAGTATGAAATGGTTATCATCCTACAATCTTAGTATCGACTGTTTTGCTAAAACAGTACGCTTGTGAGCATTCGTTAGGATTGTATAGATAGTAGCAACCTCATAGGGTAACCAGAATGCGGAGTCATTTCTGGCATACGTCGAAGAGGTGATGATACGGGATCGGGGTGCAGTTTTGAGCGAGACCGGAGTTGTCTTAGTATATCAGGATGTCTTTTAGAACATACTTATGTTTTCTCCAGAGAGAGAGGTTGTTTTCCTGCATCGAGTTGCAGCAGGCACCGTACCGATATTCCGAGCACCTTACCATATCATATGGCACCCGCTGAGATGGAGGGAGCTACAGACTCAGGTAGATGAGTTGTTAACTCAGGGCTTTATTTGTCGGAGTCATTTTCATGGGAGCACAGGTCTTCTTCGTGGGGAAGAAGGACTATAGCATGCGATTGTGTATCGATTATCGTGAGTTGAACAAGGTCATTTTCCGAATCACGAATCCACTATCAAGGATTTATGACTTGTTTGTCTAGCTGCAGGGAGCGCAGCATTTCTCGAAGATTGATCTTCGTTCTAGTTATTTCCAGTTGCGAGTGTGGTAAATGGATATTTCTAAAACTGCATTTTCTGACTCGATATGGGTCTTTTGAATTCTTGTTATGCTATTTGGGCTGACCAATGCACCCGCGGTATTCATGGATTTGATGAACCGGGTTTTTCGTCCATGTTAGGACTAGTTCGCAGTCATTTTATTAACGACATCATTATCTTTTCGAGATAGGAGTCAGAGCGCGAGCGGCATCCTCTATTGTCATTGCGGGGATAGCGGACAGTCGAGATTAGAGGCATCAGTGATACACTGAGTTCAGCAAATACGTGTTTTGGCTATAAGAGATTAGATTTTTAGGCCACGTCATCAGTAGGTGGGGCATAACAGTGGATCCAGCCATTGTTGAGGCTGTACTTGATTGGGAGCCACTAAGAACCATTACAGGGGTTTGTAGTTTTAGAATAGTATGAGAGAAAGTTCATTCAGGACTTTTTGAAGATTGTGATACTACTTACACACCTTACAAAGAAAGGTGTATAGTTTGCTTTGGGCACGGGGTGTTAGGAAGCCTTTAAGACTATTAAGGCTAGATAGACTACAATAACAAATTTGATTGTTCTAAATAGTGATACGACATTTGTTATTTACGTGGACACATCATTAGCAGGACTACGAGGTGTTTTGATGCAGACCCGGAGGGTATGACTTATTTCGTGACAGTTTAGGCGCATCGTAACAGATATACAGTACATCCATGCACAAGAAAAATGTACAAGGATCTGAAGGGGCATTTTTGGTGGAGTGGTATGCGCAGAGGGATTGCAGATTATGTGGCTAAGTGTTATACCTGCCAACAAATTAAGGCAGAACATCAGAGACATGCAGGAACCCTACAGCTTTTACCCATTCCTGAGTGGAAGTGGGCAGATATTTCCATGGATTTCATAATGGGGTTGCCTAAATCAAAGGAAGGAAATGATTCTATTTGGGTTATAGTGGACAGATTGACTAAGTCTACACATTTCTTACCAGTGAGGACGACTTATACGACAGATATGTATGCGGGGATCTTCGTTCGGGAGATTGTTAGATTGCATGGAGTTTCGGAGACGATTGTATCAGATCGGGGCTCAGGCTTCACATCTCATTTTTGGAGGAGTTTCAAGGATGCTTTTGGCAGTCAGTTGTCATTTAGCAACGTTTTTCACCCCCAGACAGATGGTCAGACCGAGAGGGTGAATCAGATCTTAGAGGACATGCTGAGAGCATGCATTATGGATTTTCAGGGTAGCTGGGAGGATCACATCCCACTGATTGAATTTGCATATAATAATAGTTATCAAGCTATCATCAGGATGGCACCGTATGAAGCTTTGTACGAGAGACCTTGCAGATCACCTATATGTTGGGCAGAGCCAGATGATAGTTTATTGATTGGTCCAGAGTTAGTTAGATAGACCACAGAGAAGGTGGCATTGATTCGAGAGCGCATTCTTACGGCGCAGAGTCGGCAAAAGAGCTATGCAAATCAGAGGAGACGACCTTTAGAGTTCCAGGTCGGAGACTCAGTTATGTTGAAAGTATCACCGATGAAGGGCGTTCAGCGATTCGGTAGACGGGGGAAGCTTACCCTGGGATATGTTAGTCCTTTTAGGATCATCGAGTGCATTGGAGCTGTTTCATACAGGTTAGATCTTCCAGCATCGATGTCGAGTGTACACGATGTCTTTCATGTTTTGATGCTTAAGAAGCATCTGCGGGATGATGAACAACAGAGAGTGATTGATTCACCAAAGATTGAGATTCAGGATGACTTGACTATCGTAGAGATTTCGGTATGCATACTTGCTAGAGAGAATAAAAAGCTTAGGAATAAAGTCATTCCATTAATGAAAGTTCAGTGGAATCGGCAAGGAGCCGAAGAGATTTTTTTGGGAGCACGAGGAGGATGTTCGTCGCGACTACCCTCACCAGTTTGGACATGTATGATGTTGATAAATTCTTATGCTTATATGCTTTGATAGTAGTCTTTATCTATGTTGTATATACATGAGGGTTTCCTTGTTTGGATTATTTCGCTCGACGTACCAATTTCGTTTAATTAGGGATTTATGGGAGAATGTTTGCATTCTAGGTTGTTAACTTTAAATATCATTGTGCTAATACTATGAGATGGGTGCAGAAGGAATTCTTAATATTAATTACACCTTCTTATTATGTTTTCCCAGTTTTTGAACTTTGAGATGCGATTGTGGAATTTCGGGGACGAAATTCTTCTAAGGGGAGAAGAATGTAAAACCCCGTAAATTTGAATATTTTATAATAAATAATGATAAATATGTTATATAGTGAAAAATAATATATTTTGATGTTTAGATATGATAAGAATTGATTTGAGATCAATTCAATGTATATTTGTGAAAATATGAGTGCAAATGCACAAAATATGCACAAAGGCCAAAAGAGTGAAAATCTGGGAATAATGACTAGTTATGAGTTTTTATGTTTTTCATACCCATGCAGTTAGAATTTGGAAAAGTATAAAAGAACAAAGTTGTAGTTCTCTTCAACAGCTTTCTAACAAGTCTTAGATCACCTCATTCCGAGGTCGTATGAGAAAGTTATAATCAAAATACCGAAAGGGTATTTTCCTAGTCAGACTAGGTTTCCTGGTTCGGGTCTAACAGGTTTGTTTCGGGTTTGCCTCTATAAATACCTATATTTTTTACAAAAATTTCTTTCTTTTATCATATCTAACAACCCTAATAGCCACCAAACCCCCATAAACCCTATTTTGAATTCTTGGAGAAGATTGGAGGCTTTCAAGTTGGATTTTTGTTGATTTTTAGCTTTTGGAGTGGAGATCTCCTTCGACGTTGCTTCTAACAAGTTTTCCTACAACCCCAGGCGAGTATCATCTCTACTAATTCCTCTCCTAGTTTTTAAATTATTTTTAAAGAGTTTTTAATGAGTTTTATAGAGCCTAATCAATTAATTTGTGTATAAAAATTAGATCTTTTGTATATATGTATAAAGACTAGGTTTTTTCATGTTAAAGAGATTAAGCACGAATTTACAAAAGTATTTTAAGATCTGAAAATAATTTAAAACATTATTTATCTTAATTTAGATGTCTTATTCTTCGTTTTAAAGTTCCGTGCATGATTGAAGGTTTACATATGATTTCTTGTGCAAATAATCATGCTTGTTATGTTGTGCTGAAAATCTGCTGCACATATATACTATTGAACTAGAAATTTAAAATAACAAATAAAATCCAAATTGAACCAAACTAATGCCAATTAAAAGATATGTGAATCTAGTTTTCAAAACAGAAAACCATACCTAAAGATAGTTTTCCTAGAGAAAGATATGCTTAATTTACTGATGATATGTTTTGCAGAAAATCTGCTGCACATATAAAATATTTAACTGGAAATTAAATATAACATATGAACTCCAAACTGAACCAAATCAGTGTCAAATGATATCTATATGAGTCTAGTTTCCAAAACGAAAAACTATTCTTAAAAAGAGTTTGTCCAGAGAAAGATATTCTCAAATTACTAATGATATGTTCTGCAGAAAACTGCAGATATGCTGATTTGAAATAAATTGATATATTACGTAAAGGTTTCTTGAGATTCGCTCTTGTTTGTTATTTTTGAGAGAGTTTCTCGATCTTGTACTATTATATTATAATGATTAAGAGTTGTTTAATACCTAGAATGATGGTGAACTTCAGATGTGGACACGCACACCAAGATTTGTGCATGTATGCTATATTGTGTTAGATTGACACACTTTTGACATGAGTTAAATTGATAAATACAAATGAATAATGATGTTCTATACGTATCCGGAAATAGGAAGATGAAACCTATTTGCTGCAGAACGATTGAGTAAGAGTATTACAATAGTATCGTTATTACACGTATCCGGAAATAGGAAGATAAAACCTATTTGCCTAAGAGTATTACAATAGTATCGTTATTACATGTATCCGGAATAGGAAAATAATAAACCCTATTGCCGCAAAATGATTGAGTAAGAGTATTACAATAGTATCGTTATTACATGTATCCGGAATAGAAAAATAATAAACCCTATTGCCACAGAACGATTGAGTAAGAGTATTACAACAGTATCGTTATTACATGTATCCGGAATAGGAAAATAATAAACCCTATTGCCGCAGAACGATTAAGTAAGAGTATTACAACAGTATCGTTATTATATGTATCTAGAATAGGAAAATAATAAACCCTATTGCCGCAGAGCGATTGAGTAACGAGCATTACAAAAGTATCGTTATAGTACAAGATGATACACACATAGATAATTGATCAGTTGTAAGTTTTACTTCCATGATAGATTGCCCGCGAGTAGGGTATTTCATTTGAGATTTTGATGCACCCGTTATGAACGGCAGATATATTTGTTTTAGAAATTGTTAATATCCTCTTATATTAGAGCAGTTCACTCAGAAGTAATTCGAGATGAGATGATTATTCTTTATTTTGAAGATTGGAGTATTTATCATTAATTATTTGTTTCATAGAGGGTCATATGAATGTTTTAATATATGTATGTATTGAATCTATTTTCTTATATACTCCTACCCCTTCCCCTGGGGAGAGGTAGTGATGATCTCGCTAGCGCTTTGACGCTTGTTGTTTCCCCCCTTTCAGGCAGCGAGTCTGGCGCACGGAGAGTCGCAGGTTGATGGGACTTCTTAGTTGTCCATTTAGTTACTTATCATATCTTGTAGTTATTGCAGAACACCACATGTAGTTGATAAATTTTAGAATCTAGATTGGTATTTTGTTTCATAGAGTTGAGAGCTATTGTGAGACTTTGTTTATGTGACTCATTGTATTTTAGATTTAGTTCAGACTCAGACATGTGTCTATTTTATTCCAGTTGGGCTCATTATTGATTTTTCTTATGCTTCTTCTGTGTATATCCAGTGTTGTATTGATTTTTCTTATGCTTCTTCTGTGTATATCCAGTGTTGTCCTATTTCTATTTTTACCTGTCTGTACATTCACCTATTTATTTGCTTCTTCTGTGTATATCCAGTGTTGTCCTATTTCTATTTTTACCTGTCTGTACATTCACCTATTTATTATTTCCAATAGAGAAATAGTGATTGTGATGGTGAAACTTGTCATAGCATGGTGGTTGGTGCTTGACAGGTTTGACAATCTGGGTTTCACCTGAGACTGCAGCCTTGTGTGAATCCTGGGGCGTCACAAAGGGTATGCGTATTTGAATATGAGCACGTATGCGTGTTTGGAGGTACGTAATTCTATATTTTGACTTGTCATGATAGAGAATGACGTATTTTGCATTTCATCATATTGTGGATGCTTGAGTGGGTTAGTTGGTATCCTGTAATGAGACCGTGGGAGACTGCACTCAGAGTGGGGTTAGTTGGTATGCTATAATGAGACCGTGGCAGACTACACTCTATAATGCATCATTCCGGATTAGGCTGATATGCTTACATTTCGTAAGACGATTGAGTAAGGTGGTGACGTCACATGATATTGTTAGCGCCTTACAAAAGCATTATTATTTCTGATTGAGTATTTCACAGACTACTTTTATGCTCCCATGGCGTTTACCCCAAGAGTAGGGTATAGGACTAAGGTTGTCATACATGGCATATTCTATGTGAGTTCTCTTTGACCGGGATATTATATTTGTGTTTGTGCCAAATACTTGAGGGTAGTGAGAGGATTTAATATGACTTGTATTGATTGAGGTTTGGAGTTGTTTTTCTTTTATTTATTATTTTATTCTTAAGATTTGGAGTTGGTATTTAGTGATTTACAATTTGATATATGAGTTATATACATGAGGGTTTCCTTATTTTGATTATTTCGATCGACGTACCCATTCTCGTGTTATGGATTTTTAAATATCAATTTTTGCTTAGTTCAGAGATTATTTTATATCTATATGTACTAACCTTTAATTTTATATATACTCCTAACCCCCTCCCCCTGGGGCGGTGGATATGATCTAGCTAGCACTTTGACGCTCGTTGTTACCCCTCTTTTCAAACAGCGAGTTAGTCGTACGGAGAGTCGCAGGTTGTTAGAGAGGCAGTTTAGCTCACCATCTTATATTATTAGTAGTCATTAATGCTCCACATAAGATATTGTTTATTTCAGACATTTAGAGTTGTATTTCATATTGTAAAGGCTAAGTGTCTTAGTACTATTTCACTTGACTCTACGTATTGAGATACTCCTCTTTTATATCAGTTTGCCTATTGAACTTCATTTTGTATCAGTTGGGAACATGATTATGATTGCTTGATTATCCCATCTTTATATCATGTTCATTACATTATTACCTTTATCTTGCATGTTTTGTACCTACACTTATTATTGATTCCACTAAAGAGATATTACTATGATGGTGAAACCTATTGTTGCACTGTGTGGGTGTATGGTAGGTTTGATATCCTTGGGCTCACCTTAGATTGCAGCCTTGTGTGAAATCAAGGTCGTCACAATTGGTATCAGAGCTCTAGTTCCAGCACCCTTAGAATCAACCTATGTCGAGTCATGGAGTTAGGATAGAGTTTCCACAGATTCATGTATAGAGTCCGCTAGGAATTCCAAGATTGAGTGAGGACGTTATTTGTATATCTCGAAAATTACAAAAAAATTATGATAACTATCTTACTTGATTGAAATATATATATATATATATATATATATATATAACACAAACCATTGTTTTTATATATTGTTGTTTTGTATATATGGTCTTGAAAAAAATAATTTTTGATCAAGAGACTTGAAAGTTATTAAAACAAAGAGTTGGCATGTTCTTTTCAAAACTTTTTAATTAAATTTCTAAGATTTGACTTGGTTTTGTATTGCTATAATGAAAAAGATTTTCTAGGGGATTTACATTGGAGTTATATATAAAAACATTTTCTTGATTATTAACTAGCTTCAATTAGAATGTTTAAATATATCAAGGAAAATCTGTTATTTACTGACTTATTTAACTTGGCAACATCCCCGTCACCACCAATGACAGCCCCCGCTTTTCGACATCCCCAAATCCATCCCCGTCACCGCATCGTGGGTGGTTTCAGAGCTCTTCGTTGACTTTTTTCGACAACAGGTAATCTTTTTTAAAGTAGTTTTTCAATTGTTTGATGTATATCGATCTTCATTCATGGAGGATACTTGCTAGTAACTAGCTTTGACTTGTAATAATAATTAAAGTTTACCATTCTACCTGATCAACTAAATGATAAACCATACTGTTTGTGATTAGGTGTTATGTTTTATACTGCAATGCTTTTATTTCATTATTAATGTACAAGTGAACCTTTCTTGTAGGGATTAATGCAATATTACTAAGAAAAGCTCAGCTACGCGGTCGGTGGCAGCTTGAGGAGCACATCCACGACATTTCTACAGGGAGTTGTTGCAGATTGAGATGTATGTTGTCTGGAAATGTTGGAAATGTTATTGAGATGTATGTTGTCTGGTGTTAGATTCTGTATAACTATGGTGTTAGGTTCTGTATAACTATTCTAATGCCAACATATAACTGTCCTCTACTTTGTTTGATTATTATGCGAAAGGTTTGATGTGCGACCCTTTGTATGGAAAGTATGTTTTGATTATTATGTGAAAGGTTTGTTGTGCTTCCCTTTGTTGCAGAATAGTGATGATTTTTATTTGGTTGCATTTGGTTGCATTGGGATTTTTATTTTGTTGCAGAATAGTGATGATTTTTATTTGGTTGCATTTGGTTGCATGTGAAAGGTTAATATCCCAGAAAACGACTGATACATACAAGAAATTGCCCATTGACAGGATGATTAATAAAGATATTTATCTTCTAATAACAGCAGAGGTGAAGGGAACCTCAGATATCAACCAGCAAACTTGCAACTATACATCATCATATCAAAGTAGGGGACAGTAGGAGAAGTAATAACAGATTGAAGACAAAATAAAAACTACTACTTTTTTGCAAAATTGCATGAATGACAAGAAATTTAAAGCTTTATTTCATCAAATACATCTCGAGGAAAAAATACGGATGTGCATTTTCCCATCAACCACACTGCATTTTTTGTTACAATCAACCCACATTTACAAATCACATCACATACCTTTTACAATGGACAAGCCAACAAATACTGCAACGATACATACTACGAACTACAAATCACATCACATACCTTTTACAATGGACAAGCCAACAAATACTGCAACGATACATACTACGAACACTATCATTGTAAACATTGAACCTAATGCAAAAATATAGATCGGGGAAATAATAATTCCCCTAAAATTTTCCTTATCCTTATCTAGATTATGCTCCTCCGAAAATATTTGTTGTTGAAATTGAAGCGGTGTCTGGACAGGCCTTGAGCTGGATGCTGAATCACGATCGATGGTGTACTTCTCCCATTCACTCAAAGCCTCTTCGTACGTTGCAAACCCTTTGTAAGAGGCATTTGGAAATTTATCAACAGCGGATTTACATTCCTCCCAATTATCAAAAATGCCACATTGTTTCCCTCTCTTCACAACATAAAAACGCTTTCTTGCCATGGATAATCTGCGTAAAATAGAGCTAAATCTGGAGTAGATGAGCATTTGGAACCACTAAGATACGTATCAACTAATGCAAACAATATCACAAATATGTGTCAATATTGTTTTAATACTTCTCACATTTCCATTCAAAATTTCCATTATTATTTTTTCAGAGAAACTATAATGACATATTAATGCCTCACAAACTGCTAGAAATAGAGTTTTAAACTGATTTTGTTTACTGTTGGTTTATATTATTTAAGCTAAATGAATGCGGGCATATATACATTCGACAAGGTCATTCGACAAGGTCATTCGACAAGGTATCAAAATAGATTTAACTTGAATTATAGGAACAAGCGTATGCCATGTCTTCTGTGATAAACATCTAAAATTGCCGTGTTTTCCAAATTAACACACAATAATTTTTTACATATTACGCATTACAGTTCAACTTGTCTGATCAACTCTGAATGCGCAAGCTCTCTTACATCATGTTGATTCAATAAGATTTGTTCCTCTTTTTTATGTCATTTTGATCAGTAAGTCATAACTGAACATCAAAGCGTAAGGCAGCTAGAGGATTTTTGAAAGAACATCAAAGGGTAAGAGGATTTTTGAGGATTTTGATCAGTAAGTCATAATGAAGAAAATGTTTCGACTGATACAACTGCACTTCAACACTGGGCAGCACTGAGCTCCTAGGCAAACCAAAGAGTCAAGAGCAAAATTGTACCTTGTAGGTCGAAGCGAGACGAGCAAGCTCCTGGGCCGGCTGATTCGGTGGGGGAAGTCGGAGAAGTCGCGGTCTCTGCTGACGGGGGAAGTCGGTGGCTGATTCGGTGGGGGAAGACGGAGAAGTCGCTGACGGCGAAAGCGGCGATGGGGCCGGGCGCTTTCGGGGGGGATGTCGGCGAAGTCGCGGCGGTGACGGGGATGGATTTGGGGGATTCTCGTGATGGGGATTTGATTTTGGGGGAATGGGAAGGGAGAGAGTGAGTGGTCACGAGGAGGACTAAACCCAGTTGCTTTCGGTGACTTTTTTCAAAAAAACCCTCGCTTTTGAATGTGTTGTACGATCACGAGTTCATAATCAGTTGTCGGAGGTTTTTTTCAATAAAGCCCCTCCATTCGCTTAAATGATATGTGATACGATTTACCTATTTTTTTATTTTCGTTGTTTTGCTTGATGTCTCATTTACTGTGTTTTATAAGCTCTTTTCCTAAAATTATAGATGTCAGGACGAGTTGGGCAAGCCGAGCTAGAGCCTGAGCCGCAGCAAGCTCCACAGTATCTAATCAACCTCATTATGCCAATTGCAGCTAGATTAGTAGTCCTAGAGAAGCAAATGGAAAATCAGATTCCGCCAGCAATAACTTCATCTGAAGTTCCACCATCAGTCGCACCAGCCATGCCTATTATAGAGACATCACTTACGGTTACACCATCACCACCACCAGTTATTGACAGAACCGCAGAGCAAGTTACAAGCCCTAAAGCAAAATAGATTGGGGATAAGGACAAAGGCAAAAGGTTGTTTATAGGACCTGGAGGACCTCAGCAATAGAGTGAACCTCGTCTGAATGACCAACACTAGCAGCAGCAAGGTGCTTGTTCGGAGTGACAACAGGATCAAAAAGCGCCAAAGCAGCATCGGTTTCCAGGAAATTGTTACCATTGCCACAAGTATGAACATCTAGCTAGGGACTACCATAGCGTGCCGGCAGGAGGATAGCAGGACAAGGGTCAGAAATCATAGTAGGACAAGAGAGCGTCGAAACAGCATAGATTTCAGAGTGCTTGCTTTCACTGGCACAAGTTCGATCATAGAGCAACAGAGTACCGTAGCGCACCAACAGGAGGCCAACATGGAAAGAATTAGGGTTGGCAGTAACAGAATCATGGACAGGACCGAGGTCAGGGCCAACTGCTGAGACTTGAGGCACCGCCATCAGTTCTGAGGATCGAGAGTCAGGTGCATGTTATTAAGAAGTTACCGTAGGGACAGATAGTTCCGAATACTACAGAGCCTTCAGCACAGCAGACCGTAGCTTTTGGTTAACTTTATGAAGTGTACCACATGATCATGATGCGAACGGGGCCGTAGTGGAAGGTACATTCCTTATGAACTCCTTCCAAACTAGTATCTCTTTGATTCTGGAGTTCCACATTCCTTTTGATTTATTTATGTTCTCACGGATAGACTTCAGTTAGTTACACATCCTTACACATCCCCTAGACATTCTTTTGTAAATTTCTATCCATACTTAGACCAGTTCGTGATTGTATTTATTGATGACATCCTCATCTATTCGAGATCGGAGGCCGAGCACGAGCAGCACCTTCGACTAGCATTACAGACTTTGCGAGAGCACCAATTGTATGCTAAGTTCAGTAAGTGTGAATTTTAGCTTTCGGAGGTCAGATTTTTGGATCATGTCATTAGCAAGGAGGGCATTATAGTTGATCCAGCCAAAGTGGAAGCAGTTCTTGATTGGGAGCCGCCAAAGATCATTACAGAAATTTATAGCTTTTTATGTTTGGCCAGCTATTATAGGAAGTTTATTCAGGACTTTTAAAAGATTGTCACCCCGTTGATACACCTTACGAAGAAGGGTGTTTAGTTTGCTTGGGGCCCGGAGTGTCAGAAGGCCTTTGAGACTTTAAAGGCTAAGTTGACTACAGTACTAATATTGACCATCCCGAGCAGTGATAGGACATTTTTTGCCTACATGGATGCATCACAATCGGGTCTAGGAGGCGTTTTGATGCAGACCCAGAGAGTAGTAGCTTATATCTCGTGGCAGTTGAGCACGCGTGAGCAGAATTACCCAACACATGACTTGGAGTTGGCAGCAGTGGTCTTCACATTGAAGACACTAAGACACTATCTTTATGGGGTCCAGTATGAGTTATTCACTGATCATTAGAGTCTGAAGTATCTTTTCTCCTAGAAGGAACTCAACCAGAGGTAGCGACGATGGGTAGAGTTCATTAAGGATTATGAGTTCGCACTTCAGTACCATCTAGGGAAGGTGAACATTGTAACGAACGTGTTGAGTAGGAAGCATCGTCATGGGCTTACAGCTTTGAGGTGTCCGTTTTATTGAGATCTTCTCACCCTCAGCCAGTATGATTTTAGGCTAGAGATTGGCTGGGGTAGTGCATTTATGGGAGCTTTAGCCGTGTAGCCATTGTGGACTGATAGAGTGGTCAGCAGTCAGTTAGGAGACTCTTGGATTCAAACCCAAAAGGGTGAGATTTCCAAAGAGCCCAAGGTTGATTGGACCATCAGAGTAGATGGGGGCCTTCAAATGAAAGGCTAGTTAGTCATGCCGGATAATCCGCAGTTGAAGAATGAATTATTTGATGAGGCTCATCGCACCAGGTACATAGTGCATCCAGGCACAACTAAAATGTTCAAGGACCTGAAGAGATATTTTTAGTATAGCGACATGCGTAGGGATAGTGCGAAGTATGTAGCTAAGTGCTTTACATATCAGCAAGTGAAGGTAGAACATCAGAGGCCCGTAGGAACCCTACAACCTTTACTCATTTTAGAGTGGAAGTGGGTAGATATCTCGATGGATTTTATTGTAGGATTGCCGAGGTCCAGCAAGGGGAATGATTCTATTTGAGTGATAGTTGATCGATTGATAAAGTCGACACACTTCTTGCCAGTTAAGACGATCTACACAGTGGAGACTTATGCGAGGATTTTCATCCGGGAGATGGTTTGATTACATGGAGTTCCAGAGACAATTGTTTCGGATCGAGACTCAGTTTTCACATCACAGTTCTGGAAGAGCTTATAGATTCTTTTGGTAGCCAGCTATCATATAGTAGTGTTTTTCACCCACAAACAGATGGCCAAACAGAGAGAGTTAATCAAGTGTTAGAGGATATGTTACGGGATTGCGTTATTAATTTCCAGGGTAGCTAGGAGGATCATATTCAATTGATTGAGTTTGCATATAACAACAGTTATCAATCAACTATAGACATGGCTCCTTATAAAGCATTGTATGGGAGGCCTTGCAGATCCCCTATTTATTGGGCAAAGCCGAAGGACAGCTTACTACTTGGGTCATAAATCGTGAAGGAGACTATGGAGAAGGTAGCGTGTATTCGGGAGCGTATTCTTGCCGCCCAAAGTTAGCAAAAGAGCTACGCAGATTAGAGGTAACGACCATTAGAAATCTAGGTTGGGGATAATGTTTTTTTAAAAGTATCGCCGATGAAGGGTGTTCAGCGATTTGGTAGAAAGGGAAAACTTGCCCCGGGGTACGTTGGACCATTTAGGGTCGTTGAGCATGTTGGAGCCATTTCGTATCGGCTGGATCTTCCAGCATCAATATTGGGTGTACACGATGTTTTCCATGTTTTGATGCTCAAGAAGCATTTACGCGACGAGGAGCAGTAGAGAGTGATTGACGTATCAGAATAGAGATTCAGACTGATTTGACCACTATCAAGATTCCAGTTCATATTCTTGCTAGAGAGGACAAGAAGCTTAGAAATAAGATGATTCTGTTAGTCAAGGTTCAATGGAACTAGAAAGGAGCTGAGGAGGCTTCTTAGGAGCGCGAGGAGGATATGCGTCGTGACTACCTACACCTGTTTGAGCAGTTAAAATGTTAATTGTGATTTGTTTGTGTTCATGATTATTTGTATAGCCACATTTACATTTCACGCTAGAATGGGGATATTAACACTTAGCTTCTAATCATTCGAAACATATGTTATATACATGGGGGTTCCTTGTTTGGATTTTTCGCCCGACGTACTAGTTTCGTTTAATTAAGAGTTAAGTGGGACTATTCACATTTTAGATTGTTAAGTGTAAATATCATTTATGTTTCATATCTTGGTATTAATGGTACGAGATGTGTATAGGAGGCTTTTCTCGTATTATTAATCTCTATGATACGATTGCGGAATTTTGAGGATGAAATTCTTTTATGGGGGAGGGGGGCAAATGTAAAACCCCATAAATTTTGAAATGTTATGGAAAATAATATTAAATGAGTTTTTATCATGATAAATATCATCATTTGATGAATGAGCATGTTAGAAATTGATTTGTGATCGATTAAGTGCGTATATAAGAGTAAACAAGTGAAAACATGCACACATATGCACAGAACTATAAACAATTTTGTGTTCTGGTCAGTCGACCGACCCAAGTTGATTGGTCGATCGATGATGCCTAATCGGTCGACCGACACTTTGTGGTCAGTTGACCGACGGGGACAATTCCATAATCCCAGTTTGAGTTAGATTCGAGTCTTTTTGAATTGGTTCGGGTTTGTTGGTATATATATGGATATAATTCATGAAAAAATCTCTTTTACATCATATTTTTTAAACCTTAGCAGCCACCCCCTCCCCTCAAAAACCCTAGAGCATATTTTGGTGAAATTTGAGAGCTTTGTGAAGCAAATACCGAGAAGAGAGCAGGATTGTGGACGTTTGGCGAGGGAGGACTTATTTTGTTGCACCCTTAGGATTTCCAGTAGCGTTTTGAGGTGAGTTTCATCTCCCCTAAACCTTTTCCCCCATTTTTAAATATTTTTATTTGGTTTTGTCAGATTTCTAAACCTAGTTTATGTATAAAGATCACTTCTTTTAAACCATATGATATAAAGATCTTATCTTTTGATTTAAAAACATATAAAACAGAATTCCATATGTGGATTTAAGTTTTGAACGTGATTTAACATGAGTTTTGATTAAAGTTAGTTGTTTTTAGAATAATCTTATATATATGAACATGTTAGGGTTTTAGATTTATCCCTAAATTTCGTATGTGTGTTTTCATGTAGTAGAAATAACCCTAAATAAGTTTATTTAAGTTTTATACATGAGTTTTGTTGAGAAATTTTAATTTTTGATGAATTTATGAGAATATCCAACCTTATTTAAAAACTAGGTTTTTTGCTTTGGTCGGTCACCTGATCATGAAAGATCAGTCGACCGATAATGTCATTGGCATACATGGTTTTGCTCTGGTCGGTCGACTGAACCCATACCATCGGTCGACCAATTCACACTATTTCTTTTGTGCACGCTTTAGGTAAGATATCGGTCGACCGATGGGATGCAATCAGTCGATCGATCATATGTTGAATGGTGGATCTTGGTTCTTTCTCACCTGCTTTTTTCGCACACATGAAGTACAAATCACACATCAATATATGTGTGTCGGTTATGAGGGTACGCCTATTGGAATTTGAGCAAGCATGCTCATTAGCATTTTGCATTTCATCATATTATGGATGCTTGAGTGGGTTAGTTGGTATCCTGTAATGAGACTGTGGGAGACTGCACTCAGAGTAGGGTTAGTTGGTATGCTACAATGAGACCGTGAAAGACTACACTCTATGATGCATTATTCCGGATTGGGCTGATATGCCTACATTCCACAGGACGATTGAGTAAGGTGGTAACGTCACAAGATATTATGAGCGTCTTACAAAAGCATCGTTGTTTCTGATAGAGTATTTCACAGACTTTATTCATGCTCCCATGATATTTACCCCAAGAGTAGGGTATAGGACTGAGGTTGTCATACATGATATTGATCAGGATATAATATTTGTGTTTGCGCCAACTACTTGAGGGTAGTGTGAGGATTTAACATGACTTGTATTGATTGAGGTTTTGAGTTGTTTTTCTTTTATTTATTGTTTTATTCTTAGGATTTGGAGTTGATATTTAGTGATTCACAATTTGATATACGAGGTATATACATGAGGGTTTTCTTGTTTGGATTATTTTGCTTGACATACCTATTCTCGTGTTGTGGATTTCTAAAAATCAATTTCCGCTTAGTTCATGATATATTATTTTATATCTATATGTGCTAACCTGTAATTTTATATATACTCCTAACCCCCTAACCCTTGAGGTGATGAAGATGATCTCGCTAGCACTTTGACGCTCGTTGTTACCCCTCTTTTCAGGCAGCGAGTAAGACGTACGGAGAGTCGCAGGTTGTTAGAGAGGCAGTTTAGCTCACCATCTTATATTATTAGTAGTCATTAGTACTCCACATTAGATATTTTTTATTTTAGACATTTACAGTTGTATTTCATATTGTAAAGGCCGAGTGCTTTAGTACTATTTTACTTGCTCTATGTATTGAGATACTCCTCTTTTATAACAGTTTGCCAGTTGAACTTCATTTTGTATCAGTTGGGAACATGATTATGATTGCTTGATTATCTCATCTCTATATCATGTTCATTACATTATTACATTTATCTTACCTTTTTTGTCCCTACACTTGTTGTTAATTCAACTAGAGAGATATTACTGTGATGGTGAAACCTGTTTTGCACTGTGTGGGTGTATGGCAGGTTTGACATTCTTGGGTTCACCTTAGACTACAGTCTTGTGTGAAGCTAGGGGCGTCACATGTAAAATATAAAAATTCTAAGATTTCGATAAAACCAAGTTTAAACTATCTTACAATGTTATCTCTTCTTCACATTTCATGTCGAGAAACTCATAGGCAATAAGTTTGCACCTCTTGCACCCACCACAATATCAGCTGAAAGCTTATCACCTTGATTAAGACAAATGTCTGATACTTAAACTTAAAATTCTTGTGGGCTACATGCATAATCTTAAAGGATATAAGTATCATCTTCCAAAGTTGAGCCATTATCACAAGTGTCATCATAACATATAGCTCATATCATTGTAAAGAAATTCATTTTCATATTGATAACAATTATGTGTTGTGTTTGGACTAAAGATTCAATTTCAAAAGAAAAATTATATTTTCATTCATTTTGGTTTAACTAGATAATTATGAAAATGTAACTCAAAATACTAAATAAAACCTTGAACACACTCGAAACTAATTATCAAACGTGTTCACAAAGTTTTAATATCAATGAAGTCATATGAAAAAGTTATGGGGTCCAACGACTCGTAAAACAAAATAAAACAAGCTGTCACATTTTCACGCATATGAATTATTGAACCAAATGTCTGACTTGTAGACCAGATGTCTGACATTTTGGACCAAACCTCTATTTTTGAAACAACAGAGAGCTAAATTCAAAAATGAATGTAGATATGACTTATGTTTAAACCAGAGGTTTGAATCATAAGCCAGATGTCTAAAATATGTAACTAGATGTCTAAAATCTAGATTTCGGCAGATTTTCCAAGATTGTAACCTAGGTTTTCTTATATCTTTCATGTGCTAATCTTAAGGGTAATTTTTTCATCATTTTCAATACGAAAATACAAATCTAATCTACTTAGGAAATGTAACACAGGACATGATTTGATAAAAATATGATTTTTGCCATCTGACACATGTTTTTGCCAACTAGAGTTTTGAAAAAAAATATGATAAAAAATCAACACAATGAACATGGCCTACTGATTTTCATCAAATTTCTATAATTTTAGGTTGAAATTATATAAGTGCATGTTTTAATAAATAATCATGATGGATCAAAATAAGTTTAACACAAAGAATCTAAACATATTAAAGAATCATAGGCAATAGAGAGCAAGTCGGTACGTACATTAGCGTTTTAGTACCAAAAAAGATGATTTTGAAGCTAAAAAGTATCTAAAAATCTTCTCCCTTACTTTTCTATTCTTGGTTAGCCCTATGAGTATCAGAACTACAAAAATAAATTCTAACCTCTATGGTTATCTAGGCTTTATATAAGGATTCTTAGCTTAATGGTGACTAATGGTTTGCCTGTTTCTTATTTAAAGCCTATTTAGGCTTTTAACACATAAACCCTTGTTAAAAATCTCTATTTTGATAACTAAAGTTCAAAAATTCCTTTAAACTAATAAACAAAGGAAAACTTTCTCATCACTAAAAAATTGATTATAGAATCATTTTCCAATCTCCACATCATGTAGTGTTACTGATGATGAGGCAGAGTCAAGGGCTTTTGACTGGGAAAAGGTGGAGTTGAAAGCAGATGAGAGAGGAGGCAGAGAGGGTCAATATCTACAAAGTGGTAGGGTGTTAAGGTGGTGACATTCAGAGAAGGAGGGGGAGATGATAGTGGGAGGAGGATGAGGAGGAGCTGTTGTGGCACTCAAAAGAAGGGGCGGAGTTCAAACTGTGAGAAACAGGATAGGAATAGGTGATATTAATGACATGGTTGGTGGATTGACGAGGTCGGCAACATGGTTGGTGTCAGTCGGCAACAAACCTGAGAGGAGAAAATTGTGAGATGGAAGAGATTGAGTTTGAGATTGAAGATTGAAGGGTAGGGGTGGGGGGAGCTAACAAAGGAGAGAATCTTTAAATAAATCTTATTTATCCAACCATCTCTTGAAAATTGGATTTTTTTTTATTTTTTTGCAAAATACGATGTCACCCAATCATCGATGTAGGGCTAAGCTCTAGCCATATAAGTACCACCTTAGATTGATGCACCGTAGGAACATTAAGTACTTCTGAATCAAAAGCGTTCATTCAATGTTATTAACTATACAATCAGTTAATTTCTGGTTAATCCCAAATGTGCCATTTAGACGTCCTTCTTGTCATGTATGCATTCGCCTTGGGACATCTCTTACTATTGTTGTTTTTGAAAGCATTACAGATATAACTATGCACGGATGAGCAGAAATCGAAGCAAGTTTACATGCAAAAAAAGAAGTAATTCTATCTTCCAATTACATAAATCATTGGATAATTTTGGAGATAAACATGGCTTGTTATATAAGTGTTTTTCTTCTAATGAAACGCTATTCATAGATTTCTCCACACCGCACACACCAAAGGATAGAGCTGGACCCTATGTATATAGCTATAAACAGCTATATACACAAGACTCTGAGAGATATATAGTACACATATACATACATTTTCAGCTAGTAAAAAACATATAACTGGACAATGAAGCTACTTCATGTCAAATCTCTATTTAGTTCTAAATTGAGTCCAAATTTTGTCCTCTACATCGGCACACTATGAAGCACAACGGTCTCAACAGTCATGCCAGGTCTAAAGACTAGCAGCACACCCCATTCATATCCCTCTAGTTGCTAGCCCCTTCTCCTTGGATGTCTTTCTCATCTCGTCTAGTATATAGTGGGCACAAGCGCTCACCATGTTCCCATACTCCAACAAGACACGCCTTGTTGCTTGAAATTTTCTAGGATGAAGCTTGAGCTTCACCTCCACTTCGTCCAATAACACCCAACTCCCAGAATGTGAAACCCAGAATATAGAGTTCCAATCAGAGGGTAATACCACTGGCTTGAAAGCGTCAGCCAAACAAAACTCGATATTATTCACTATAAGACCACTGCTATCCTTGGTCGGATGGAATCTAGGTCGTCCTCCCCGAGATTGAGGTAGATCACATTTTAAATATCAAGAATTATTCTTTATTTGACAGACACAATCTCAAATGTCGGCTTCTCAATGCTTTTTATCGGGTTCGAACCAACAATCAATGTTGCATGATGGTCTCCATGACTTGTTAGTTTCCCACGTGCCTTCTGTCATGCCCTCAATCACTTCCCAAAAAATACAGAGACACCCTCTCCAGGGTCGAAGTGACTTCCCCTCTAGTCGCCGGCCGATACCTACAAAATGAGGGATGACTCAGCCTGCCAATGTGCCTTCTGCTACGCTGTCAATTACTTCCCAGAAAACACAAAGACACCCTTTCCTGTGCCAAAGTGACTTCCCCTCTAGTCGCCACCCGACACCTATAAAGCGAGGGATAACTCGGCTCTTAGCCTGCACTTCACCACCGCCTCCCTATGCTTGGCGATAAGTGACCTATTTATCTATATGACGGAGATATACACAGGTAGACTCCGAAGCTCAAAAAGGGGAGAGCTCAAACTAGAGGAGGGGAGGGGCTCTCTCTCTAAGGCTGGCGTCTCTCTCTCTCTCTCTCTCTCTCTCTCTCTCTCTCTCTCTCTCTCTCTATCTAAGAAAGAAAAAGAACACATAGTTCTTCATCTACACAGAGGAACACATACAAACCCTCTATAACGGCACATTGCTACCTAAAGAACCATACTATTTCCTGACCTTTCCATTCACCACTAGAGTTTCACTAACTTGACCATCGAAGGAACCATGGGAAAACTAGCCAAGTACACAATCTGCTAGATGGTAGAGTGACCTTCAACACCCGGTTTCTAATTGCCATCACAGAATAACTCTTTCCAGAACACATGTTCCGATCAAGCCAAACATCACTCAAGCTCCAACTGACAATAGCTCATATTAGCATAGGAGTAGTGATTAAGTCTGTGATAGCCATTTCCGACCATGAGGATTCTTTGAAGGGAACTCCCATATACCAGGGATGAGATTATGAGAAAAGCTTAGGGCTTATTAATTGATTGTCTTCTCAGGAATAACGACCTTGGCCCTTCAACTGACCTCTACACTACTAAAGTTGCCTAAGCTTTGGTGGTCGAAGCATGTAACCTGCATGATCCCTATAAAGGATATTTCTCCATTCATAGCATGGTCTAGCCCCCAATACTCCCAAAGCTCCTTCAAGAAAACCACTACGATTTGTCATTCCCAGGGAGTACAATACCGGCTGGTGGATTCTCTCCCCAAGAGAATTTTCATCACAAAAGTTACCATGTAGATTTTGGTCATGCCCCCAATCCCCACAAACTCGACCAGGAAAACATCATTCAACATAATTCATGGCATCTGGGTAGTTTCTTTTGCTAAAAGTCGGCATGCTAACCTTCTGCCTTTAAGGCCTTACTAAAGATTCGAACTCAAAGGAACCTTGGCTGATGAGATGGAAAATAGAGTTGTGACTCATCTTCATTTATCAATGGTTCGTCTGCTATGGTAAAAGTAAAACCCAACTAAAGAGGTTCTATACTAGCAGCCTTATCCACTACAAAACTGCCTTTGAAATAGACACAAGACAAGATCACAAGTGGTTCAACACACTTAAGTATCAGATGTCTGCAACGAATACTTTCCATAATCATGTAAATTTTAGTACTAATGAAATATTATCAAATATGAATTAACTCTTATCTCGCAGGGATCAAGCCTTCACTAGGGTCGAAGACCTAGTAAACTCTTGAGAGTTCTAGGCATTCGACTCCTAAGTCGAATTTTAAACCTTTGGTACCTCTTCAGGGTAAACCCAAGCCACAACATATAGTCGAATCCTCCAATGCTACTCAACGATCATGGCTATTTAAAAACCCAAGCATCCAAATAAGTCATGGGCGACCTAACCTTAGGGTTTGCATGTCAACAAGTCCTTGGTACCGCTTCAGAATAAACCCAAGGTACAACCCTATGGTCGATTCCCATAGTCGCCACTCGACCATAAGGAGATTCTAAAGACTTAGGCACCTACATAAGACCTAAACATCTAACCTTAGGGTTTTCATTTAGCCTCAATGTTGCCGATGACCTAGTCAACTCTTGAGAGTTCTAGGCATTCGACTCCTCAGTCGAATTTTAAGCCCTTAATACCTCTTAAGGGTAAAACCAAGACACAACATATAGTCGAATCCTCCAGTACTACTCGACCATCTTGGCTATGTAAAACCCCAAGCATCCAAATAAGTCATGCGTGACCCAACCTTAGGGTTGGCATGTCAACAAGCCCTTGGTACCTTCTCAGGAATAAACCCAGGGCACCAACCCTATGGCCGACTCTAATAATTGTCACTCGACCATACGGGGATATCGAAGACCTAGGCCCTTACGTAAGACCTAGGCACCTAACCTCAGGGTTGTCATTCTGCTAAAAATGTATTTATGTTATTTTGCATAAGCCTAAGGTATGAATATTAAGTGTTCGGTTAATACTTAATTGACCTAAAAACTTAAGCAGTCATATGTCAAGTTCTGGTCAAATAAACGCTCAGCCAAAATAAGGCATCAAGTTAACTAGTTTTCATAAGTCCCCAGCATGGGTCGACACCTTGCAACTAACTCACTTTAGCAAACATTTTAGTTCTTAATGAAAACAAAGTTACAAAGTTCAGAAAATATAAACAATAAAGGCAAACTCAAGAATGGAAATAAAAGTTGACTTTCATTCAATAAGAGGAAACTTCATTACAAATTTCTCTACAACAAAAAAAGATACATGCAGGTCTTCGGAGCTCTCGACCAGATCCAAGAGTTGGACTTGGCGGTCTCCTGACGGTAGCAGCTGTAGAAGATTCCCCAGCAGCCCCAGCAACAAGCACAACCTCATCATCCCTCGCTGATAAATCCAGCCTGCCTCTCGACATCTTTTAATAGATTAAGATAGCAGGAGATGCGAGAAGGATAGAAGCGGTTTGGAGAAGGATGAGACTTCATTACAAATTTCTCTACAACAAAAAAAGATACATGCAGGTCTTCGGAGCTCTCGACCAGATCCAAGAGTTGGACTTGGCGGTCTCCTGACGGTAGCAGCTGTAGAAGATTCCCCAGCAGCCCCAGCAACAAGCACAACCTCATCATCCCTCGCTGATAAATCCAGCCTGCCTCTCGACATCTTTTAATAGATTAAGATAGCAGGAGATGCGAGAAGGATAGAAGCGGTTTGGAGAAGGATGAGAGCTATGAGGCAATAGAGAAGCAAAGTAGTCGACTCCGGCTTTACATGCCAAGCCACTTCAACCCTTCCCAAGAGGCTATGACACTAGCCGTCGACCACCTTCTTTTTATGATGTTCCGAATCCAGATGAACGAGTTTGTCCTCTAGTTCCTTGACAATGGCCACGGACACCTGAAGCTATGACTACCGCTCCTCGAAGTCTTTCCTCGACTTCTTGAGAGATAGGTGACTTGATTGAGCTTCCTCCTCAGCCATCGCCTTGTGACGCTTCTCGGACTTCATCTTCGCCTGTAGATGAACTATCTCCCTTTGAATATCCTCAATGGTTCCTACCTGCTTGAAGAACTAAATTCGAAAGCTCTTCAGGAGCTCTTCCTTCTCATCCAAACTCCGATGCCAAGCACATTCTTTATGAGCCAACTCGGACTACAAGGTAGTGACCCTCTTTTCTACCTCCTCCATTGCTGACTCCTCCTTTGCTAGCTCTGTGTGCCACTATAGGGAATGCTCAAGTCTACTAAATCGAGCTTGCTCCAACAAAGTCCCCCAAGCCAAACAGTCTTGGAAGGCCTGATGTATGCCAACACTTGGCATATCCTCCAAAATCCTCTCGCCAGCACCATTCTCCATCTGATCTGACAGAGTTTTAGCTCTCCCCTCGATTCCTTCGTCCACCCCAATCAGCTCTTTGCCAGAGCGGTGAGGTGACTCAGGCATAGAACTAGGGCTGACAGCATCCTCTTCGACCGCTAAGGCCGGTGTCTTCTCGATAGGAGAAGACTCATTTACCAGCCCCACATTTTCTAAGTTGTTAAGATGAGTAACCAGTGGACCTATTTTGGCTAACTTAGGCCCCACAACTGGTCTGATTAGGTGCCGCCTCTTGACCCTTGTCCTCCTCCTTAATTTAGAGGCAATTTTGACTGCTTGAGGTATTAAGACAGCCACCTCCTCAGTGCTAAGGACGTCCCTCAGCTTCTTATGAAGCCTGGCAGTAGAACTCGACCCCTCAGTCCCTACGTTCCTCTTGCGATTTTTTGCCAACAGAGGAATAGGGCTTACCCTTGCCTAGAAGCCAATGGAGGAAAAGATCATGGATATGCTCACCGCTTAGAGAGACACATCATCAAATAGAGCATCACTCTCCTATGGCCCGGCATAAGAATGAACCTTTTCCAGGTCCATCATCTCTGAATTGCTAAGGGTGACTGGCCTCAAAACATCCTCATTTACCTCCGGCCAATCCGGGCAGGTGAAGACACTATCGCCACCATCATTTAATGCCCCAATACGGGCAGGTGATTTTCAAAACAAACAGGTCAGAGCCACTTCGGAATCTGAAACGGTTCACTCGAAGCATGAAGCGTCACCCTCATTTAATACCCCACGTCCTAATACTCAAAAGCAGAACACCTTTCATTATATCCATGACGCTTTGTTTCTTCAAATGACAGTTCAGATCATTGGTGACGTCAGCCAAGAAAAGTGGAGCTATGATGGATAAAGAAGGATGCCCTATGAAATCAGCCATGTCAATAAGACAAAGACATCTCAGTTTCTCATCCCAAGCAGGCTTGTATTAATAAGAGCATATCTTATTTCACTCGGACCCGACTAAAAGTCGAATCTAAGCGAAAAGGGCTAACTGTTATGGTATTTACTCACCTAATATACAGGTATTTACAAAATGATACAACCGTAGCCCTGGCAAACCGGCCTCAACCAACTTAGTGGCCCAAGCCCAACAAAGGCCTCTACCCCATCGACTCATTAAGTCGATATTCTTTTAGGCTTACACGAAAGGTGGGGTCAGGCGGCCCTATTGTCAAAGACAACCCACCAAGAGCACTCGACCACTTATTTGGCAACTTATGAAGACGACTTGATGGACATTCCCTGCTGTCGACTAAGTTGAGGAATAACCTCCGCCTCAAGCCTCTCCTCCAGAGTATATGTTACCATCCTAGTCCACCTAGAACAAACCTTATCCAGATTCTAGTATGATGGTCTCCATGACTTGTCAGCTGCCCACGTGCCTTCTGTTACGCCCTCAATCACTTCCCAGAAAATGTGGATACACCCTCTCCCGTACCGAAGTGACTTCCCCTCCAGTCACCAGCTGACATCTGTAAAGCGAGTCTGCCAGCGTGTCTTCTATCATGCTCTCAATCACTTCTAGGAAAATTCAGAGACACCCTCTCCCATGCCAAAGTGACTTCCCTTCCCGTCGCCAGCCGACACCTATAAAGCAAGGGATGACTCGGCTCTTAGCTCGCACTTCACCCCTGCCTCCCTATGCTTGGCGAGAAGTGACACATTTATCCCCATGACGGAGATATATGCAGGTAGACTCCAAACCTCAAAAAGAGTGGAGCTCAATCTAGATGAGGGGAGCGGCTCTCTATCTCTAAGGCTGGCTCTCTCTCTCTCTCTCTCTCTCTCTCTCTCTCTCTCTCTCTCCTCTCTCTCTCTCTCTCTCTCTCTCTCTCTCTCTCTCTCTCTCTCTTTCTCTCTCTCTCTCTCTCTCTAAGAAAGAAAAGAACACACAGTTCTTCATCTACAAAGAGGAACAAACACAAAACCTCTGTAACGGAATATTGCCACCTAAAGAACCATACTGGTTCCTGACATTCTCCTTTCCCACTCGAGTTACACTAACTTGACCATCGGAGGAACCACGAGGGAACCAGTCTCCACCTCTCACAGGTTCTTCTTGTCTGTGCAGCATGGACTTCTGCCCCCCATTCAAGAACCAGGCATAAAGTTGGAGAAAGAAGCGTCCCCTTCATTAATCTCCTCTACCTCATCGCGACGAGGACCCAGGAGCAACCGATCTAGTTCCAGATCATAACCGATCCTATCCCGGATCCGATTGACTGTTTTATCCTAACCATTAACAAACGCTATCGCCCCATCCCCAAACAACAAGCTTCCTTTGCCATTGTCGATATGTGTCTCTTTGGGAGTGCAGATGCTTATTATGGTGACCTCCACACACACGACGAGCGCCTGGTGGCTTCAATTGTTTTTAGCAAGGTCCTTTGCATAGTGAAGTACAGTGCAACTGGCATAGCAACTCCAAACCATGTAGCAGCTTATGTTAGGGCGCAGGTCCAGGAGTTTGGCAACCTGGAAATTGGCACTAAGCATGTCAACACCGCAAGAGGGGAACACTCCAAGGCTTCAATTGTTGCTTGTTTTCCCAAGCTCTAGTATCTTCGCCACATAAATGTCTTGACAATCGTTGAGGGATGGTGCACTGAATGAACATATGTTTGTATACTTCTCCAAGAACTCCTCGTCGTGGAAAAAGTATCATTTTTAGTCATCGTTCTTTTGCTGCAACATCAATTATTATCATATCTTAGCAAGATCGATGAAGTTATTAAGATAAGGTCAAGTAATCTCAAGAGACAGAGGAAGAAAAGGACACACAAATGCGATCAAACTTGTTCTTCAAATCAATCTTGTCCTCACTATTAACCCGTAAGTAGACATCAGTGAAATCGTTCTACTCAATAATATTAGGAGGTTGCATAGTTCCAGTGGTTATGATTGTTGCTATCTTATAAGCTATTTGTGCCTTTTGGATGTTTTCAACGCTCTCCATTGCCAATTATGCATCCATTTTCAAGTATGTTTTTCCTTTTGCTGCAATACTTGGGTAGGCTAATCTCTTCTTGATGAAGCTGTATCACTAATCTCAAGAAGAGTGGAGCAATCTTTAAATATTAACTCCTTAGATACATATTAGTATCACTTTGTTTATAAAAAACTATGAGGTGCATGCTTCTATACATTTATTTTTCCTGTTAATTACTTTTATTAAAAGAAACCCCCAGTTAGTAGAAAGCAAAGAATTAAACAAACATTAAAATTCAAATGCAGAGAGATATTAATTTTATTATCTTTCTAATATATTATAAAAATTAAGGGAAAGGAGATGGGATCTCGGATCTCCAGACTATATTCTAGATCACTCCTCCCTTTCAAAATAAAAATGCAGAGGACCTTGTCATTGCTTTTTCTTAAACTCCAAGTCTCTCTTTCTTTCCAATTTATCTAAGTCTTTACTCTATCTATTTCACTATCTTCTTGTTGTTCTCCCTCTTTGTTTAATGATAGGAATGCCTGTTTATAGGAAAGGCCAAGGGAAGTTGTTGTCAGGTGTTGAAAAATGATTGGTAGGGGAGTTATGATAACTTCCTTATCGAAACTTCCTTATCAAAATTGATGCATGTATTTATCATAACGAATATTTTTTTTGATTTTCACTTCTCATGTATTTATCCTCTTATCTTTTGTGTTTCTTAAAGTAAGTGTTATGAGGAGCCTATATACCTTCAAGCTGAAATTAGGTTTGTATGAGAGTGAGTTTCCCTAAGTTAGATTTTATTGCCAAAGGTTATGATCACATGATACCACCAATGTATTGAAATTGACATGCATCTTCAAGTTTGAGAATTTAATCCATATGAAGGGATGAGGCATGTGTCTTTGTGTTGGATTAATAGATGGTGCTTGCACTCTCAGATTTACATGAGGTCCTATCATCCTCACATTGGTTTTGATTTATATGAGGTACTATCCCTCGCATTGGTTTTGATTTATATGAGATACTATCATCCTCATAATAGGTTTCATTGATAACTTGTTGAGCTCATCAAATTTGATAGCTATAAGGGGAAGACGTGTCTCTCTGAATTAATAACTATAGAGAGCATGCCTTCAAGTTAACTTGTTTATGAGTTGTAGGTATCCTCATGCTAAATTCACTTTTAAAGCTTATCAAAAGGTAACCCTTTAATTAATTAAGCATGTGGCTTGTTGAGATATAAAAAATTTTGTGCATCTACAAATTGCCCTCTTGGGCTTACATGCTCGGTGTTTTATTTCTAACCGAGTGCATGAGTCCAAGGTATTATTATTTTTAACCCATACTATATATCGGATTTTTTTAAAAAAATTGTTAGGAAGGCATTCATCAACCGTATATTTTAGCAGAAATTATCTCTTAGCCTCTTTTTTAAGGATACATATGAGCTCTATTTTTTTCTTTAGCTACATGTGTTATTGTAGAGATATTTTTATGCTAGTTTGCTTTTAAAAAAATTGTAAGGCTTTAGTTCACTTAATTCAAATATGATGAGTCCTTGTTTAATTCAAATTACTAAATTAGTAGGAGATAGATTCCAATTTAAAAGGGATATCAATAAATTTTAAGATAGAATCAAAATAGAATTTAAAAAGAAAATCTAATCCTAACACAGTTAGGCTTTACGTAGCTACATATATACACCCCTTTTACTTGGTGCAGTGTAAGATCGCTTGAAGAAATCCATAGGTAAACATCTCTCTTTTTTTTACCTTCTTTTTTTCTTTTTCTTTTCATTCTACATGACGTTCTTGCTCTCTCGGTTTTTTTTTTCCAATCTTGTGACTTCTTGTGCTCTTCTCTTGGTCCCCTTTTTTTTTGGAGCAGCCTATGCCTGCTAGTGCCCTCTCTCCAATCTTTTTTTGTTTTCTGTGTGCCTGCTAGCCCTTTCTCCATCCTTTTGTTTGTTTGTTTTTTGTCTTTTTTGTTTTTTTTGTTTTTTTTTTGCTCTTTTTGTCTGTTTCTTCTTTCTCATATATCTGTGCATGTCCTTTTTTTGTTTTTTAATACCTGATAAAAATGTGTCCTCTGCTAAGAGCCTTGATACTTTTAAGATTATAGAGAGCCTTATACTTCTTGCAACTCTTCTAATGAAGATGAGACTCAATTTAAAACAAATAATAGACTTTTAACCCATGAGGATATATCAAAACAAAACACTCCAATTTAACATAACCAAATTATGATTGTTCCCCAGATGAACAATGCGGCGAGTGGAAGTACTAATTCAGTTGAGCAAGATACTCAAGTTTTTTAGAGGAATTCAAAGAACAAGTCTATGTGTTATATATCCATCCCCTAGAGTTGAGCATCTCCCAAAGCACAAAATTTATCACATCAAGAACAGATATGAGTTTTCAGAATTACAACATCAAGTATGTTCTATTCATGTACTTTTGATGATAGCTGATTAAAAAATAATCTGATGAGGCTCCCAATGCATAGAATTTATCACATTAAGAACAGAGACAAGATTTTAGAATTACAACATCAAGTCTGCTCTATTCATGTACATTTGATGATTGTTAATGCTAGTGATGATACAACTGATAAAGGACCAATTGATCCTTCTGTGAGCTCAGTTGTAGAACTACTACTCATTTTTGTTAAAGAATTTAATAAACAAAAGCCTTGGGTCCTTTTCGAGCAAGACTTTGAGGGTTTTATCAAATTAATAGAAAATAAAATTGCTTTGTGCAGAGCCCTTAGTAACTCGAGTGGCAAGTTTAGGAAATTATTTGAGAAAATTATTGTAGTTGCCATAAAGTATTATGCACTCCAACAAGTGTTGATCTCCAAGCCTGAAAGTATCAATATGGTATCTTCTCTAGAATTTTCAAAATCATTGGAAAGTTCTCTCTTATATAGAGAAGTCTTTGCCTGCTCATAAGGTGGCTCTTAATCAAAACCAATCATGCAAAGATGATCTGAATCAAAAGATTCTAAAGTGGAGAAAGAAGATTCAGAATTTTGATAAGAATATTGAGTTGGCAAAAATAGAATTAAAAACAATTGACATAACAGAATCATATTTGAAAAAGGCTTTGGATAAACAAGAAAAATTTATACAACTGCTTCATCAGGCACAAGCAACACAACAAAGATCTGCTAACATACAACATCTCAAAGCCGAATATGAAGCATGTTCGACTACCTTTAAAACTCTCCTAACAAACAAAGGTCTCCTATAATAAATCATTATTTTTTCAAATAGACCTTATTTATTTATATTGGAAATTAGACATTTTATTTCATAGCAAATAGATATTGAGTATAAACAATGTTGCAAGATTTCGTACTTGCATTTGTTACATTCACCTCTCCATAAAGAGGAAGTCATTACTGAGTACATAAGAGAATTTTGTTTTCACTGAACTTTGATGGAAAAGCCTATATGGCATCATATTTACTCATAGTTTATCCTCTTAAAGTTTGGAGAATATTAAAGATTTCTCTTTTAGAAATGAGGTGAGTGCACTGACACCAATTTGTATTTTTAGCTAGACTACACATAGGTCCACATTTGTTCTTCCTATAATTTTGTCTAGAAAAACTCAAATGACTTTTTGTTTAAATTGACAAATTAGAAATTGAGTCTACTTCTATGTAAAAGTAACTTTATTTGAATTGTAGCTCTTTGTAGAAAGTGATGACCTAAATACCAAGGGATGGTCAAAAAATAATTTTTTTCGAGTGCAGAAAGAAAATGTCATATTTTCTTACTTTGTATAGACCTCGCCTACCTTATAAGTTTACTCATATTTTATCCTCTTAGAATTTAAAGTTTCTCTTAGTCATACTCATAAAAGCTTGGAGTTTTTTTCAGTTTATACTATTAAAAGTTAGAGTATCTTACAGTTTATGCTCATAAAAGTTTGGTGTGTCTTTTAGATATAATATCATTTCAAAAATTTTGTATTTATTGGGGCAGAGGAGTAATTCCCATCAGGTGCAATTATTTTATAAGCCTGTTAGAGTAAACCTCTTGCATTATGAAAGGGCCTTCCCATTTTGGTTCAAACATACTCTTTGTTCTCGTTGTAATAATCATAGGAGGAACTACAACCAATACTAAATCACCAACCTTAAAGGATCTATGATGAACGTTTTTGTCAAAAGCTCATGAAATATGAGTTTGACACATCTTTAAAAATTATTTTGCTTTTAAGAATTTATCCTCTAAGCCATCCAATTCTTCTAGCTGAGCTTTTAATGCCTCATCCTATGAAATCCCTTCATAGATTGAAACTCTATAAGATGGAATTTACACCTCAAGTTTCAGTACAACCTCACCTCCGAATACCAATGTACAAGGCATTGACCTTGTAGGTGTTCGAATAGTCGTACGATATGCCTATAAACTCTCCTAAAGCCATTCGTGTTATTCTCGTTTATTATGAGAGACCACTTTCTTCAATAATTTACATAATGTCTTATTGAATGCCTCAGTTTTGCCATTAGCCGCTGCATTATAGGCTGATAAAAAGTGATGTTTATTATAAAATTTTGCACAAAGTCTTCTATTATGAGATATGATCTTAGCGGGCAAACAAAATCGATAAATTAAGTGAGTACGAACAAAATTTACCACATCTATGCCTCGTACATTCTTTAGAGAGATAGCTTCTGCCCATTTAGAAAAATAGTCAGTTGGAGCCAAGATGTAGCTATGTCCCTTAGATGATGGAGGATGAATAGGGCCTATGATGTCCATTCCTGACGCATCAAAAGGCCAAGATACATTAGTTGTATGGAGTGGTTCCTGGGGTTGATGTATAAAATCTACATGAATTTGACAAATATGACATTTCTTAGCAAATTATATTGCATCTTGAGTCATTGTAGGCCAATAATATCCCAAATGTTTGAGTTGATTGTGAAGCCTTCATTCTGATTAATGAGCTCCACGTACACTAGCATGTACTTCTTCGAAAGCTTTCATAACTTCATTTTCAGCTAAACATCAAAGATGCATATCATCACAAGGTCACCTAAAAATGATCCCCTCAATACAGGTATAGGATCATGATTTTTCGCTTATCTTTTAGAAAGCAAATATTATATGACATCTTGTGCATAAAGCACTAAAAAAATTGTGCACAAAGCATTAAAACATTGTCTCTGCATTTATTGTTCACATGTGAAATAGAAAATTATATGAACAACTCAAATATTAATGGCACAACTCAAAAGTTCGTGTCCGTGCAAATTGGTGCATTATGGGTGCTGGTTCCTATGGAGATGGCTACATCAGAGAACATTCCTTAATTAGCAACACACCCAGTGCCACAACCTAAACATTCTATTCACCTAATGCATATTAAAAATGATGATGTCTTTACACCTATGGCGGCTAAGACTATAAAAAATGCATGAGGAAATCACCCTCAGTCTAAGTTCCTATTGCTAATGTTCAGAAGCTTAATGCAAACATGAGAAGTGACCCTAGTATTGTCATCTGTGAGGGTCCTAAAGATACTCTTAACAACAAGGAGAAACCATCCACTTTTCATGTTGGAAAGGGTAAAGGAGTGATGGAAGAAGGCATAGATTCCTCTTCGGTTGAAATAAGGTACTATGTTGCTCAAATGCATTTCCCTCACATTGGATGCTCTCGAGACATGGATGCTTTTGGATCAAATTCTTATGATAGGGAGTTCCCTCCTCTTTAACTATCCAACCCTCAATAACCAAAAGGCCCTATCAAGAAGGAAAAATTTTTAAGAACCCCGAGTAGGGTAGTGTCTGCCCTAGTGCAACAAGTCCAAGTTAATAACCCCTTAAGGGAGACGTCGGAGCAATATTCCACAAGCCCCTCTTATGTCCACCTAGGGAGACCTAGAGTGAGAGCTCATCAAAATGATACTCTACGTTCTTGGTACTATCAATTCTGTTCGGGCAAACATGTAAGTTATGAATCTAAATATGTTTCAACCCTATACTCTCGAAGCCATGTGCTTAAGTCAAATGAAGATCATTGGGAACAAAAACAGTCTCCTCGGTATCATTCTGTGGAGCTAGCTCATTATGAGACTAGAGAATGACACTTCTTCAAACATCATATGCAGCATGTCATGCCTCAAAGAAATGAAAGGCAAGACACTCCTCTTTATGAACATTATGAAAGCACCCATCATCAACATCGGTATTATCAACAACCAACTCATCATTATGAAGCAGCATTGACCCTAGTAAGACATCATGTAGTAACACGACGATTGACAGCTAGGAATATCGATTACTCTTACAAGATAAGGCAGTCCAAGATGTCACTTCTAAAGATAGGGTTTGTTGGTTACTTGAGCACTTACGTGAAATCACAACAATGCCTAATTTAAGTAATCCTCCTCCTAGTCATGTCATGAATGTCATGTCTGTTAGTGTGGCTAGTTATGAAGATATGTGTTTTAAAAGGAGGTGTACTATTATACCGAATTATGGACCTATGGTAAGAAGTTAGTCTATGTCACGGTCTATATCTCTTAAAGTTGAAAATAATGATAATGAATCATCTGCTTCTTCTTATTCTTATACTCACTCTAATGATACCACTTGTAGTATAGAAAAAGAATATGAACCAAATCTATTAGGCGCAGAACTATTTTTAACAAGTAATGAAATGTTACTTGATGATAAATTGGTACAATCAAAGAGATCTACAACAGAAAGTAGAAGAAATTTCTTAACTTAGGGCACAAATCTTAGCAAATCCTTCTGCTTCAAATAATGCTTCAGATGTTCAGCAACACGCAACTGTAGTTTCACATGATATAGTATAAAGACTCATCACTGAAGGGGTGAGGACAAAATTAATGCAAAATTAGTATGTAATGAGACAAGGATATACAAAGTCTTATCATGCTGAGATTGACATAATTCCCTTCACTACAAATTATCGACAACATCAATTCACCAAATTTGATGGGCACATGAGCACATCGCTCATTTTCTAGCAGCATGCCAAGGTAACGCTTACAATGGGGCTCTCCTATTAAGATAGTTTGTTCAAACACTTTCCAAATCTATATTCACTTGATATAGCAAGCTCCTACCTGGATCAATAAGAAATTAGGAGCAGATGCAAGAAGCCTTATTACAATGCTTCTATAATAAAGGACTGTGGGTGTCACTGAATTAACTCGGACTAAACAAGTACATAATGAGAATGCATCTTATTTCAGTAACAGATGGAGAAACTTGAGTCTCCATTATCCTCAGCCCATCACAGAACGAGAGGTTGTAAGGATGTGCATGAACAATATTCTACTAGAAATGGAAGTTCACCTTCAAGGAGTGTGGCCTATGACTTTTGAAGAGTTTGTATCTAAATCAACTGATATAGAAAATTATCTCAATCAGTTAAATCATCACTCGGATAGAGGGAACCATAAATTCTTTGAACATGAGATAAACAAAGGAAAAAAGATTGCACCTGTGATAAGGGTAAGCATGTGATGGATTCATCTATGGCAACACAATATACAAAAATACAACCATTTTAGGCTAATGTCTAGGCAAGGAATTCAAAGTTTAATGGTGTTAGGAAGCTAAGAAGTCTAAAAGATAGACTTAAAAGGGAGTATATTTTTCCTAAAGAAGTAGTTGAGAATTTCTTTAAGGGATTGAGTGAGATGAAGCTTGTACAATTACCTGAACCTCGTTAGGTAAGTGAAAATGCTAAGAAGCACGATAACGGACGATATTGCAAATATCATCACATGCCAGGACATACTTTGGAAGAATGTTTTGTCTGTTAATATAAAATTTAAGAAATGATTGATGATGGAATCATTGATCCTACATTATTTAAAACTTTAAGAAAAGAAGACAATCTGCGAATATGGTGTCTATTAGTTAATGCGGCATAATTATGTACCAAAATTATAAGTGCACAATTGATCAAGTTATAGTATAAAAAGTTATCGATCCCACGAGGAATGTGATTTTAAGAGATTATTAGAATTGGTTCTTATGTTTTGTGCTTGACAAAAATAGGATTAAAGAATAAGTGTGATTGTGATGAGTGATTGTTGTGAATATATGCAAGAGACAATAAATTGAATTTTAGAGGAGAGAAAAAAGAATCAAAGAATAAATGAAATCACAAGGAAAGAAAGAAGAATGAATAAAATCAAGAAACAAAATCAAGAATGAAAAGAAAATTCAAGAAAGTCAAGATGGAGGATTCAATTAAGAAATGAGAAATCTAGAATTTCATCCACTAGCTAATCTCAATTACAAAATATAAACTATTCTCTTTTTATCATATTTCAACTTAGATTTATTAAGCATAGACTATCAAACCATTTAAGGAAAGTATAACCTATCAAATTATCATCTAAGGCAAAATAAAAATCATGATAAGAATAACAACAAGATAGTAGTCCTAGAATTCATAAGTATAACCTATCAAACCATTTAAGATAAGCATAGATTATCTAATTCTTCTTTTACCAATTAGTTCTCTAATTGATTATCCTAAACATGATCATTTTAAGTGTAAGAGAATAATTCATACAATATAAGGTAAATTAGACTAGTTTCATATAATTCTAAGATTACTACAAGAATTAATTTTACATCTTAAGAAATAAAAGTAAGAAGAAAAATAACTAATTACAAAAATAAAAAGAAAAGAAAAACCTAAACTATGAACAAGAAATAAATCTAACTACAAAGAATTAAAATCTAAAGTACAAAATAAATTACAAAAATTAAATGCAAGAAAATAAATCTACTCTACAAATTAAAGTGCAAAAAGAAATAAAAAGATAAGAAAATACATCTTCACTACAAGCATGAATGTAAATCTAACTAATAAGCAATAATAAAGAAATTACTAAAAAGAAATAAAAGGGAAAAAATAAAAGAAATGCAAACCTTCAAATTGCTCTTCATCTCCATCCTTATCATTCAACAAAGAGGAGAAAAAACAAATTTAAAGTGGAGAAAAATTATTATTATTAATTGCAACAAAAGTTACAATTTTTGGAAGGCCTTCTCAATTAAGAGTAGCCCTCCTCTCCAAAAGGAGTTTACAAAATTTTCACACCCTTAACCCCTCACTCTCTACCCCTATTTATAGTAAACATCAGTGAATGAGAGCCATTGGATTCAAATCTTATCCAAAACCAAAGTGAATGAGAGCCATTGGATCAAACTTGAGTCCCAAGACAAGCAAAATCAGTCATTGACTCGCGCTACAGTAAACTATCATCGATGCAGGCATCGATGCTGGTATCGATACCAGCATCGATGCCCACATCGATGCCGACATTGATACCAACATTGAAAATTGCCTATCTCGAGATAGGCAATTTTCATATATTATATGTTAAATTCCGCCTTTCGAATTAGGAGATATCGTCGTTTCTTTGTGACCAACCATTTTGAATATGATTTCTTTTCATATTGGATTTTTGATTTTCTCCGGCTTCTACAGGCTACTCGGCTTGATTCTGGGCTTTTGGATAATTTGGAAATTGATTTTCCAATGGGCTTCTTTTGGGCTTTGGTATTTTTTTCTTCATTTGGGCTTCAACACTTCATTGAATATTGAAAGAAATTGTTTGCTTTCATGGGCTTCATTTCTTCAATAAATCAAGGGCTTTTTGTTGAGAGATGAGAGTTTTGAGATTTATTCTTCATTAACCTATAATTAAAGATAAAAACAATTATTAGTAGTAAATTTATTCATATAAAATAGATAATGAGGGTATAAAATTGTAATAAAATGTGATTATCAAATACCCCCACACCTAAACTTTTTTTAGTCCTCTAGCAAAGAAAGAAAAAGAAAATCCTAACTCACTTTCGTAGGAATCACGGTTGTATTTAGCGCATACAACAAGCCTTTAAACCCCTAGGTTACCCTAGTGGACGAGTTGTAGTCTCGTGAGGGTTTGCAGTGAATATACCCAGTTAAATAAGTCAGTAAATAACTAATTTTCTTTGATATATTTAGACATTCTAATAGAAGCTAGTTAATAATCAAGAAAATATTTTTATATATAACTCCAATGTAAATTTCTTAGAAAATCATTTTTATTATAGCAATACAGAACCAAGTCAAATCTTAGAGATTTAATTTAAAAGTTTTGAAAAGAACATGCTAACTCTTTGTTTAAAATAACTTTTAAGTTTCTTGATCAAAAATTATTTTTCAAGACCATATATACAAAACAACAATATATATATATAAAAGGTTAGGGATATATATACATTTTTTTCTCTAATTCTTGGTGATTGTTTTCTATTTTAACGGGCTTTCTAAGTGACCATTTAACGAGTTTTGAGCCAATGAATCCCAACCTAATTGGGCTTAGGTCATTAAGTATAGAAATACTCCTTGGACTTAATTACTCAGTCAACTTGGGCTTTATAAGATAGAATCACCTTGAATTTAAGAGTTTTTTTTCTTTTTGGTGCCCATTTTTCGCACTCTTCTTTTATAAGGTTAGTTTTTTTTAATATATATATATATATGTATATATAGTCTAAAAAAAATTGTGTAAATCAAGATATCTTAAAAAAAATATTTTCAACTCTAAGTTAAGCATGCAAAAAATTCATTATTTTTAATTAAAAATCTAAGGTAAGACTTAAGTAAAGTATACTAGTTGAAAAATCATTTCTTAAGAATTTTATTTGGAGTTATCATAAAAGGTGAACTATAATTATTTTAACAAAAACTATGTTAAAAATGCAACAAAATGATAAAAATAAAGAGGAAAATATGTACTTCCCACCCCCACACCTAAATTTTGCATTGTCATCAATGCAAATTCGCTGATGCATAAAGTAAAGCAGATAACAATTGAAGAACTTACATTTGTTCGGTCGACAATGATGATACGGATCTGCAATTACTGTTAGTATGAGGATGAAGAAATCAAATAAGAGAATTTTTTTGTTTTCATTTTTTTTATTGTTAATTTTTTTATTTATATTTATTATTATTTTTTTACAAATAATGAGGTTCATGAATAACCAACACCTCTTCCTCTTCGATCGTAGAAAATTCTAAAAATGGTTTTAGACATTGACCATTAATTTTGAAAATGTCACCATTTTTAGGATTTTCTGTCTCGACAGCCCCATGTGAGAAAACTTGTTTTACAATAAATGGACCTGTCCATCGTGATCTTAATTTCCCAGAAAAAAGATGTAATTTTGAATTGTACAATAAAACTTTCTGTCCTGGAGAGAAATTTTATCGTAAAATTGATTTGTCATGAAAAATCTTGGTTTTCTCTATGTAAATTTTTGAGTTTATGTATGCATCATTTCGAATTTCTTCCAACGCATTTATTTGGAGTAGTCTGTTATTTCCTACTGAGTCTGAGTCAAAATTCAACTGTTTTTATCGCCCACATTGCTCGATGCTCCAACTCCACTGGTAGGTGACAAGCTTTCCCAAACACTAGTCTGTATGGTGACATCCCCAAATTGGCCTTGAAAGATATTCTATATGCCCAAAGAGCATCACATAATTTTACAGACCAATCTTTTCGGTTATGATTAACTGTTTTTTCTAAGATTTGTTTGATCTGCCTGTTTGTGACCTCTACTTGTTCACTGGTTTGGGGATAATAAGGAGTTGACAATTTATGTGTGATTGAATATTTCCTCATCAAAGCTTCAAAAGAACGGTTATAAAAATATGTATCGTTATCACTGATGATCGCTCGGGGTACTCCAAACCGTGTAAAAATGTTCTCTTTCAAAAACTTGACAACGACCTTGTTGTCATTAGTTTTGCAAGCTACCGCCTCAACCCATTTTGATATGTATTCAACGGCTACTAGAATGTAACCATTTCCAAAGGAATTTGGAAATGATCCCATGAAATCGATACCCCACAGATCAAAAAATTCAACAGATAAGATGGGTTGTAAAGGCGCCATATTTCTCCTAGTGACCTTCCCTAAAAGCTGACAGCGGTTACAGGCTTTGCAAAACTCATATGAATCCTTAAAAAGAGTGGGCTAGTATAGCCCAGATTGGAGCATTTTTTCAACTGTTTTTCTTAGGTCAAAGTGGCCCCCACATGCTTGCTCATGACAAAAGGATATAACACTCCTAGTTTCTTCAGTGGGAACACACCTCCTAAAGATCTGATCAGGACAGTATTTGAACAGATATGGATCATCCCAGTAAAAGTATTTTACTTGGGAGAGAAAACGGGATCTATCCTGTTTGGACCAATGAGAAGGGATCTGGTTCATGACTATGTAGTTCACAATGTCGGTAAACCATGGAACAGATTGGATTTCTAGAAGTTGTTCATCTGGAAAATGTTCATTGATTGGGACGATTGATGTTGGTGTATTTGGGAGTCGAGAGAGGTGATCTGCTACGAGGTTCTCTGTTCCCCTTTTGTCAAGAATTTGAATGTCAAACTCTTGAAGAAGGAGAATCCATCTAATGAGCCGTGCTTTAGCATCCGTTTTGGTCAAAAGATACTTTAGTGCGACATGATCTGTGAAAACTTTGATTAAGGAACCGATGAGGTAGGACCTAAATTTTTCTAAGGCAAAGACTACAGCTAAAAACACTTTTTCTGTGACGGAGTAATTTTATTAGGCATCATTCAGAGTCCTACTGACATAGTAGATCACATGCAGTTTTCCATCAAACCGTTATCCTAAAATAGCTCCAATCGCAGAATCAGATGCATCACACATCAGTTCAAAGGGTAAAGTCTAGTCTAGTGCATGAATGATAGGAGCTGTGGTTAGCTCCTTTTTTAGATATTCAAAAGCTTTGAGGCAGTCGGGAGAGAAGATAAATAATGTATCATTGGCTAAGAGATTGGTCAATGGTCTAGCAATTTTGCTGAAATCCGTGATGAAACATCGGTAAAAACCAGCATGACCAAGAAATGATCTGACATCTTTGACTGTTTTGGAAGGAGGGAGATTGGAAATGAGATCTACCTTAGCTTTGTCAACTTCGATTCCCCTATTGGAAACTACATGTCCTAAGACAATACATTGTTTGACCATGAAATGACATTTCTCCCAATTGAGAGTCAGATTTTTCTCCCTACACCGTTCTAGGACCAGTTTAAGATGATGCAAACATTAGGAAAATGTGTCACCAAAGATGGAAAAGTCGTCCATGAAAATTTCAAGAAATCGCTCTACCATGTAGGAAAAAATACTGATCATGCAACATTGGAATGTGATCGGTACGTTGCATAGGCCAAAAGGCATGCGTCGGTATGCGAATGTTCCATACGGGCAAGTGAAGGTGGTTTTCTCCTGATCTTCTGAAGCAATAGGGATTTGATTGTAACCTGAATATCCATCCAGGAAACAATAGAACTCGTGTCCTGCTAGACGCTCTAACATTTGGTCAATGAAAGGAAGAGGGAAGTGATCTTTCCGAGTGGCTAAGTTGAGTTTTCGGTAGTCAATGCAAACTCGCCATCCAGTTTGGATCCGAGTGGGAATCATCTCATTAGCCTCATTTTGGATCACGGTGATCCCAGATTTCTTTGGAACAACTTGGACTGGACTCACCCATGAACTATCAGAAATGGGATAAATGATCCCATGATCAAGACATTTCAGAATGTCCTTCCTAACAGCTTCTTTCATTACTGGGTTTAACCTACGTTGAGGATCTCTAGTAGGTTTGGCGTCATCTATCAAATGGATTCGGTGTTAAACAATGGTTTGACTAATCCCTTTGATATCAGCCATGGTCCATCCAATGGCTTCCCTATTCTCTCTTAAAATATCTAAGAGAGCTTCCTTTTGTCCGGTAGTCAAATTAGAAGAAATGATAACTGAGAAAGACTCGTTCTCCCCTAAGTAGGCATAGTCTAGATTTTCAGGTAGAGGTTTGAGCTCTAACTTAGGGGGTTCCTCCACAGATGGGCGAAGATGGACTCGGGGTTCTATCTCTAAAGGTTCTCGTTGCCAGCTAGCACTAGAAACATGATTGACCAGCAGATCTAACTCTAGTTCATCATCAGAAAACTCCTCAATCATTAAGTCAGATGTATTTGAATCAGACTCACACTCTCCCTCTTGTTGTTCTGATACGAGTTGCTGTGCGAGCACTCTTGATCGCGGAATTATCAAGAGTGGGTAAAGAAGAAAACGACAGAAGAACACAAGAGTTGAATTAGGGCGAAGGAAAATACCTTCTCTAGATTATGAGAATCAATTGGATTTTTACAAATCTCTCTCTCACAATCTCTCTAGATCAAAGAACAACCTCCCTGATCTCTTTTATGATTACAAACTGAGTTCTAAACCCTAGACAAGTCGTGTTTCTATTTATACTAAACAGAAATCCCAACTGGAGCAGGAAACAGACCCAGGCCCGGAACCGCTACGCGGTCGACCGCAGTGCCCAAGGCGGTCGACCGGTCAGAACGTCGAAATCTGGGAAATCGATTACAGGGTTTTCCGGTCGACCGCAGCGCCACCTTCGGTCGACCGCTCTCAGTCCCGAGACATAGTCTGGGTCTGTGCACTAAGCGGTCGACCGCCGCGACCAAGCCGGTCGACCGGCCAGAGCCCAACTGTAATTCCTGCAGTTTTGACGAATCCTTCGACTTCGTTGCTTCCAATGGCCTCTTCCACGACTCCTCTACTCTATTCTCAAGATACCATGAGAATCATCTATCCTCAAGCTCCCATGAGGATCGCTAAGCTCCCGAAGAGAAGATACACCCGTATCATGGGTCCCCCCTTTAGGAACTTGAAGTCCCATTCAAGTTAGAACTTCAGCTGAGGGAACTCGCGAGCCCCTCCTTCTCTGTTGAACCACTTAGCCTTGCTAGGGACCTGACCTTGACGTCCAATAAGAAACGACTCCTTCGTCCCCCGTCTCGTCGTGGTCATCTTCCGTTCCAAAATGCAATCTTCCTTCAGTGGCTCCTCTCTATCAAACCACAAGTCCTCAACATGCGGTAAGATCAACTTTTCATCACCTTCATTATCCAATAACGGAGGCTCAAACAACTTCAAGTACTCGGCATTGATCACCGAATACATGCCTAAGTAAGGTGGCAAATCTAAACGAAAAGCGTTGTCGCCAATCTGATCGAGAATCTGAAACGGACCATAACGAATAGGCTTCAACTTCTTCCCTTCTCCTTTGAGCCTCTCCTTACTCAATTTTAGCCATACCATATCGCCTTTACTAAAGTTACAAGGAACCCGATGCTGGTCATGCTTCGCCTTGTACTTAGCTTGTGATTTCTTCAATTGAGCTTCAACCGTGACATGAATGTTTGCAATCTTCTCGAGAAATCACTGAGCACGTTGTCTTTCACTCCCTTCCTTGCCGTCCACTGTGGCTTCACTTGAAAACACAAGATCGAACGGGCTCGACGGTAGAAACCCATAACAAGTCTCAAATGGTGACTTTCCGGAAGATCCATGAATCGCCCGATTGAGAGCAAACTACAAATATGGTAAACTCTCATCCCAAGTCTTAGGATGCCTGGAATTATACCCACGCAACATGTGCACCATAGTCCGGTTGACTACCTCCGTTTGTCCGTCTGTTTGTGGATGAAAGACCGTGCTCTTCTTCAATTTAGTGTCCATCAAACTCCATAAAGAATCCTAAAAATGTCCGAGAAAACGGCTATCCCGATCCGAAATAATCGAATTCGGCAACCCAAAGTGCTTCCACACATGCTCAAAGAACAATTGTGCTGCACCCGCTCCCGTCACGGTCTTCTTACAAGGAATCAATATCACCCCATAGAAATGCTCTCCCACGGCCTAGAAGGAACCGGTAATGGTAGGTACAATCCCCTCTTCCTGTTAGAAGGCTTCGAAATACAGCATAATTTACACCCCCCAACATACTTGGTCACATCATCAAGCATCCGTGGCCAAAACACATGTCGCCGTAGATTGAGAAGCGTTTTCTGAATGCCAAAATGCCCTTGCACACGCGAGGTATGTGCTTCCCGAATCCACTGCAACCTATCACCATCCTCCGGAATGCATAGTGATGTCCCACGATACAATAAGCCACCATCTCCAAGTGCATACTCCCCCCTTTGACCAGCCTTCGCCTGCTCAAATACACTACCGAAGTCTCTACTGGATGCATACAACTGAACATACTCAAAAGGAACCAAGGGCTGAATACGCGTCGCCACCAACAAAGACCTTATCGGTGGGCGAGATAACATATCGGCCAACTTGTTCGTCGCCCCCTTCTTGTACCTAATAATGATGTTGAAAGCCATCAAATAAGACATCCACTTCATGTGCCGTGCCTGCTGTAGCTTTGTCTGGGCATGCAAGAACTCCAACGGCTTATGATCCGAATGCACGACCACCTCCTTCCCTAACAAGTACACCCTCCAATGCTTAATTGCTTGATATAGTGCATAGAACTCCTTGTCGTAGGTTGGGTAGTTCGCAACAGCACCCGAAAACTTCTCAGAATAGTATTCCACCGGTTTCCCATCCTGAATCAACACCGCGCCCATCGCATAATTAGACGCGTCGGTCTCTACCTCGAAAGTCCGCTGCAAATTCGGCAATGCCAACACCGGTGCCTCCGAGATCTTTCTTTTTAGCAACTGAAAAGCCTCCTCATGCGTCCTTCCCCACTCAAACTGAACTTTAGCCTTTGTGAGGCCATGTAACGGTGCCGCATAAGTCGAAAAATGTCGAATGAACTTGCGCAAATACTGGCAAGCTCCCATGAAGCTCCTCACCTCAGTCACTGTCTTCGGCGTCGGCCACTTTGTGATCACCTCCACCTTGCCTGGATCTATCCTCCGCTGGCCCTTCCCTACGATGAAGCCGAGATACACCAACTCGTCCTTCCCGAACTCGCACTTTTTCCCGTTGAGCTTCAGCTGTCCGTCCTGCAACACTTCAAATACCTTCTCAACATGAACAAGATGCTCCTCCCAGGTCCTGCTGTACACCAAGATATCATCAAGGTAAACTATCACAAAATCCTCTATAAAAGGTCGCAACAAATCATTCATAAGCCTCATAAAGGTAGCCGGAGCATTGCACAATCCAAACGGCATCACCAACCACTCGAACAGGCCTTGCTTGGTCTTGAACGCAGTCTTCCAAGTGTCTTCCTCCCGAATCCTCACCTGATGGTAACCAGACTTCAAATCCAGCTTCGTGAAAAACCTCGCTCCCTCCAACTGGTCCATAAGATCATCGATCCGCGGTAATGGGTAGCGATTCTTGATTGTGATCTTGTTGAGTGCCCGATAATCTACGCACATGCGCCAACCTCCATCCTTTTTGGGCACCAACAACACTGGTGACCCGCAAGGCGAACAACTTGGCACAATCACTCCTGTCTCCAAGAGCTCCTGAACTTGCTTCTTGATCTCCTCGGACTCTAGTACTGATGTGCGGTATAGGCCTATGTTAGGTAAGGAACTCTCCCCTGTCAACATAATCTCATGCTCTACACCTCGACGTGGTGGTAGTCCCGTGATCTCCGAAAACAAGTCCGCATACTTGACCTTCAACCTGTCAAGATCTCCCTCCTGGCGCTTGCTCAAGGTAGACAAGCACATCCTACTCAGCTGCTCTTCATACGGCCGAATGAACAATAAAACGAACTTCCTGCCCGCATTCACCAACCTCTTAGCCTGAGTCACCGTCACCAAGCTCGTCTCCTGTGGAAGAGACGCCGAACGAAAAACGAATTGCTCGCCATCCTTGGTGAACGTATACTTTTGGGCTCGCCGATCATATACTGCGTATCTATCCCACAAATAAGGATTGCCCAAAATAACTTGGCAAACATCTAACGGAACCACGTCGCATGTGACCTCGTCAATATACGACTCGTGGAGTGCAAATCTGAATGAACACTGGTTCACTACACTCAATCCCGCCTCCTTCTGAATCCACCCTAATGGATAGGGCTTTGGATGCTTCACCGTCTTCAATCCCAGCTTCTGTACTAATGCCTCAGATATCAGATTTTTCTGACTCCCTGGATCTACAATAGCATCCACTAAGCTGGTCTTGACCTGCAATTTCAGAACAAAGAGCTGCTCCCTCGGGTCGTCATCTTCCTTGGTAGCCTGCTTCCCCGCCATAAGGTTGAGACTGCTATTGGGTTCGGTCATCCCGGGAACCTCCTTCGGACCCTGTGCTATCACGTACGCCTTCTTCTCCTCCTTCTTCTTCAATCCTTTTGGCTTCAGATGAGGATACTTATCCCAGCAACGATCAGCCACATGCCCTGTCTGCTTGCAGTGATTGCATGTCAATCCTGCTTTCCCCGAGTCAACCTTCTTCTTCTCATCCTTAGACTGAGAGCCACCCGTCTTGCTCCCCGATGGTTTGGAATCCCCCTTTGTCTCATTGCCCTTCTTCTGCCTGCCCTCAATGGCAATGGCCTTCACGCTCGCCTCTGCGATTGTCTCCACTGAAAACAGCTTCATCTCCTTCCGGATGTAATCATTCAGACCCGCCATGTACTTCATGAAGATGGGATACTCGTCTGTTGCGATGTTTAGAACCATCGCCTGCTGCTGGAACTCCGTCGTATACTCCTGAACGGTCTGATTAAACTTTTGGCGCAAGCCATACCACTTGTACCAACGCTCCTCAAGGAACCCTACTGGATAGAACTGTTTACGAAGTAGTTCCTTGAACTTGTTCCACGACGCCGCTTTCCTCTCCTGTTTGCAATAGGATTTCCACCACGTCAAAGCGTGCCCGGAAAGCTTCAATGTCGCGAACACTATCTTCTCCTTGGACGAATATCCGTAGAGAGTGAAGTACATCTCCATACGTTCGATCCAATCATCAAGCTTCTCCACGTTGATACTCCCATCATAAACAGGAATCTCAACCTTGAAGTCAATCTTCAGATTTTGGTAATTGTTCTTACCCCTTTGATGTCCAGCAGTCTTGACAATCTCAGTCTCCCCCTCTGAATCAGATTCCTCGTGTTCCTCGTCGGATTCGACGAGTTTCTTCTTGCCCTTCGAAGAAGATTCCTCCTTTTTGTCACCTCCGTTGATTAGACCCACGAGTTGGGTAAGAGTCGTCCCGATCGTCTCAATCTGTCTCTCCATGGCATCAAGTCTCGCTGAATTATCTGCTTCAGTCATCTTCTCCTTCCTTAATTTCTGGACTCCCTCCAAAGAAATAAGGATCTCGCCAAGCTTCTTGTATTGTGAGCGAGTAAGGACCATACACAGGTTCCCCCTTCACAGGATCTAGGTGCTCTGATACCAACTTGATACGAGTTGCCGTGCGAGCACTCTTGATCGCGGAATTATCAAGAGTGGGTAAAGAAGAAGAACGACAGAAGAACACAAGAGTTGAATTAGGGCGAAGGAAAATACCTTCTCTAGATTATGAGAATCAATTGGATTTTACAAATCTCTCTCTCACAATCTCTCTAGATCAAAGAACAACCTCCCTGATCTCTTTTCTGATTACAAACTGAGTTCTAAACCCTAGAAAAGTCGTGTTTCTATTTATACTAAACAGAAATCCCAACTGGAGCAGGAAACAGACCCAGGCCCGGATCCGCGACGCGGTCGACCGCAGTGCCCAAGTCGGTCGACCGGTCAGAACGACGAAATCTGGAAAATCGATTACAGGGTTCTCCGGTCGACCGCAGTGCCACCATCGGTCGACCGATCTCAGTCCCGAGACACAGTTGGGGTCCGTGCACGATGCGGTCGACCGCCGTGACCACGCCGGTCGACCGGACAGAGCCCAACTGTAATTTCTGCAGTTTTGATGAATCCTTTCGACTTCGTTGCTTCCAATGGCCTCGTCCACGACTCCTCTACTCTATTCTCAAGATACCATGAGAATCATCTATCCTCAAGCTCCCATGAGGATCGCTAAGCTCCCAAAGAGAAGATACACCCGTATCA
>NC_033802.1:40068548-40101034 GCF_001876935.1 Asparagus officinalis | reverse complement strand
GGTCCACCACAACGTACAAATAGTCATGCCCGCGCTTCGTAGTTGGCAACCCTCCTAGAAAATCCATAGAAATGCTCTCCCGCGGCCTAGAAGGAACCGGTAATGGTAGGTACAATCCCCTCTTTCTGTTAGAAGGCTTCGAAATACAACATAACTTACACCCTCCAACATACTTGGTCACATCATCAAGCATCCGTGGCCAAAACACATGTCGCCGTAGATTGAGAAGCGTTTTCTGAATGCCAAAATGCCCTTGCACACGCGAGGTATGTGCTTCCCGAATCCACTGCAACCTATCACCATCCTCCGGAATGCATAGTGATGCCCCACGATACAATAAGCCATCATCTCCAAGTGCATACTCCCCCCTTCGACCAGCCTTCGCCTGCTCAAACACACTACCGAAGTCTCTACTGGATGCATACAACTGAACATACTCAAAAGGAACCAAGGGCTGAATACGCGTCGCCACCAACAACGACCTTATCGGTGGGCGAGATAACATATCGGCCAACTTGTTCGTCGCCCCCTTCTTGTACCTAATAATGATGTTGAAAGCCATCAAATAAGACATCCACTTCATGTGCCGCGCCTGCTGTAGCTTCGTCTGGGCATGTAAGAACTCCAACGGCTTATGATCCGAATGCACGACCACCTCCTTCCCTAACAAGTACACCCTCCAATGCTTAATTGCTTGATATAGCGCATAGAACTCCTTGTCGTAGGTTGGGTAGTTCGCAACAGCACCCGAAAACTTTTCAGAATGGTATTCCACCGGTTTCCCATCCTGAGTCAACACCGCGCCCATCGCATAATTAGACGCGTCGGTCTCTACCTCGAAAGTCCGCTGCAAATTCGGCAACGCCAACACTGGTGCCTCCGAGATCTTCCTTTTTAGCAACTGAAAAGCCTCCTCATGCGTCTTTCCCCACTCAAACTGAACTTTAGCCTTTGTGAGGCCATGTAACGGTGCCGCATAAGTCGAAAAATGTCGAATGAACTTGCGCAAATACTGGCAAGCTCCCATGAAGCTCCTCACCTCAGTCACTGTCTTCGGCGTCGGCCACTTTGTGATCACCTCCACCTTGCCTGGATCTATCCTCCGCTGGCCCTTCCCTACGATGAAGCCGAGATATACCAACTCGTCCTTCCCGAACTCGCACTTTTTCCCGTTGAGCTTCAGCTGTCCGTCCTGCAACACTTCAAATACCTTCTCAACATGAACGAGATGCTCCTCCCAAGTCCTGCTGTACACCAAGATATCATTAAGGTAAACTATCACAAAATCCTCTATAAAGGGTCGCAACAAATCATTCATAAGCCTCATAAAGGTAGCCGGAGCATTGCACAGTCCAAACGGCATCACCAACCACTCGAACAGGCCTTGCTTGGTCTTGAACGCAGTCTTCCAAGTGTCTTCCTCCCGAATCCTCACCTGATGGTAACCAGACTTCAAATCCAGCTTCGTGAAAAACCTCGCTCCCTCCAACTGGTCCATAAGATCATCGATCCGCGGTAATGGGTAGCGATTCTTGATTGTGATCTTGTTGAGTGCCCGATAATCTACGCACATGCGCCAACCTCCATCCTTTTTGGGCACCAACAACACTGGTGACCCGCAAGGCGAACAACTTGGCACAATCACTCCTGTCTCCAAGAGCTCCTGAACTTGCTTCTTGATCTCCTCGGACTCTAGTACTGATGTGCGGTATAGGCCTATGTTAGGTAAGGAACTCTCCCCTGTCAACATAATCTCATGCTCTACACCTCGACGTGGTGGTAGTCCCGTGATCTCCGAAAACAAGTCCGCATACTTTGCTTTTAACCTTTCAAGATCTCCCTCCTGAAGCTTGCTCAAGGCGGACAAGCACATCCCACTCAGCTTCTCTTCATACGGTCGAATGAACAATAAAACGAACTTCCTGCCCGCATTCACCAACCTCTTAGCCTGAGTCACTGTCACCAAGCTCGTCTCCTGTGGAAGAGACGCCGAACGAAAAACGAATTGCTCGCCATCCTTGGTGAACGTATACTTTTGGGCTCGCCGATCATATACTGCGTATCTATCCCACAAATAAGGATTGCCCAAAATAACTTGGCAAACATCTAACGGAACCACGTCGCATGTGACCTCGTCAATATACGACTCGTGGAGTGCAAATCTGAATGAACACTGGTTCACTACACTCAATCCCGCCTCCTTCTGAATCCACCCTAATGGATAGGGCTTTGGATGCTTCACCGTCTTCAATCCCAGCTTCTGTACTAATGCCTCAGATATCAGATTTTTCTGACTCCCTGGATCTACAATAGCATCCACTAAGCTGGTCTTGACCTGCAATTTCAGAACAAAGAGCTGCTCCCTCGGGTCGTCATCTTCCTTGGTAGCCTGCTTCCCCGCCATAAGGTTGAGACTGCTATTGGGTTCGGTCATCCCGGGAACCTCCTTCGGACCCTGTGCTATCACGTACGCCTTCTTCTCCTCCTTCTTCTTCAATCCTTTAGGCTTCAGATGAGGATACTTATCCCAGCAACGATCGGCCACATGCCCTGTCTGCTTGCAGTGATTGCATGTCAATCCTGCTTTCCCCGAGTCAACCTTCTTCTTCTCATCCTTAGACTGAGAGCCACCCGTCTTGCTCCCCGATGGTTTGGAATCCCCCTTTGTCTCATTGCCCTTCTTCTGCCTGCCCTCAATGGCAATGGCCTTCACGCTCGCCTCTGCGATTGTCTCCACTGAAAACAGCTTCATCTCCTTCCGGATGTAATCATTCAGACCCGCCATGTACTTCATGAAGATGGGATACTCGTCTGTTGCGATGTTTAGAACCATCGCCTGCTGTTGGAACTCCGTCGTATACTCCTGAACGGTCTGATTAAACTTTTGGCGCAAGCCATACCACTTGTACCAACGCTCCTCAAGGAACCCTACTGGATAGAACTGTTTACGAAGTAGTTCCTTGAACTTGTTCCACGACGCCGCTTTCCTCTCCTGTTTGCAATAGGATTTCCACCACGTCAACGCGTGCCCGGAAAGCTTCAGTGTCGCGAACACTATCTTCTCCTTGGACGAATATCCGTAGAGAGTGAAGTACATCTCCATACGTTCGATCCAATCATCAAGCTTCTCCACGTTGATACTCCCATCATAAACAGGAATCTCAACCTTGAAGTCAATCTTCAGATTTTGGTAATTGTTCTTACTCCTTTGATGTCCGGCAGTCTTGACAATCTCAGTCTCCCCCTCTGAATCAGATTCCTCGTGTTCCTCGTCGGATTCGACGAGTTTCTTCTTGCCCTTCGAAGAAGATTCCTCCTTTTTGTCACCTCCGTTGATTAGACCCACGAGTTGGGTAAGAGTCGTCCCGATCGTCTCAATCTGTCTCTCCATGGCATCAAGTCTCGCTGAATTATCTGCTTCAGTCATCTTCTCCTTCCTTAATTTCTGGACTCTCTCCAAAGAAATAAGGATCTCGCCAAGCTTCTTGTACTGTGAGCGAGTAAGGACCATACACAGGTTCCCCCTTCACAGGATCTAGGTTCTCTGATACCAACTTGATACGAGTTGCCGTGCGAGCACTCTTGATCGCGGAATTATCAAGAGTGGGTAAAGAAGAAGAACGACAGAAGAACACAAGAGTTGAATTAGGGCGAAGGAAAATACCTTCTCTAGATTATGAGAATCAATTGGATTTTACAAATCTCTCTCTCACAATCTCTCTAGATCAAAGAACAACCTCCCTGATCTCTTTTCTGATTACAAACTGAGTTCTAAACCCTAGAAAAGTCGTGTTTCTATTTATACTAAACAGAAATCCCAACTGGAGCAGGAAACAGACCCAGGCCCGGATCCGCGACGCGGTCGACCGCAGTGCCCAAGTCGGTCGACCGGTCAGAACGACGAAATCTGGAAAATCGATTACAGGGTTCTCCGGTCGACCGCAGTGCCACCATCGGTCGACCGATCTCAGTCCCGAGACACAGTTGGGGTCCGTGCACGATGCGGTCGACCGCCGTGACCACGCCGGTCGACCGGACAGAGTCCAACTGTAATTTCTGCAGTTTTGATGAATCCTTTCGACTTCGTTGCTTCCAATGGCCTCGTCCACGACTCCTCTACTCTATTCTCAAGATACCATGAGAATCATCTATCCTCAAGCTCCCATGAGGATCGCTAAGCTCCCGAAGAGAAGATACACCCGTATCATGGGTCCCCCCTTTAGGAACTTGAAGTCCCATTCAAGTTAGAACTTCAGCTGAGGGAACTCGCGAGCCCCTCCTTCTCTGTTGAACCACTTGGCCTTGCTAGGTACCTGACCTTGACGTCCAATGAGAAACGACTCCTTCGTCCCCCGCCTCGTCGTGGTCGTCTTCCGTTCCAAAATGCAATCTTCTTTCAGTGGCTCCTCTCTATCAAACCACAAGTCTTCAACATGCGGTAAGATCAACTTGTCATCACCTTCATCATCCAATAACGGAGGTTCAAACAACTTCAAGTACTCGGCATTGATCACCGAATACATGCCTAAGTAAGGTGGTAAATCTAAACGAAAAGCGTTGTCACCAATCTGATCGATAATCCGAAACGGACCATAACGAATAGGCTTCAACTTCTTCCCTTCTCCTTTGAGCCTCTCCTTACTCAATTTTAGCCATACCATATCGCCTTTACCAAAGTTACAAGGAACCCGATGTTGATCATGCTTCGCCTTGTACTTAGCTTGCGATTTCTTCAATTGAGCTTCAACCGTGGCATGAATATTTGCAATCTTCTCAAGAAATCGCTGAGCACGTTGTCTCTCACTCCCCTCCTTGCCGTCCACTGTGGCTTCACTTGAAAACACAAGATCGAACGGGCTCGGCGGTAAAAATCCATAACAAGTCTCAAACGGTGACTTCCCTGAAGATCCATGAATCGCCCGATTGAAAGCAAACTGCAAATATGGTAAACTCTCATCCCAAGTCTTAGGATGCCTAGAATTATACCCCCGCAACATGTGCACCATAGTCCGGTTGACTACCTCCGTTTGTCCGTCTGTTTGTGGGTGAAATGCCGTGCTCTTCTTCAATTTGGTGTCCATCAAACTCCACAAAGAATCCCAAAAATGCCCGAGAAAACGGCTATCCCGATCCGAAATAATCGAACTTGGCAACCCAAAGTGCTTCCACACATGCTCAAAGAATAATTGTGCTGCACCCGCTCCCGTCACGGTCTTCTTACAAGGAATCAATATCACCATCTTGCTGAACCAGTCCACCACAACGTACAAATAGTCATGCCCGCGCTTCGTAGTCGGCAACCCTCCTAGAAAATCCATAGAAATGCTCTCCCACGGCCTAGAAGGAACCGGTAATGGTAGGTACAATCCCCTCTTTCTGTTAGAAGGCTTCGAAATACAACATAACTTACACCCTCCAACATACTTGGTCACATCATCAAGCATCCGTGGCCAAAACACATGTCGCCGTAGATTGAGAAGCGTTTTCTGAATGCCAAAATGCCCTTGCACACGCGAGGTATGTGCTTCCCGAATCCACTGCAACCTATCACCATCCTCCGGAATGCATAGTGATGCCCCACGATACAATAAGCCATCATCTCCAAGTGCATACTCCCCCCTTCGACCAGCCTTCGCCTGCTCAAACACACTACCGAAGTCTCTACTGGATGCATACAACTGAACATACTCAAAAGGAACCAAGGGCTGAATACGCGTCGCCACCAACAACGACCTTATCGGTGGGCGAGATAACATATCGGCCAACTTGTTCGTCGCCCCCTTCTTGTACCTAATAATGATGTTGAAAGCCATCAAATAAGACATCCACTTCATGTGCCGCGCCTGCTGTAGCTTCGTCTGGGCATGTAAGAACTCCAACGGCTTATGATCCGAATGCACGACCACCTCCTTCCCTAACAAGTACACCCTCCAATGCTTAATTGCTTGATATAGTGCATAGAACTCCTTGTCGTAGGTTGGGTAGTTCGCAATAGCACCCGAAAACTTCTCAGAATGGTATTCCACCGGTTTCCCATCCTGAATCAACACCGCGCCCATCGCATAATTAGACGCGTCGGTCTCTACCTCGAAAGTCCGCTGCAAATTCGGCAATGCCAACACCGGTGCCTCCGAGATCTTTCTTTTTAGCAACTGAAAAGCCTCCTCATGCGTCTTTCCCCACTCAAACTGAACTTTAGCCTTTGTGAGGCCATGTAACGGTGCCGCATAAGTCGAAAAATGTCGAATGAACTTGCGCAAATACTGGCAAGCCCCCATGAAGCTCCTCACCTCAGTCACTGTCTTCGGCGTCGGCCACTTTGTGATCACCTCCACCTTGCCTGGATCTATCCTCCGCTGGCCCTTCCCTACGATGAAGCCGAGATACACCAACTCGTCCTTCCCGAACTCGCACTTTTTCCCGTTGAGCTTCAGCTGTCCGTCCTGCAACACTTCAAATACCTTCTCAACATGAACAAGATGCTCCTCCCAGGTCCTGCTGTACACCAAGATATCATCAAGGTAAACTATCACAAAATCCTCTATAAATGGTCGCAACAAATCATTCATAAGCCTCATAAAGGTAGCCGGAGCATTGCACAATCCAAACGGCATCACCAACCACTCGAACAGGCCTTGCTTGGTCTTGAACGCAGTCTTCCAAGTGTCTTCCTCCCGAATCCTCACCTGATGGTAACCAGACTTCAAATCCAGCTTCGTGAAAAACCTCGCTCCCTCCAACTGGTCCATAAGATCATCGATCCGCGGTAATGGGTAGCGATTCTTGATTGTGATCTTGTTGAGTGCCCGATAATCTACGCACATGCGCCAGCCTCCATCCTTTTTGGGCACCAACAACACTGGTGACCCGCAAGGTGAACAACTCGGCATAATCACTCCCACCTCCAAGAGCTCCTGAACCTGCTTCTTGATCTCCTCGGACTCCAGTACTGATGTGCGGTATAGGCCTATGTTAGGTAAGGAACTCTCCCCGGTCAACATAATCTCATGCTCTACACCTCTACGCGGTGGTAGCCCCGTGATCTCCGAAAATAAGTCCGCATACTTGGCCTTTAACCTTTCAAGATCTCCCTCCTGAAGCTTGCTCAAGGCGGACAAGCACATCCTACTCAGCTGCTCTTCATACGGCCGAATGAATAATAAAACGAACTTCCTGCCCGCGTTCACCAACCTCTTAGCCTGAGTCACTGTCACCAAGCTCGTCTCCTGTGGAAGAGACGCCGAACGAAAAACGAATTGCTCGCCATCCTTGGTGAACGTATACTTTTGGGCTCGCCGATCATATACTGCGTATCTATCCCACAAATAAGGATTGCCCAAAATAACTTGGCAAACATCTAACGGAACCACGTCGCATGTGACCTCGTCAATATACGACTCGTGGAGTGCAAATCTGAATGAACACTGGTTCACCACACTCAATCCCGCCTCCTTCTGAATCCACCCTAATGGATAGGGCTTCGGATGCTTCACCGTCTTCAATCCCAGCTTCTGTACTAATGCCTCAGATATCAGATTTTTCTGACTCCCTGGATCTACAATAGCATCCACTAAGCTGTTCTTGACCTGCAATTTCAGAACAAAGAGCTGCTCCCTCGAGTCGTCATCTTCTTTGGTGGCCTGTTTTCCCGCCATAAGGTTGAGACTGCTATTGGGTTCGGTCATCCCGGGAACCTCCTTCGGACCCTGTGCTATTACGTACGCCTTCTTCTCCTCCTTCTTCTTCAACCCTTTTGGCTTCAGATGAGGATACTTATCCCAGCAACGATCAGCCACATGTCCTGTCTGCTTGCAGTGATTGCATGTCAATCCTGCTTTCCCCGAGTCAACCTTCTTCTTCTCATCCTTAGACTGAGAGCCACCCGTCTTGCTCCCCGATGGTTTGGAATCCCCCTTTGTCTCATTGCCCTTCTTCGGCCTGCCCTCAATGGCAATGGCCTTCACGCTCGCCTCTGCGATTGTCTCCACTGAAAACAGCTTCATCTCCTTCCGAATGTAATCATTCAGACCCGCCATGTACTTCATGAAGATGGGGTACTCGGACGTTGCGATGTTTAGGACCATCGCCTGTTGCTGGAACTCCGTCGTGTACTCTTGAACGGTCTGATTAAACTTCTGGCGTAAGCCGTACCACTTGTACCAACGCTCCTCAAGGAACCCCACTGGATAGAACTGTTTTCGTAGTAGCTCCTTGAACTTGTTCCACAATGCCGCTTTCTTCTCCTATTTGCAATAGGATTTCCACCACGTCAAAGCGTGCCCAGAAAGCTTCAATGTCGCGAACGCTATCTTCTCCTTGGACGAATATCCGTAGAGAGTGAAGTACATCCTCCATACGTTCGATCCAATCATCCAGCTTCTCCACGTTGATACTCCCATCATAAACAGGAATCTCAACCTTGAAGTCAATCTTCAGATTTTGGTAGTTGTTCTTACCCCCTTGATGTCCAACGGTCTTGACAATCTCAGTCTCCCCCTCTGAATCAGATTCCTCGTGCTCTTCGTCGGATTCAACGAGTTTCTTCTTACCCTTAGAAGAAGATTCCTCCTTTTTGTCACCTCCGTTGATTAGACCCACGAGTTGAGTAAGTGTCGTCCCGATCGTCTCAATCTGCTTCTCCATGGCATCAAGTCTCGCTGAATTATCTGCTTCAGTCATCTTCTCCCTCCTTAATTTCTGGACTCCTTCCAAAGAAATAAGGATCTCGCCAAGCTTCGTGTACTGTGAGCGAGTAAGGACCATACACAGGTTCCCCCTACACAGGATCTAGGGGCTCTGATACCAACTTGATACGAGTTGCCGTGCGAGCACTCTTGATCGCGGAATTATCAAGAGTGGGTAAAGAAGAAAACGACAGAAGAACACAAGAGTCAGTGCCCAAGGCGGTCGACCGGTCAGAACGTCGAAATCTGGGAAATCGATTACAGGGTTTTCCGGTCGACCGCAGCGCCACCTTCGGTCGACCGCTCTCAGTCCCGAGACATAGTCTGGGTCTGTGCACTAAGCGGTCGACCGCCGCGACCAAGCCGGTCGACCGGCCAGAGCCCAACTGTAATTCCTGCAGTTTTGACGAATCCTTCGACTTCGTTGCTTCCAATGGCCTCTTCCACGACTCCTCTACTCTATTCTCAAGATACCATGAGAATCATCTATCCTCAAGCTCCCATGAGGATCGCTAAGCTCCCGAAGAGAAGATACACCCGTATCATGTTCACTAGATATTCCTTAAATGAAATTCACTTCCATGGGTTCATCAGATGGATCACTAGGCTGCCTTCCTAGGTTGAAGATATTGAGGTCAACAGTTATATTCCCAAAAGATAGTTTCATCTGACCCGTCCTACAATTGATCAAAGTATTTGAGGTGGCTAAAAACGGTCTTCCTAGAATGACGGGGATTTGACTTCTGAGATTGGAAACGGGCTGCGTTTCCAAGATAATAAAATCAATAGGAAAAATGAACTCTCCAACCTTGATCAGAACATCCTCTACCTCTCCTTTGGGAATTTTTACAGATCTATCAGCTAATTGTAGAGTGTATCTTGTCAGTTTAAGTTCTCCTACACCTAGCTGTTGATAGACCGAATAAGGAAGGAGGTTGACGCTGGCTCCTAAGTCTAGAAGTGCCTTATCAATGTGAGTGTTATCTATGACGCATGGAATTGTGGGACAACCAGGGTCCTTATATTTTAACAGCATGGGTTTTGAAAAAATTTCACTGAGGTTGGCAGCTAAGAAGACTTTCTTGGGGACGTTGGTGGTTCTTTTCTTAGTGCATAAGTCCTTCAAGAACTTTGCATAAGAAGGGATTTGTTCAATTGCATCTAGGAGAGGGATGTTGATCTTGACCTGTTTAAACGTTTCTAGGATTTTCTCAACCTATGGGGAGTTTTTCCTAGGTTTGAGTCTATCTGGAAAGGAGGCAACGGGCCTATACCTATCTAGATCAGGCTCAATTTCATGTTCAGCGTTTTGGTCATCGGAAGGAATTGCTTCATCGGAAGGAGTGTGTTGGATGGGAGAAGGGGTTTGATCCGGTCGAATTCTAACTTGGTTGTCTATTTGTTTTCCTGATCGTAGTGTGTGAACTGCATTCACATGAGCTGGATGGGTTAAACTGGATCCATTGTCTTTAGGGTTTGCAACAGGTTAACTTGGGAATTTTCCTTTTTCTCTCTCACTCACAGTAGTAGCTAGTTACCCAAGTTGGGTTTCTAACCGGGCTATGGCTTGAGTGTTCGAGTTGAGCACTTGGCCGATGGTTTGCATGAAGGAATTTAGAGTGGTGGGTGACTGGGTAAACATGTTGGTAGTTTGTGTAGAAGCTTTGATCATAGCTTCTAAACCCTTTTCTAAGACACTTAAACGTTTGTCATAATCAGAATTTGAAGGATTTGTAGGCTGGTGAGGATAAGGATGTTGGGTTGGAAAAACTGGGTTAGCTTGTTGAAAATTGTTTGGTGCATTGAATGGAAGTGTATTTCCCCTAGGGAATTATAGGTTAGACGCAGGAATGAAGTTTTGATTTTCGAGAGAGTTTCCTTGGTTCCAAGCAAAATTGGGATGATTTCTCTAACCTGGATTGTAGGTTGGAGAAAATGGATTATTTCTAGGGCGCTGGAATGCAGTGTTCATCTATTCTAAAGCATGGTTGTTTCCTAGGAGAGGGCATTCCTCTGAAACATGGGTAGAAGATTGACAGTTATGACATCTCGGGGCAGAAATATGATTGATTTGAGCTGGAGCTCATTCCTTAACTTCTAAGGCTTCTAACCTCTGTAGAATTGTTGCCATATTTGCTTCAGAAGCAATGTTTGACTCCAGAGAAAGACCACTAGACTTAAATTGGGGAACTAATGAAACCCTGTCATCACAGTTTTCCCACTGCATTGTTTTCTCGGATAGACTCTCTAGGAATTCCCAAGCTTCATCGGTATTTTTCCTCATAAAATCTCCCTGACATATCGATTCTAAAGATGTTTTTGAAGAATAGTCCAATCCTTCATATATGACTTGGCACAATTGCCATTTTTCTAGACCATGATGAGGACATTGGATTAAAAGATCTTTGAATCGGTCGAAATATTTCCAGAATGGCTCCCCTGGGATAATTTTAAAGTTTTGAATACTGTTACTAAGCTTTACCGTTTTATGAATAGGAAAAAAAATTTGAGAAAAACGGTGACAAATTCCTCCCAAGTTGAGATGGAATTTATCGGTAAGCTGTACAGCTATTTTTTAGCTTTGTAGTTAAGAGCAAATGGAATAAATCTAAGCTTAATCGTATCTTCGGTTAATTCTCTCATTTTAATCATAATACACACTTCCTCAAATTCCGAGATAAAAATATATGCATCTTCTATTTCATTTCCTAGGAATTTGGGAAGCATGTTTATGTAATGCGGTCTAAGCTCGAAATTTGCTCCATTTGCTTCGGGGAGCCTTATGCAAGATGGAATTGCATTTTTGGTGGGGTAACACATATCCTGGAGAACGGGTTGATTTGTCATTTCTTGGATTGGTTCAACACAGATTAAACGATAAGAATTATCCCTAACCCAAGTTTGCATACACCAAAACAACTTCTTTTTATAATTTTTTTTAAGAAAGAAAGAAAATTAGTTTTTTTTTATGAGAAGAAAAGGATAAAGAAAAATCCTAACTAAAACAAATCAAAGCAATCACTTTTCAATCACTCTAATTCTAGGGTTTAGCCTAACTCAACTAGACCAGCTTCTAACCAAAAACTCCTACAGTGAAAAGATTAAAGTTTTACCCAGGTATTTAGCCAGGTAAGGATAGTACTAGAGGGTGATCAAAGATCAATTAAGTACCTCTTTCCTTGCGGAGCGCTTTACGCAACCCCTAAACCTTGCCTTAGACACCAACTAATCTGAGAAAACTTAAACCGGTTCACTTAAGGATTTCTTGTTCCTTATTGAGCTCGAGTCCTTAGGGGCCAACGTCTAATGAGTTTTAGAAGGCTTAAGTTTGTAAAGTGAGGAATTAGTGATTTGTGGGCTAAGGAAAGGGTGATGAAATCCCTTACCTTATCTTGATTAGGAGTTTTGCTCTTAAGAATGTTTTAAGTGTGTGCCAAATCAAGTGCTACAATCACTTTGGTGAATTCCTACACTATATGAAATGCAACCCTAAAAATTAAAAGCGACTAAAAAGGATGGTAAAAAGAAAATCTTTATATTCTTTTATTAGGGTTAACAATCAAACAACTATGAGAAGGGGGAACATTGTTTGAGTTTATTATCTTGTTAGTTAATGTTCAAGTGAAAGATGGATTTTATTATGGTCAACAAAAATAATTTTTTTTTAAATCCTAATTATCTCTAATTGTGAAGCTAACTAAAGAGGGTGGAATTAAAAACGCTAGAAAGAAGACTTACCCGAAAGTAATTCTCCAAGTTCTTCTTGATCTTCAATCAAAGACTTTCAAGCTCCAAGCGGTTCCTTCACAAGAAAACACACAAGTTAAAGAACCAAAATAATAAAATCCTATTTAGCACCCTCCCCGACAACGGCGCCAAAAACTTGATGCGGCATAATTATGTACCAAAATTGCAAGTACACAATTGATCAAGTTATAGTATAAAAAGTTATCGATCCCACGAGGAAGGTGATTTTAAGAGATTATTAGAATTGGTTCTTATGTTTTGTGCATGATAAAAATAGGATTAAAGAATAAGTGTGATTGTGATGAGTGATTGTTGTGAATATGTGCAAGAGACAATAAATTAAATTTTAGAGGAGAGAAGAAAGAATCAAAGAATAAATGAAATCACAAGGAAAGAAAGAAGAATGAATAAAATCAGGAAACAAAATCAAGAATGAAAAGAATATTCAAGAAAGTCAATATGGAGGATTCAATTAAGAAATGAGAAATCTAGAATTTCATCTACTAGCTAATCTCAATTACAAAATACAAACTATTCTCTTTTTATCATATTTCAACTTAGATTTATTAAGCATAGACTATCAAACCATTTAAGAAAAGTATAACCTATCAAGTTATTATCTAAGCAAAATAAAAATCATGATAAGAATAACAACAAGATAGTAATCCTAGAATTCATAAGTATAACCTATCAAACCATTTAAGATAAGCATAGATTATCAAATTCTTCTTCTACCAATTAGTTCTGTAATTGATTATCCTAAACATGATCATTTTAAGTGTAAGAGAATAATTCATACAATATAAGGGAAATTAGACTAGTTTCATACAATTCTAAGATTACTACAAGAATTAATTTTACATCTTAAGAAATAAAAGCAAGAAGAAAAAGAACTAATTACAAAATAAAAAGAAAGAAAAATCTAAACTATGAACAAGAAATAAATCTAACTACAAAGAATTAAAATCTAAACTACAAAATAAATTGCAAAAATTAAATGAAAGAAAATAAATCTACTCTACAAATTAAAGTGCAAAAATAAATAAAAAGATAAGAAAATAAATCTACACTACAAGTATGAATGTAAATCTAACTAATAAGCAATAATAAAGAAATTACTAAAAAGAAATAAAAGAGAAAAATAAAAGAAATGCAAACCTTCAAATTGCTCTTCATCTCCATCCTCATCATTCAACAAAGAGGAGAAAAAAAACAAATTTAAATGGAAAAAAATTATTATTATTAATTACAACAAAAGTTATAATTTTTGGAAGGCTTTCTCAATTAAGAGTAGCCCTCCTCTCCAAATGGAGTTACAAAATTTTTCACACCTCTAACCCCTCACTCTCTATCCCTATTTATAGTAAACATCAGTGAATGAGAGCCATTGGATCAAACTTGAGCCCCAAGACAAGCAAAATCAGCCATTGACTCGCGCTACAATAAACTGGCATCGATGCTGATATCGATGCCAGCATCGATGCCCACATCGATGCCGACATCGATACCTACTATATCCAAATTCTAATTTCACGGATAGCTTCGTCTCGTCGAGATAGGCGATTTTCATATATTATATGTTAAATTCTGCCTTCCAGATTAGGAGATATCGTCGTTTCTTTGTGGCCAACCATTTTGAATATGATTTCTTTTCATATTGGATTTTTAATTTTCTTCGGCTTCTACAAGCTACTCGACTTGATTCTAGGCTTTTGGATAATTTGTAAATTGATTTTCCAATGGGCTTCTTTTGGGCTTTGGTATTTTTCTTCATTTGGGCTTCAACACTTCATTGAATATTGAAAGAAATTGTTTGCTTTCATGGGCTTCATTTCTTCAATAAATCAAGGGCTTTTTGTTGAGAGATGAGAGTTTTGAGATTTATTCTTCATTAACCTGCAATTAAAGATAAAAACAATTATTAGTAGTATATTTTGTGACGCCCCTGGGTTCACACAAGACTGCAGTCCAAGATAAAACCAAGAATGTCAAACTTGTCATGCACCACACCGTGCAATAACATGTTTCACCATCACAATTAACATCTATCTAGTAGAGTCAACAATAGGTGTAGGTACAAAAGCAAGTAAAATATAATACAAGAAACAAATGATGAAATGATAGTGATCACATTAATATCTCATCATCCAACATACAGAAATACATAGTCAATGTTTGAACAGATAAACTGGAATACTTAACAAGTCTCAAATACAAATATCTGATAAGAGGAAATAAGGTACACAGCCTTTACAACTTCTAGAATAAGACTCTCAATGTCTAAACAAAAGTCTACTGTGGAACTCCAAAGGAAAATATAACTAAGTAGACAGCTGAAGCTAAAATGCATCGCCATCAACCTGCGACTCTCCGGGCTCCTGGCTCGTTACCTGAAAGGGGGAGGGACAACGAGCGTCAAAGCGCTAGCGAGCAACATCACAACTAACCCCAAGGGATAAGGGCTCGTTGTATAAGAAAATACAGATAATACATAATAGATCTAAAATCAATGATCTTACTAAAGAGGGTTTTCTCTGATCTGAAGATGAGAGGGGATGATTTCAGGTGAAGGAGAATATATATGAACAGCTAAACCCGACCCAAACCCGAACCAAATCAAAACAGACCCAAAACCTGTAAAAACTAGAAATCAGCGTACCAGTCGACTGATGTGTCGACTGATACAGTCAGTCGACTGATGTGTCGACTGATCTGGAGAAATTCAGTTTTTGTGCATATTTTGCTAATTTGCAAAACCAACGCACAAAACTCTACACCCATACTCTCATATCATCTCAAATAACTTGTTATCATGTACATCAATGACCTCAAGCTATTTATCATAAAAGAATTATTTATTTACTAATAATTCACATATATTCATATAAAAATTACGAGGTTCTACATTCTTCCCCCCTTAGAAGAATTTCGTCCTTGAAATTTCGAAACCATACGCATCTCACCACATGAACTTCCAGATAAACATATAGAGATATTTATACTTAACGATCAAAAATGGTAATATTCTTTCTCAAACCCTAATCTAGTGGAACTAGTACATCGGGTGAAAAATCCAAACAAGGAACCCCCCATATATATACTATGTGTTCTGAAAGATTAAGAATTAAGCGCGAATATTCCCATTCTAGTGTTAAATGTAAATATAACCAAAGATATAAACATCATACAAGATACACATCATAAAAATTTTATTTTACCTGTTCAAACAGGTGTGGGTAGTCGCGACGCAAATCCTCTTCGCGCTCCCAAGAAATCTCCTCAATGCCTCCTCGGTTCCACTGAACTTTTACCAAGGGAATTATCTTGTTTCTAAGTCTCTTGTCCTCTCTGGCAAGAATACGAATCGGAATCTCGACAGTAGTCAAATCCTCCTGAAGCTCAATCTTTGGTGTATCTAATACTCGCTGCTGCTCCTCATCATGCAAGTGTTTCTTGAGCATAGAAACATGAAATACATTGTGTATACTAGACATCGATGTTGGAAGATCTAGTCTGTATGACAGTGTATACTAGACATCGATGTTGGAAGATCTAGTCTGTATGACACAACTCCAATGCGTTCCAAAATCTGAAATGGTCCAATATATCTCGGCGCAAGCTTCCCCGGTCGTCCGAATCGCTGCACGCCCTTCATAGGCGATACCTTTAACATAACTGAATCCCCAACCTGAAACTCCAAGGGTCTTCGCCTCTTATCTGCATAGCTCTTCTGTCGACTCTGAGCGGCTAGAATCCTCTCCCTGATCAATGCTACCTTCTCGGTAGTCTACCTCACCAGCTCCGGTCCAAGCATCAAGCTATCCTCTGGCTCTGCCCAACATATCGGTGATCTACAGGGTCTCCCGTATAATGCCTCATACGGAGCCATACTGATTGTCGCTTGATAATTGTTATTATAAGCGAACTCTATCAATGGAATGTGATCCTCCCAGATGCCTTAAAAGTCAATGACACAAGCCCGCAACATGTCTTCCAATACCTGATTTACTCTCTCTGTCTGACCATCCGTCTGTGGGTGGAAAACACTACTGAATGATAGTCTGCTGCCAAAAGAGTCCTAAAAACTCCTCCAAAAATGCGAAGTGAACACCGAACCTGGCTCTGATACCAACTGTGACGCCCCTGGGTTCACACAAGACTGCAATCCAAGGTGAAACCAAGAATGTCAAACTTTCCATGCACCACACCGTACAATAACATGTTTCACCATCACAATTAACATCTATCTAGTAGAGTCAACAATAGGTGTAGGTACAAAAGCAAGTAAAATATAATACAAAAAATAACTGATGAAATGATAGTGATCACATTAATATCTCATCATCCAACATACAAAAATACATAGTCAATGTCTGAACAGATAAACTGGAATACTCAACAAGTCTCAAATACAAATATCTGACAAGAGGAAATAAGGCACACAGCCTTTATAACTTCTAGAATAAAACTCTCAATGTCTAAACAAAAGTCTACTGTGGAACTCCAAAGGAAAATATAACTAAGTAGACAGCTGAAGCTAAAATGCATCGCCATCAACCTGCGACTCTCCGGGCTCCTGGCTCGTTACCTGAAAGGGGGAGGGACAACGAGCGTCAAAGCGCTAGCGAGCAACAACACAACCAACCCCAAGGGAACAGGGCTCGTTGTATAAGAAAATACAGATAATACATAATAGATCTAAAATCATTGATCTTACTAAAGAGGGTTTTCTCTGATCTGAAGATGAGAGGGGATGATTTCGGGTGAAGGAGAATATATATGAACAGCTAAACCCGGCCCAAACCCGAACCAAATCAAAACAGACCCGAAACCTGTAAAAACTAGAAATCAGCGTACCAGTCGACTGATGTGTCGACTGATACAGTCAGTCGACTGATGTGTCGACTGATCTGGAAAATTTTAGTTTTGTGCATGTTTTGTTTATTTGCAAAACCAACGCACAAAACTCTACACCCATACTCTCATATCATCTCAAATAACTTGTTATCATGTACATCAATGACCTCAAGCTATTTATCATAAAAGATTTATTTATTTACTAATAATTCATATATATTCATATAAAAATTAGGGGGTTCTACATATTTATTCATATAAATTAAATAGATAATGAGGGTATAAAACTGTAATAAAATGTGATTATCATTAGTCAAGTAGAGGAAGAAGCATTGCCTGAGTGCATAGACACTTTAACATTATCATCCTATGCAGTTCCTTATATACGACCATCATATTGCCCTATCATCATCACCAGCAACTCCCTCAAAGATGCATCATCATGTAATACATATGAAAGAATTGATGTCCACTTCAACTTCATCAACTGTAATGAAGAGGAAAAGTAGAACTCCAATGTCATTTCCTATCCTCACATGTTCAGTAAAACAATCTCCACCATCCCACTGTGGTTGCCAACAATTTTGCAACTGTCGGAATGCCCAATGTGTATATTTTACAAGAAATTTCAAAGTGATGCTAGCATCCCTAGAGGAGAAATAATATTTTGGTAGGCTAATCTCTTCTTGACCAAGTCGTATTACCAATATCAAGGAGATGAGAGCAATCCCTAAATATTTACTCATTAAATATGTATTAGTATCACTTTATTTGTAAAAAGGTTGTGAGGTGCATGCTTCCAGAAATTTATTTATTTCTGTTAATTATTCTCATTAAGAGAAACCCCTGATTAGTAGAAAGCAAAAAATTAAATAGACATCAGAAGTCAAATACAGAGAGATATTAAATTTATTATCTTTCTAACGTATTATAAAATTTAGAAGAAAGGAATGAGATCTTGATCTCCAGACAATACTCTAAAGCTCTCCTCCCTTTCAAAAAATATAAAATCAGAGGACCTTATCGTTGCTCTTTCACACTTCAAATCTCTCTTTCTTTCTCATTTCTCTCGCTTTTTTCTCTATCTTTTCTTTCGTTCTTTATTCTTTTTCTCCTTTTTGTGTGGTGAAAGGAATGTCTATTTATAGGGAAGGCTAGGGAAAGTCGTTGCCACATGATGAAGAATTATAGTTTTATACAATAACATGTTGCAACAAACATACTACTACCAAATGAAAAAGCAGCTTACAAGTAAGATGTAGTTATAAAATATAGATTAATTTTTGTGATGAGTATTTGCATTATCTATCATTAACGCTCATGGAGCTTTCAGTTTTGTGAGTTAAATAACCTCAATTAATCCCTCATTTTATTTAACTTGTATCGACTATCCCTTATTAATGAACTAAAAAAGTCATCACACTTTTACATTTAGGTGAATTGAGCCTTTCGAGCGTTGTTGTGCTAATTTCGACATGATGACATCCATAAGCAAAAAATATAATAGTTTCATGGTCTACTCACGATATTTTTAGTCCCTAAATGGATATTGATTGTTCTTGTAAACCATTTAATTGGTCATATTCATGAGAAAGTGAAAAAAAAATACAAAAAGAATCATTTATACAAGTCAATATATCAAATCCACCCGTACGAGCATGGGCACAATACTTGTAGTTATATGAACTCCTTTTACCTTTTGTAGTCCTCCGTTGGACGTGACGTGTCTTAACCTCTCTCAAAATCAAGGGTAGTTAAGGGGATGTTCGTTTCGCAAAAAAAAACTACGAAATCGAAGAATAGGAAATCAAAGAATAGGATTTCTTGTATTATGGTTGTTTGGTTGGTTAAAAAAGAAGGAAATCAAAGAATAAGAGATGAGATAAGATGAGTTGTCATCATATTATTGGATGATGTGAGTGATTTTTTAAGAAAACTTGTTTTGAGGTTGTTTGGTTGGTTAAAAAATTAAGGAAATGTATTATAAGAAACCTATTTCCTATAATAATTTCTTTCTTGTGTTTGGTTCATTCTTAAAAATAAGAAAATAGATGAGATGAGATGAGATGAGTTGTTTATATATTATTGGATGATGTGACCCACACTTAAGGAAATCAATTTCCTTTTTTTTTTTTTTTTGAGGAAATGGGTGGAAATAAAATGTTAATGAGATGAGATGAGTTGTCACCATATTGTTGGATGATGTGAGTGATTTTTAAATATGAGAGGAGATGAGTTGGATGATATGACTCATTTCTTGCGTTTGGTTTATTTTTAAAAGTAAGAAAGGATATGAGATGTGATGAGTTGGTGGATAAAAATAATATTTTATTGATAAATGTGTATAGATTTCTTTTTATTGGGATGAGTTTTAGGGATGAAAATATATTATAATAATATTTTAATACAAAAAGTACATGGAAATCCTTTTCTTGGTTTTTAGGAAACCAACCAAGGGCCAAACAAACAGCCCTTAAGGCATCACTGGAAGTTTGAAATTCAATCAACTTCACAAGTATTAGCAATTAAAATAGTTCATAATTATTATTTTGGAGAAATCTAATAAACACAATAAAAATATATTAATGTGGAAGAAAGTAACATGCAATAAAACATAATAATAAGAATGTGGAAGATTGTCATGGAAAAAAAATAGAAAAATAGCTAGAGTGTAATATAGAAGAATTAAAAGAATAACAAGACTTTGGGTGTGGAATAGAGGATCAGGAACATGGAAAAAACAGTAAATGATATATTACAAACTATTAGTGAACATAGATAGTAAAGTTTAAGCACAGGTATAATATACTATATATATATTATATATATATATATATTATATATATAATTATCATATATAATATATATATATATAATATTATAATATATATATATATGTGTGTGTGTGTGGTGTGTATGTATATATATATGTATATATATATAGGGTCGGGCCCTCAGGGGTAAGCCGCGCCAAGCCCCTGGGGCTGGGGGGGCAACCCAAGCCGGGGGGCAACGCCATTCGCGTAGCGGCGGTCCTACACGGCGTGAGCCGTCAAACCTGTACATTTTCTTGTGATTTTTGAAATAGGCATTGTAAGACAGGGCTTTATGAAAAAAATGTTAAAGGGTTTTAGTATTAGTAAGAGAACTCTAAGTAGATGAACGGTGCCAGCCTTTATTTCCGTCAGCCAATCCCAAATCTAAATTTCCCGTCGTCTAATGACGTCATGCTGTCCCGTAGCTCCGCGTTCTACTTGTAAAATAGAAGAAGAAGAAAGAATAAAACCCTCCTCTCTGTCTGGAGTCCTCCACGGTCCTGCCTTGCCCGATGTCCCGCCGCCGGAGGCCGCGTTCGCTCTCCTGCCCTACCATGAGCCGGCGAGCGCTGCCGAGCGACTGCACCGGTCTTGTCAGGCTTTACCCATCAGACCCGTCCTTCAAGCTTCACCCCATGCAGGTAATGGATTTTTTAAACTAAATAATTTTAGGGTTTTTTTGGACAGAAATTTGGGGTTTTTTGTTTTTGGGCATGAAATTAAGATTTTTGATTTTGACATCTATGGTTGAATCTTAGTTGTTGAAGATATTAATATTAGGGGTAATCTGTTGAATCATAGTTGAAGAATTAAATTAGGGGTTAATGATATTTTTCGGAATAAAATTGGGTTTGTTTATAATAATAATAATATTGTAATTGGCAATTGGGAAGATAAGAGGGTCTGTCCGCAACGTAACGCCTTGAAAATTTTCAATTTACCTGTTCAATTTTATGGGTGATGCTTTTCTTGAAGATAAGGGGTCTGTCCGCAAGTATTAACCCATCTTTTTGTCTTTCATATTGTTTTCATATGAGTGAAGGGGGTTATAATAATGCTATATTTATCCTTCATTGATATTGCTAAGTTTAGTTGATTGTGATTTCATATATGTTATATAATTATATTTATATACTACAGTACACTATGACGGGAGATGATAAAAACCGAGTAAGGATTAGAAAACAAAACTCTAGAGCTCATAATAGAAGAGTCAAGCAACGTCAAGATGAAATGGTAAAATCACTACATGGCTCAATTTCTAAGCTATTCAAAGCAAAAACACAACATTCTCTTCTTTTGAGTCAAGTTGAAGAAGCTAGTGCCACTACCAATATTAGTGAAAATATGGATGAGGTCATTGAGGAGCCCATGAATGAAGATTATGAAGTCACTTATGCGGATGGAAGTCGTAAGGAGGAAGCTAGTGATGAAGATCATGAAGAGCCTGTGAATGAAAATGTTCATGAAAGCATACTTGATCTTGAGAAAGATGTGGAAGTAAATTATGATCCGGGATTGTGGGGAAGTATAAATGATACTAAGAGGGTGATGATAGTTCAACGTGGTCCTATCAAGATTTTAAAGAAAAATGATGAGTTTCCAAGTGAAAAGAAGAGTGAGAGAAATAGAAGTTTTTCTTCCAAATATTACATCCGTGAATTTCCAAATGGCGAGAAGCATAAAAGGAAATGGCTTGTCTATTCAAATGAACTGAATAGGGTATTTTGTTTTTGTTGCAAGTTGTTCAAAAATAAATCAATAACAACCAATTTGGCGGAGAATGGAATAGACGATTGGCATAACCTTCCTACAAAGCTTACAGAGCATTAAAGTAATCCGGAGCATTGTGCAAATGTTGTGAAGTGGGTTGACTTGCAAAAAGGACTAAAACTAAAGGCAACAATTGATAAAAATATAGAAGCACAAATTGACAAAGAGAAAACTCGTTGGAAGATGATACTAGTTCGAATCATTGCAGTTGTGAAGACTCTTTCTCGAAATAGTTTGCCATTTTGTGGAACTAATGAGAAGATTTATGAGAAGAACAACGGACTTTTTTGTCAACTTATAGAGTTCCTTGTAGAATTCAATCCAATTATACAAGATCATGTTCGGCGTGTGGTAGATAAAGAAGTTCAGAACCATTATCTTAGCCATAAACTTCAAAATGAATTGATAATTTTGTTGGCCAATGAGATCAAAGCAAAAAATTCTTAACAAAATTTCAAAAACAAAGTATTTTTCAGTGATTCTTGATTGTACGTCGGATTTAAGCCACGAGGAGCAAATGTCAATTATCATTAGATGTGTGGATATTGAAGATACAAATCAAGTCAAGGTGGAAGAGTTTTTTCTTGGATTTATAAAGGTTGATGACACGTCGGCTACTTTGAATGAACTTAATCTCAACATTGATGATATAAGAGGTCAAGGTTATGACAATGGGTCAAATATGAAAGGTAAACATCAAGGTGTACAAAGAAGACTTCTTGACATAAATCCTCGAGCTTTTTATACACCATGTGGGTGCCATAGCTTAAACCTTGCACTATGTGATATGCCAAAATCTTGTGTCAAAGCTAGAAATTTTTTTGCATATGTGCAAAAGGTTTACACTTTATTTGATGGATCAACATATCGGTGGGGTGTTCTTAAAACATATGTAAAAGGTCTGACACCAAAGCCATTGTCGGTTACTCGTTGGGAAAGTCATGTTGAAAGTGTTAAAGCAATCCAATATCAAGCACCGGAGTTGAGAGACGCTTTGATTGAAATTGCAAATAGTTCTAAAGAGGACATTGTGATGGCAGAAGCAAAAGGCTTGTGTAAAAATGCTTTGGAGGATTTTGAGTTCTTGATTAGCTTGTGTATTTGGTATAAGATTTTAGATAAAGTCAATCGAGTTAGCAAAGTTCTTCAACAAGAAGAGATGAATTTGGAGGATGCAATTACAAGAATAAATGAGCTTATTGTTTTCTTTCAAAAGTTTAGAGAAGATGGTTTTGAAAACATGATGAAAGAAGCTAATGAACTTGCTAATGATGTTGGTATCGATCCGACATTTCCGATAAAAAGAGTGGTTCTTAGAAAGAAGCATTTTGATGAGGATGTGGAAGCGAATGTTGAAGATAGTCAATCACCGGAGGATAATTTTAGAGTTTTCTATTTCCTCTATATTATTGATCAAGCTCTTACATCACTCAAAGATCGGTTTGAACAATTCGAGCTCTATGAAGAAATCTTCGGTTTTTTGTTTAATGCAAAGTTCATGAGCATTGGTGAAGAAAAATTAATGGAACATTGCATTAGATTACAAAGCTACTTGGAACACAACCAACAATGTGATATACATGGAAAAGATTTATTCAATGACCTACGAGCTTTGCAAACAATATTGCCGAAGGAAGTGACTAAATCAATAGACATCCTTGACTTCATAAGATCTTATTAGGATGATGGTGGCTTTCAATGTGCATGGGTTACTTATCGTATTTTGTTAACTATCCCAGTTACGGTTGCCTCGGCGGAGAGAAGTTTTTCCAAGTTGAAATTGATAAAAAGTTATCTTCGCACTACCATGTCACAGGAACGATTGAATGGATTGGCAATGATATCAATTGAAAATGAATACTTAGAGAAACTTGAGTATGATGACTTAATTGAAGAATTTGCTTCAAAGAATTCAAGGAGAAGTATTTTTCTTTGATGGGAATTGTAGCACAAATGTAATCTTTTCTTATATGAATATTGATTTTGCATGAGAATATTATCAGTTTGATATATATATTTATATGAGATTAATGGGTATCCGTGTCATAGGAGGGGATTTCCTCCTATGATGCCTCTAAAATCACATGATTAAGCGACATTGTGGATGATCCGCTCCGTTGAACTTGATCTACATATTCTAAAACCCCAACACACCAAGTTTGAGGTGAACCCGTCGTCGTTTGACCCTTCATCCACTCGTATTAATTTTAACGGTTTTGAATGAATAGAACTTTTCACATGGCTCGATGGAGGGTCAAACGACGATGAATTCACCCCAAACTTGGTGTGTTGGGGTTTTAGAATATGTAGATTAAGTTCAACGGAGCGGATCATCCATAATGTCGCTCAATCATGTGATTTTAGAGGCGTCAAGGAGGAAATCCCCTCCTATGACAAGGATACCCATTAATATCTCTCTCTCTCTCTCTCTCTCTCTCTCTCTCTCTCTATATATATATATATATATATATATATATATAGAGAGAGAGAGAGAGAGAGAGAGATTATGTTATGGGGGTGTCCATTTAGGCCCAAGGCCCAGACCCGACCGGGTCGCCACCCACCCCGAACCCTAGAAAAGCTCGGGTTTTTGGGCCTGACCAGGCTCCAAGCCCGGGTCCAGATCACCAATGTGTGAATCTTCAAATGCAATAAAAAAACAACTCTTTTAAATATTTGTCAAGTATCAATCTAGTGTGCTGTAAATTAGAAACTTTCTAAATTGTTTAAAGTAATAATAATGTAGTTATAGATCATATTAAATCATCTTTGCTATTGCCATGTCATGATGATCATTTTCATATTAGATGCATGTGTCATATTTTAAATTTAATTGTTTAAAGTACATTTAATAAAATTAAACCTATGATAGAAAACGTTAGGGTTATAGATTATACTCATAATGCTTCTGAATAAAGACTTAAAAATATAAATAACTTTGTAAAAGAAAATTTTTTTAAACCCAAGTTAATTCCAAAATATGTTGACCACGTGTGGAATTCCACTTATGCAATGTTAAATATAGCAATAGAGCATAAAAAATTATAAATAATTTTATTTCTTTCTATGCTTCTAATTCTAGATAAAATAGTATGTATGGAATACTTGATGATAAATGGACAGTTATATATAATGCGAAAGAGATGCTACAAGTTTTTTATGAATGTACTATGTTATTATCTCGTTGTTATTATCCAACTATTACTCAAGCTGTTTTACAAGTTTTATGTATTCAAACTTTTTTTTACTAATTATCGCATGGATAATTATTTTGGAAACATAATTTTTTAAATGGAAAGAATTTTAATAAGTATTTTAGACCTATTTCTATTATTTTTAATTTGGGGATTCTTATTGATCCATACTTGAAGGATGTTGGCCTTCAAAATTTGCTAAATGCTTTATATGAGAACATGATAATAGACATTGATGATTGTCAGGCTGTTACTACTCTTACTCATAATATCGTTATTAAATATTATTTTTAAAGATTATATAATGAGTATACAAGTAGATATGGTGTAAATACACCTCAACCTACAACTTCTACAAGTTTAAGAAGGGGCAAATGTGTGATTTTTGATAGGTAATCAATGATATCGAGGCTAACTGGTACTAGTCGTGGATCTGGATCCAGATTTGGATCATCATCAAGATAACTTTTGAAATTGAATAATATTTAGATGAACCTTTAGCTAATTCTCAAAATGATGATTTCGATATTTTGTAATAATGGAACAGTTTCATATCCTGTACTTTTCATCATGACTCGTGACTTACTAACAGTGCAGGTTTCATAGTACCTTCGAAATATGCCTTCAGCGCATTAGGATGTTTGATCGATGACCACAAAACATCACTAGATAAGTCTACTATACAGGTAGTAATGTGCCTACATGATTAGTGAAGGTCCAAGAGGAGAACTCAAGGCATCGATCGGATAGCTAGTATTGAAGATAGATTTAATAAGTTGACAATAGGAGAAGAGATAGAGAATAGAAATCAGTTTATAATTTTTATTTCTTAGCTGTAAATTTATGATAAATTATTTTAAAAAGAGTTACAAATGATAGTGATATAGATGAGTAGGTGTCAATGTAGTTGGGGTGTATTCATCTATTGTGATGCGACGAATTCTAAAAAAAATTGTAATTGTTGATGACTAATAATAAACATATTATCATTTTAATTTCTCTGATATTTGTATTTTTAAATTATATATTTATAAGTAATTAATAATATAATTGAATTTTTATCCAAATTTCGCATATCTTAATTACTCCTGAAATTTCTTTTTTTTGGAAAAAAATATTTTTTAAGCAATTTAAAAAAATAAAAAAAATGGGCCGCGAACCACCAAACAAACCTGGGCCCGGCCCGACCTGGCCCTGCTAGATCCGCGCCACCAATTTTCTTTGCCTAGACCCAAATTTTCGGGTCGGGCTGAGCTGGGCTGGACCAAATGGACAGGCCTATGTAGAGGAGGGAGAAATAGTAGGCTTCTGACTGGAGAGATAACTTGGTTTTGAAGGGATTAACACTAATACATTTGGATTATATTTTAATTCAGGTTTTACACATAACCAAAGAAACCCAAGATTATAATAAAACTCAAAAAAAAAAAAGATTACATTTTGTGTGTAGCTAGCCAAGCATATCACTATTAGGGTGTGTTTTCTTAGAAGTAGTTGGAGTAGAAAATGTTTTCATCATTAAGTAGTTCCAATTCATATTTTTTTTGAAAACTCTATTTAATTCAATTGCAACTGCAACTCTTCCATTTTGCGACCATTTTTGCTATCGCGACAACATGTTTTTCCCCCTTTAATGAAAAAAAAGGGGACACCAAACATATATTGAGTTTTATGTGAAAAACATCTTAACTTTTTTGAATTGATACTTACTTCATTTTTTTGTCAAACCACCTACATTTGATAACATGTTTGTAATGTCACATCTTTCCTACTATTTAGCTGGAAAAAAAGACTAAAATATCTATTTTACCTCTCTCCTCTCTCCTCCTCCCTTCCCTCCCATCTCCCCCTTCCCATCCTCCACTGCGTCCTTCCTTGCCTCCCCACTCGCCGTCCCCATTCTCCTCCACCTTCTTCACTATGTCTTCCACCTATAGATTTCTCCAAACTCTAACTGCTTCCCTCATCTTCACCTCCACCACCAACTCCCTCCACCTTCCTCAACCTCTTCCCTTCTCCTCCTCAATTCTCATGTCCTTCTTCCTCCCCTCCTTCTCCTCCTTCTTCCTCCCCTTCTCTCTCTCCACTCTTGCCGCCGACACTGGTCCCATCACCGCCAACCTTCTTCCCCCTCTCCCCTTCCTCTCATCCTCCTCTCTTTCCCCTCTTGGGTTAGGGGTACAACAGGAGCTTCATAACTCTTTTAAACAAAAAATATGAAATAGTGTGATAGTGTGAATATGCTACCAAATGTAAGTAATTTTTATAATAAAAAATAAATAAAAATTATAAGTATCAAGTTGAACAAAAGTTAATATGATTATCATGTAAAAACCCTTGAAATAATACGATATTCTAACTACAACATCATCCAAGCGAACATCTATATTACTTTACAAACTTGGGCAGCGCAAACAGTTGCAACCGTTTGGGTGAAGCTTGTCCCGCATGGTTACAACCATATTACCTACATAAAAGCCTATTTGGGTTGAAGCCGTTGTGGCTGATTTAGCCCAAACGGCATCCCCAACGATCAAACCCGTTGGGGCAAATAGCCCAACGGTGCAAACCATTTGAGCAATCGTTTTTCTGAAAATGAAAAAAAAAAAAAAAAAAGAGCAAGCATCGCCCCCAAATCAAACCTTCATATATACCTACAATGTCCACATAGTATCTGTATAGTCTCATGTATTCAAAGTAATCCACGTTTTTTCAGATATAATTACTTTAACTTACCAATACACGTTAGTTCAACTTTTCTCCACAGATATAATTACTTTAACTTATCAACGTTTTTTCAGATATAATTACTTTAACTTACCAAACAAAATTACACATCTAATTATACATCAATTCCAACACAAAAAGATCCAACTTTTCTCCACAGATCACATCCACTAGAAATCATCAGAAAAGAGATGCAGTCGTCAAGAGATTAAGCAAATAACATCTGACTGCGGTTTCAACTTGTAAATCAACGCACAAGTACATCTTTTCACATCCAAGCCAATTCTGTTCAACTCTAATCGTATTATGAGATGCCACTGGCCATACAGCATAGAAGAAATTGATTGAAAATCATAAATCAACAAACTATTACGGTAAGTCAGGATCTGGCCTAACGAAATATGACAAACCTTGATGCTTGAGACCCCAAAAATTTAAATAAAAAAACAGCCAAATACCATAGCAAAGGTTGATTAATAAAACTAATGTATAAAACATGGAATGACTTGCTGCAGTTCAGAAACATCCAAATCATTAAAAGCATTTTCTGTACAGAAAGGCACAAGTGAAGATAAATACACACTAGCCTCATAATGTTCAGAGACGTAAAGTTGCAGAGAAGCCTAGTATCAAGTTATCAGATATTACAGATGATTTATATAATATAAAGCCTAAAGTTTAGATTGAGAACCACTAGAATTTTATTCACATGTTCTTGCGTTCGGCTAGAGTCACCTCACCCTGGGGTGTGGCATGTAGAGCACTTACTGTAGAGACCGTGGAGTCAACACCACAGACATTGTGGCCTCTGCAAATCTTGTAGTAACCATTCTCTCCCCAGTTCTCACCCCAAGAATTCTTTATAATCCAGTAGGGTTTATTCTTGAGGCGGATCGGGGCCCATCCTGCAGACCCATAACCCACAAGAAGAACACCGTGGTCCAAATGTCTCCCGCATATGTATGGGCAAGACACGCCTCCGATGTATGTCTGCATGAAGACGGCATTGATACCAACTGCACGCAAGGTTGAAACGGGGTATCAGCAATCATTTTATTTACCAAATGAATAGTTCAGACTAGTGATAACACAATAAGTGAGAAAAAGAACATACAATGGCTATGCCAGTACCTAACAAATGAGTCAATTTAGCCATAGGTACTGTATCATTAATTAGGGTCAGACTAATCTAGAACCTAAATTAAATAAAGACTAATTGCAATTTTAAGCTTTCTAGCCTTGAAAACTTTTGCTCAACAACACCCAAGGATTAAAGTACCTTATGATTGAATCGGCAAGGTTATGGAATATTTGTAAAGTTACTAATGACCTATACCTGTAGTTATTGTGTTATAGATCTAATGGGAACATGTCATTTGAGGGGGCGAATAGCCATCTTACTTGCAAGAGGGCCGTGCTTCACAAGATTCGCAGCAATCTGATCTTCATTAATAGAGATGGTGCTGAAATTAGTTACTGAGGCAGAAATCTTAGACTTGTCAAATTTGCAGGTGTCACGGTCTGTTCCAGTGTAAGGGTAGTCTTTCTCGCGCTCAAGACCACCAGATTTGAGTAAATACTGGAAAGCAGTTGTCATCAAGCCACCACTGCATCCTTGGTCACATGCATCAGCTTCAGATGGATCACACTACAAAAATAATAATAATAACAAATACATTCAGTAGAGAATGGAGTTGATGGTAAACATAGTTACTCGTCACAGGGAATTGTCTAGTTCAGGAACACGTATGCATAAGCTTCTAAAGTCCTGGTGCAAAGCAAGCCATAAGGGACCTAAAGTCAGGAAACTGACTAGGAGGATATCTAAATGATAATCAAATGGAGTAGAAGCCTGTGACAAATATGATCTGAACTCACTTGTCTTGAGAACGCTGAGTGAATGGGTTTATTACTTGAATTTCTGCCACTTCATATACATGCGTTGAAATCAAATGCAAAGGACAGTGGCTGGAATTTCTAATGCAAAAAACTTAAGCTCTAACTTTCAAGAAAGGAGACTTATGATAATAGATCTCACTTCCTAGATGATAATCAAATGGAGTAGAAGCCTGTGACAAGAATGATCCGAACTCACTTTTCTTAAGCAACGCTGAGTGAATGGGTTTATTACTTGAATTTCTGCCACTTCATATACATGCGTTGAAATCAATGCAGATGGTGGCTGGGATTTTAATGCAAAAAACATAATCTCAACTTTCAAGAAAGGAGACTTGTTGTAATAGATCTCACTTTCTAAATGGCTGCTAAAACACTCAATAATTCATCAATGAACCTCATAAATCAGGCAGAATAAGGCTTCTGCACATGCTTCACCATGTTTAACTTGTAAGATGTGCCTACTTGCCTGCTATCAACACATAATAAGCAATTCATTACAAGAAAGACTCATGTATTTTCCTTTGACAGTAACTCAAAGGCCAAGGAATTCAGTGCTTCTCCCCCAAAAATTAAACTTCGATTAAATGTAAAGTCAAAAATTAAAAGGAACATATGAACAGAAATCTAAGTGTCACTAGCTGCCCATGGTCATTTATCTTATGACAAGTCGACTGCCCTCAGACACATGAACAGAAAGATGTGAAAGCATGAGAGAATAGAAATCCTCAAGGGGATTAAAAGGAACATATAAGTGAATTCCAGATATATCTTCAAGAACCTGCGCTCCATATTGACTTGATCATGGCTTCTAAGAAACAAACTATTTGCACACGCACACATGCAAATATAAAAACACGTCCAGTTCAAGAATTTTCATAGTGAATCAGCAATTTATATTTACATATGCGGATAAATAGCATAACACTGATCAACAATATCACATGCTAAACCAACCTAATTGATATTCAAATTTCCTTCAGCTCCTAGAATTGAAAAGAGAGTAAAACATTTGAAGATTATCCAAAAAGCAACAAAAGTTAACAAAGTATCTTATCATCCAAGAGATCAACAGTACATTCCTCGAAGAGTGGGCTGGATATTTAGTTTGAATAATTTGGTGAATGGCAATGAAGCAATCCGAGGCAAGAAATACTGCTGTGCATAGTGAAGGCGGAGGCAGAAAACTTGAGTATTTCAAAATCAAGGTGAACTCTAAAGATGTTAATAAATTATTTCAACATCTTTCCTAGAGAATATCAGGTGAATGTGTTTTAGACTACTCATCGTGCTAAATGATAATGCACAATTTGTTATTTAAATGATACTAATAAAAAATAAAGGTATGCAGATATTTAACAAGTACATATCCAGTGGAGCAATCTGAATAGACACACTGAAATACTAAACAGATTTATAAGAAACCAAAAAAGCTATAACAAAGTAAACCATTAGTCAGTATTCTAAACATCCATGAGAAAGAAAAAAAACTGATGTCATTTTACCACAATATTGCACTTCTCATGTGGTTCTGCTAATGATAAACTTGATACAAACTAAGATTGACATCTGTGAACTTGTATGGTAGTTTTCATGACAGTTTTTAGTTTATTTGGCATTTATTAGGTAGTGAATGCATTGCCTAGGAAGAATATAAGAACTCTTCCATTTAATTGTCACAAAATTTTATGCCTATTCCATCTGATATTCAGACCATGTCTCGACTAAAAGTTCTATACGAGTAGATTCTTCAATAAAAGGGTAATTTAACTAATGTAACAAGTGATTATGATAGAAAGAACAATATTTAGCTCCATTAAATTTAGCTAAACAGCTGGCTGTTTCTTGCTTCATCATGGTTATTTTTATGATATGGAAAATCACATATATATTTCCTATTGAAATGCAGAACACTGTAGGCTTCGACCCTTTTTAGTGTGTTACTCTATGATTTTGAACAACACAGGCAAAGCTCCATGAATGTGAGAATCTACATGCTTTATTGATAAGGATGTTAATCATCAAACTCCTACATCACTATCTACACAACTTTGAACAATCAGCTAATTATGCAAAAGAAAAACAAGATATAGTACTCTACCCCCATAAAACTAAGATAATTGCAACACCAATTGACCTCCTAAATAACCAAATAGCTCATAAACAGCAAATAAAATTAAAGGGCAAAAAACAAACCTCATGGTCGCAGTCAACCATCTGCTGCTCACTAAGGCTAACAAGCTTCCCCGTCGCCAGAAAGTTCGCCCCTTCCAAAGCCCCCGAAGCACTAAACGCCCAACAAGATCCACAGGCACCCTAAAACACCCAAATCATCTTTTTTATATTAAAAAAATAAAAAATAAACCTAAAACCCCAGCAAAATCCCCTTAAAAAAGACCCACCTGATTCTTGACGCCAGTAACAGCTCCATGATCCCTCCAATCAAACTCCTCCGGCAAATCGCTCGTCGGCAAGATCGGCGCCTCGTGCGCCCCCTTCAAATCCATCTTCTTCCTCCTCAACCCTAAAAACTTTTCAAACTCTTCCGGGGTCAAATCGGAGAACTTGGTGATTCCGTGGACAGCGGTGGGATCCAGTCTCTGATGCTTTCTCGCTCTTCTCAGATTCGCCTTGAATACGCCGAGCCTATAATTGTGCTCTTCAGGAGTCGAATAAGACTTCTTGAAATTTTTCAAGAAGTTCGTGAAGTGGAGTTCCGCGTTGAGGAGGTGATCGTCGTCGATGTTGTTAGCGGGGACTACTTGACGGATTATGGGCTCTTCGCCGTTAGG
>NC_033802.1:40065741-40068527 GCF_001876935.1 Asparagus officinalis | reverse complement strand
TGACAGCGTTAGTTTTGGGATTGGACGAGGAGCCTCCCCTCTTGGATCGTCATTTATTGGCGTTGACGGGTTGGCTTATGGCCAATTGATTTCTGAAACGTGGATAATTGGTGCGGGGTGGGCGGGGGATTGATGGAGCATTATGGTTGGTGGGGCCCTTAGTCAGTGGTTAGGTGAAGTGTTGGGGGCTTCCGCATTGGTGACTGGATTGGGTTTTTGTAAGGAAAATATCTTGTTGGTCGGGGGTTACGAAGGCGGAGTGAAGGGAACTCGACAGAGGATCAGCTGTTCTGCCGGAGTTCAACAACACCGAGTTGATGTGAGATGACGTCTTTTATCAGCTTAGAACCGTTTTGAGAATGAAAGTAGTAGAAGTAAGAAGTATGTTACGAAAGTAACTTCTAAAATTATGAAATAGGAAGTAGCGGAAATAGCATTTTTTTTTTGTTTCATATATTTTTAGAAGTAATGGAAGTAGAACTTCTTCCTCTTCATTTACTTTTTTGTTTGGATAATATTTGAAAATATTACTAGGAATTAATTAATATATGTTGCTTCCATTTTATTTTTGTTTGGATTGTCATTGAAATAGAAATAGAATTGTTGTGGGTTCAAATTGAGCGTTCCTATTGAAACCGCAGGGCATTGCAAATATACTTAATATTTCAGATACTATATGAAACTATATTAATTATCACACACACTTCAACAATATAGTTAAAGACTTGCAATTTGAGGATATAGATATAAAATGACTAGAAGGGGAAGTAGCGGGGACTAGAACTGCGAGTTAAAGACTTGCAATTTGAGATATAGTTAAAATCAAAAAAAGAAGATATAAAATGACTAGAAATTGGCGAAGTCGGCGGGCACTAGAACCGCGAGTTTAACTATTGCCATTTTATAGTCATTTTAAAGTTAAAGACTTATAATCCTCAAATTGCGAGTTTAAAGTTTCGTCATGCTCTCTTTTCTATGGATTGTGATTGACAATAACAGTTAAGTATTGATTTCAAACGTACACATTATACCCCGTGTTTTCTTATCGCAATTTGAGGAGATAAGGCCATCTCCAACCCATTGCACCAAAATAGTGCAAATTTGCACCAAAATAGTGCAAAAGTCACATGTAACAATAATTCATCTCCAACCCACTGCACCATTTTTTGCACCAAGAAAGAATATTCTCAGTATATTCCTTTTTATCTACTTTTATATTATTATTTTCTATTCCCTATATTTTTAACTATTTCAACAACTAACCCCACATATCAAATTTTATTTTTTTCATATATTCCTTTTTATCTACTTTTAATTATAATGTCTAGATTTTAATATTATAATTAATAATAATATCTTTTAAATTTTAACATTATTTTTATAATTAAAAAATAATTTATTTTGTCCAAATTATACAATTGGAGTAAAATTATAAAATTTAAATATTATTAGGGTTGTTTTATAAATTTAAATAAAACATGAACAGTAATGAAGCGATGAACAATGCGACTCCATATTTGGTGCAGCACTGATCAAATGCACCAAAATGACGCAGGAAATGGGGCAGGGTTGGAAAAGGAACAGTGCCAAAAAATGCACTGTTTGCACCATTTTGGTGCTGGGTTGGAGATGCCCTAAGAAGGAAATCACATCACTTCCCTAATTATAGTTATAAGAATCTTTTTTTTCTCATGGACCCCACCCTACATCAACTTCCGCCGCATTTCAGTGCATTCGAAGACGGAAAAATATCAAGGAAATAGAGGTGCCACGTAGACGTCACGTCATCATTTAAGGAAGTAGCGGAAGTAAATTTTCAAGAGAAACAAACATACATTTTTGCCTAGAAGTAGCAGAAGTAACCTCTACTTCCTCTATTTCTGCTATTTCACAGTTACTTCCGTGCAAACAAACGGGCCCTTAGCTGAGGTAGCGTTTGGAAACGACCGTGTTTTTAGTGTTTTCATAGTATAGTGCATTTGTCAAAAATAAAAACTTATGTGTTTAAAAATGATGATGTTTTTATTAGCTTATAATATCAAAAACTAAAAATACAATATTTATTTCAAAACATCAAAAATGTGTTTCAAACTCAGTGTTTGTGTTTTGAGTTTCAAGAGTGTTAATATAATATCTAATATTATGGTTAATATTAATATATTACTAATATTTTTAATGGTATAAAAGGTCAAACTATTGTTGACCTAAAACACTTACCATGGAGTTTTGAGAACACTTTTAGAGAAAACACCATGACGTTTTCAAAATGCAACACAAAAATCATCATGGTATCCAAACATACGCTCAGACTTAACAAGTTGCAAGTTAAGCGAATATTTGAGGGTCCCACTTTCATGGGTTTTACCTGAATTTGGATAGGAGTTATTATCGAGTCAGGATCCGAAGTGCAAATCAAATACTAGTACAGTTTTTTAGTTGGTTAATTCCACAAAACCTCCAAGGCCTTGCGTGTGCCCTTGCAGAGTTGACCTTCATGCTCATCTCATAATTTCTTTAAACTTTGGTTGTCTTCATATTTCATCAAAATCCATCATGTATTTTACAAATAACAAAATATCCTTGAGAGAAAAAATTTCAAATTTTATTATTTGTCATTTACAAGTAATTTAACCTCTCTCTTAAATTTTAAGTTTTTCCACTCAATTAAATTTTAAGTTTTTAGTTGGGTCTTTAGATATGGTGCAATTATACGGATGGAATTGAAGTCTGCATATCTATAAAGAATGAACCTATGATGTATTTGGAAATAATTCAAAATTGTGGCT